>NW_020174050.1:5574208-5741254 GCF_003031525.2 Neophocaena asiaeorientalis asiaeorientalis | reverse complement strand
GTGGAGGGAGGGGCACGGGGTGCGGGGCGAGCCTGCGGTGGCAGAGGCCAGCGTGACGTTGCACCAGCCTGAGGCGTGCCGTGCATTCTCCCCGGGAAGTTGTCCTTGGATCCCGGGACCCTGGCAGTGGCGAGCTGCACAGGCTTCTGGGAAGGGGGCTGTGGATAGTGACCTGTGCTCGCACACAGGCTTCTTGGTGGTGGCAGCAGCAGCCTTAGCGTCTCATGCCCGTCTCTGGGGTCCGCACTTTTAGCCACGGCTCGCGCCCATCTCTGGAGCTCCTTTAAGCAGTGCTCTTAATCCCCTCTCCTCGCGCACCAGGAAACAAAGAGGGGAAAAAAAAGTTTCTTGCCTCTTTGGCAGGTCTAGACTTTTCCCGCACTCCCTCCTGGCCAGCCGTGGCGCACTAACCCCCTTCCGCCTGTGTTCACGCTGCCAACCCCAGTCCTCTCCCTGCTCTCCGACCGAAGGCTGAGCCTCAGCTCGCAACCCCACCCGCCCCGTCGGGTGAGCAGACAAGCCTCTCTGGGCTGGTGAGTGCCGATCGGTACCGATACTCTGTGTGGGAATCTGTCTGCTTTGCCCTCCTCACCCCTGTTGCTGTGCTTCCCCCCTCCGCCACCCGCAGTCTCCGCCTGCGAAGGGTCTTCTGTGTGGAAACCTTTCCTCCTTCACGGCTCCCTCCCACTGGTGCAGGTCCTGTCCCTATCCTTTTGTCTCTGTTTATTCTTTTTTCTTTTGCCCTACGCAGGTACGTGGGGAGTTTCTTGCCTTTTGGGAGGTCTGAGGTCTTCTGCCAGTGTTCAGTAGGTGTTCTGTAGGAGTTGTTCCACGTGTAGATGTATTTCTGGTGTGTCTTTGGGGAGGAAGGTGATCTCCGCATCTTACTCTTCCGCCATCTTCCCGTCTTCCTCCAAAGATTTTGTTTTAATAGTTAGAAACTTCATTTCTGAAAGGTCTTCAGTTTTTCAAATCTGTTTGCTAGACTAGTTTTGCATGCTTGTCTTAATAAATACCGCCTTTATTTCTTAAGAGAATATATAGACTGTTAACAGTAGTTTGTTTTTTGAAATTTTATAAATCTGTACTCTCAGTATTCAGATACCCCTGATCACTGTCATAAAAAAAATTCTTATTTCCCTCTACATTTCATTAACTCATCTTGGTAATGATAGGTTTTCTTTTCACTTGAAATACCTTCCTTTTCTCCATGTGTAGTATAAGTATTCTAATTAGGGAGACCCTCGTTTATATCACTCGTTCTTTCTCATACAAGGCTGTTTTTCTTTCAGTTAGAGTATTATCTTCAAAGATAAATGTAGAACCTATGGGTTACTTAAGGGTGCCAAGTTTTGATATTACTTCAGAACTGACCAAGATTGATATGTGTATGTGTGTGTGTGTGTGTGTGTGTGTGTATGTATGTATATATATGATTTTGACACACCCAAATTACAGGTATACAGTATAAACTGAAGTCTGGAAAGAAATAATTCTTTTGAAGTTTTTCTTTATGACTTGCTCAACAAAGAATATTTAGTTCCTATGATTTCTTTAAATTTATGTAACAGATTAAGTACAGTAAAATTCACTTTAGAAAATTAGTATTTTGTTTTATAGTGTATATTTGTTTTGTCTTCCAATTGTAACTCTTACAGATTTTATTTTTCTCTTTGTCTTTAGGCAATCCTTTATCACAGGATATTCTCAATTTATACCAGGACCCAGATGGAACCCGAAAGCTACTGAACTTCATGCTTGACAATCTTGCAGGTAAATATTAATGACAAAGCAGTAAACTCTACAGATATTACCGTTAGCTAATAGATCACATGTTGCTTAAGAGCTTCTGACCATTTTTTTTTAGTTGTTATTATTATTTTTAAAATTGTTTTATTGGAGGCATCTGACCATTGTTTTATAACTGCTTATAGGATTGAAGTGCCTGGCATTAGTATATTCCATGGTAGTGGGACATTCTTCTTTTCACGTACTGAGTGCTTTATGTTAGGATCATTAGTTACATTATCTTATTGAATCTTTTTAGGAATCTAGGAGGTAGGAATTTTTACTGGCATTATACAGATGCAAATTCTGAGATTCAGAGAATAAAATTTACCTAAGTACACAGCTGATTAATGCCAGAGCTGTGAACTCAAGATTGTCTTGTTCTTAATCACAAAGATACATAGTTATCAATTGTTTGAATTTGATGCAGAATGTTTGGAACCCGCATATTGTGCACATTTTTCATGAATGAAATGACTTGTTTGATTCACTACACATCTGTGGAAATTTTGAAAGCAAGATTTTAATTAAGAACACCAGATTTATCTGATCAAAATAGTGGTATTCCAAATGAAAAATTTTTAATGTAAGAAAGGTATTAAGTATTTGACTTAAAACTTGTTTGTTTAAACACTGAAAATATATTGAAAAGAATGGAGATGCTACTAAATTCAGATATTTTTCTTGGAATAATACCTTTCTAAAATACAGAATCTTAAAACAGAGCTAGAGAAATCTAGATCCCAATAGAGGCCATCATCACAATATTTTGGCTGTACTCTTTTTAATTGTATTATAGAAGACACCCACCTACATACAAAATTTTTAAAAATCGTAAGATTTACAATAAGGTGAAATCAAATTAATGTAATTTAAAAGTTTTTTTGTTGATTGATGAGAGAGAGATAACAAACTTATTAGAGAAGTCCTTTTAGTAAGAAAGTAAGAATATGTGGCTGTTAAGTTGTATACAAAGCATGTGTATGTTATTTCCTTCTTGTTTAAAAATTAAGTCTCTCTTGTCTCTATGGATATAGCCTCATGTGTATGTTATTTCCTTCTTGTTTAAAAATTAAGTATCTCTTGTTTCTATGGATATAGCCTGTTGACCCAGCCATATGGCATGTGTGGTGTGTGTGTGTAATTTTTAAGGAGTTTTTCATTTGTTTTAGATATAAGCTGTTTGTTGATACATATGTTGCAAATACCTTTTCTGGTGCTCTTGTTGCTTTTCTACTCTCTTAATTTGTCTCCTGATGAACAGAAAAAATTTAACATACTCTGCTTTATTGATCTTCCTAGTGTGGTACTGCTTTTGTGTTCTCTTTAAGAATTTTTCTCTACCTCAAGCTCATGAATGTATTCTCCTATGTTAGTATCTAAAAACTCCATTTTTTACTTGCAACACTTAGAGCTATAGTCTTCCCAGAATTGAGTTTGTGTAACACAGGAGTCAGTTTTTCCACGTGTGTATTAAATTAACCCTTAGCCATTTATTGAAAAGACTGTCCTTTCATTACTGTTTTTTTGTGCCATCTTTGTCATGAATCATCAGTGTTTTTATGGTATTTCTAGATTCTCTATTTTTTTGTTCTCTTCCTCTAGTCTTTATGGCAGTATAACATTGTTGTTAATTATGGCAGTTTTATAAAATGTTTTGAGATACAGTAGAGTAAGTCCTCCCTCTTGATTTGATTATAAAGTCTTGGCTAGTTTTGGCCCCATGCTTCTTTTGCCTTGTATTTTCATTAAAATTGCTAGAAACAGCTTTCAAATTTCTCCCTTCACCCAAATGTAGGGATTTTGATTGGGGATACAGTTGACTCTTGAACAACACAGGTTTGAACTGCACGGGTCCACTTATATGCAGATTTTTTTTTCAAAAATAGGCTCTATAGGATCCACGTTTGGTTGAATCTGTGGATGTGGAACCGTGGATATGAAGGGCTGACTGTAAGGTTATATGCAAATTTTTGACTGTACAGGAGTCAGGGCCCCTAACCCCTGTATTGTTCAAGGGTCAACTGTAGATTGCTTTGGAAAAAATTGACATGTTTCCAACACTGGGTTTTCTGATCTAACAGTGTAGAATATTCTTTTATTTATTGTGCCTTCTCTAATTTATCTCATTATTTAGTTTTAGGTTTCTGTGTATTGGTCTTGTGCATTTTTTATTACATTTATTCTAGATATTGACTTTTTTGATGCTTTTGTAGTCTTTTTGAAAATAAATAGTATCTTAATGGATATTGCTGATTCGTGGAGTGCAATTGAGTTTTGTATACTTCGTGGTATTCCCACCTTGCTGAACCCTTGCTAAATATGTATTCAACCACTTTGCTCAATTCATTTTAATCCTAATGCATTTTAATGTCAATTTACGCAAGCATATCATCTGTAAATTCTACTTTTAATATTATTTTTCTAATTCTTATTCCTTTATTCTTTTTCTTTATTGCACTTGCTAAGACCACCAGTAAACTGCTAACTAAAAGTGGTGATAATAGGTATCATTTAATTTCATAATTTATTAGCTTTTAATAATTTATGATTAAGTAGGATGTTCACTGTAGTTTTTCTTTGTTTGTTTCTTTTTGCGGTACGCGGGCCTCTCACTGTTGTGGCTTCTCCCATTGCGGAGCACAGGCTCTGGACATGCAGGCTGAGCGGCCATGGCTCATGGGCCCAGCCGCTCCGCGGCATGTGGGATCCTTGCGGAACGGCGCACGAACCCGTGTCCCCTGCAACGGCAGGCGGACTCTCAACCACTGCGCCACCAAGGAAGCCCATTCACTGTAGTTTTTATACTGATAGTTTAATCAGATTAAGGATTTTCTTCTATTCCTAGTTTGCTAAGAGAGTCTGTTTTTTTTTTATTTTTTTGCGGTACGCGGGCCTCTCACTGCTGTGGCCTCTCCCGTTGTGGAGCACAGGCTCCAGACGCGCAGGCTCAGCGGTCATGGCTCACGGGCCCAGCCGCTCCATGGCATGTGGGATCTTCCTGGACCGGGGCACAAACCCGTGTCCCCTGCATCGGCAGGCGGACTCTCAACCACTGCGCCACCAGGGAAGCCCTGTTATTTTTTAATATGAATAAATGTTGAGTTTTATCAATGCTTTTTTTCCATTAAGATGAGTATAAAATTTTTGTCCTTTATTCTGTTAATTTGGTAATTGCATTGATGGTTTTTCATATTACCACCTTTGTATTCCTGGAATAAGCCCAAGTAACTTGTGATATATTACTATTCTTTTTATATATC
Source organism: Neophocaena asiaeorientalis asiaeorientalis (assembly GCF_003031525.2). Lineage (NCBI taxonomy): Eukaryota > Metazoa > Chordata > Mammalia > Artiodactyla > Phocoenidae > Neophocaena > Neophocaena asiaeorientalis. The sequence continues at coordinate 5,736,203 of NW_020174050.1, read as the reverse complement.
CCTGTTTCTATTTGCTCATCTTTTACTTAGGATTTTTTGCATGTGTGTTTGAGCGAGACTGGCCAGTAATTTTTCTTGTCAAGTTTTAATATAAAGGTTATGTTGGCCTCATTAAAGTTTTGGGGGATTATTTTATCATTTTCTGTTATTTAGAAGAGTTTATTTCAGATTGGTATTCTTTCTTTCTTAAATATTTGGTAGAATACATCTGAGCCTGGGGTTCCTTTGTAGGCAGTTTCAATTACTGATTTAATTTCTTTAATAACTATAATACTCGTCTGATTTTCCATTTCTCTTTTTATCAGTTTCTGAAAGTTTTTTTTGGTAATTTGAATATTTTATCTAATTTTTCAAATTTACTGGCATACAGTTGTTCAGAATATCTTTTTATGAGGTTTTAATGTCCATTTAATGTATTGTGATGTCTCTTTTCCATTCCAGATACTAGTTGTTTGTGTTGCCTCTATTTATTTCATGAATAGTCTTGTCCAGGGATTTATCAATAGTTTCTTTGAAGAAAAGAACCAATTTTTAGCTTTTTTGGTCATCTCTATCATACTTTTTTTTCCCACTATCAGTAATTTCTTTATTTTTTCTTTCTGCTTTCTTTGGGTTTCATTTGCTGTTTTCTTTCTAACTTCTTATAACACCTAAATCTTTCACTTTTAGACATTTTTTTCCTCTGATGTATTCATTAATAAATCTCCCTCTAAACATGACTTTTAGCTGTATCCTTCAAGTTTTAATTTGTATCATTATCATTCAGTTCAGCATATTTCTCCAAGCACTCATTTCTTCTTTGACTGATGAGTCATTTAGAAGTTTATTTTTTTATTTTTAGGGGAGTTTTTCTAGTTTTCTTTGTCATTGATTCCTAGCTTAATTCCATTGTGGTCAAGGAACATACTCTGATTTAAATTCTAAAAATATGTTATATATTAGCCAGCTCATGCTTAATTACTTTTTATAAATGTTAAATATGTACTTTAAAAGAATGTGAATTCTATAGTTGTTTGGTACAGCATCCTATGTATATTAAAGTTTGCTAATTTGAATGTGTTATATATACTTAGTGATTACTTTGTTTTTATTCATTACTAATAGAGCTATGTTAAAATATCCCACTTTGATCACAGATTTGTTTATTCTTATAGTTCTTGCAACTTTTAATTATATATATTGAGGATATATTTTCATGTGTTTCATCTTTCTGGTTATTTGAAGCTTTTATCATTATGCTATTCTTGTGACTTTCATATTAATATAGCTACATGAAAAAATATAGCTGCATGAGTTCTATTTTGGTTAGAATTTGCACTGTATATCTTTCTTCTGTTTTTTCTATGTTAAACTTTTTTGTATCCCTATATCTTAGTAGTTTCTTCCGTCTTCTTACTTTGGGTTTATTTTGTTCTTTTTCTTGTTTGAAGTAACAACTTAGATTGTCGATTTGAAATCTTTTCTCATTTTCAATGTAAGAATGTAGCACTATACACTATAATTTGCCTCTCAGAACTACTTTAGCTGTATTCCATACATTTTGATATGTTGTATTTTCATTTTCATTCTGTCCAGTGTATTTTAAAAAAAATTTCCTCTGAGTCTTCCTCTTTGACTCATGGATTATTTAGAAATATGTTACTTAATTTCCTGTTGTCTGTTACTAACTTTTTGTTTGATTCCAGTTTGGGACCAGTTGGGAAACATTCTGTATTATTCCAATTCTTTTAAATTTCTTGAGGTTTGTTTTATTGTCTGTCTTGGTGAATGTTCCATGAGTGCTTGAAAAAAGTATATATTTTGTGGTTTGTTGGGTGGAGTATTCTTCACATGCAAATTAGATGATGCCGGTTGCTGCTGGTATTTAATTCCTCTATATTTTTTGTAACTTTCTATCTAGTAGTCTTACCAGATGTTATAGTGCTGAAATTGCCAACCATAGTTGTGGATTTGTCTGTTTCTCCTTTCAGCTTAGTCAGTCTTTGCTTCATGTATTTTGAAGTGGTGTTGTTTATGTATACATGTTTAGGATTGCTACATCTTCTTGATGAATTGATCTTTTTATCATTGTGTAATAACCTCCCTTGTTCCTAGTATCTTTTTTGCTCTTAAGTCTACTTTATCTGATGTTAACATAACCACTCTGCTTTTTTTGGGTTTGTTTAATGTTTACATACTCTTAGATTCAGCTTCACTATGTGTATGTGAAGTGAATTTCTTGTATTAGTGTACAGTTGACTTATATGTCATGATTTTTATCTACTCTGCCAAGATTCCACTCATTTAATTTGTGTATTTATTAGACCATGTACATTTAAAATAATTATTGATATGTAGACTTTGAATCAGCCATTTTGATACTTGTATTCTGTTTGTTTCCTTTGTTTCTCCTTCATTTATCTTTTCTTGGTGTCTTGTGGGTTACTTAAACATTTTTTTAGGATTCCATATTATTTTATTTATGCTGTTTTAGAGTATATTGTCTTGTATAGTTTTCTTAGTCGTAACTTTAGATATCACAATATACATACGTAGCACAGTCTATTGATAATGGTGTCTTATCACTTTAAGTGAATTATTGATGCCCTACTTCCATTTGTGTCCCTTCACCCTCCCCACGTTTTTATTTTTTTAATTTTTATTTATTTATTTATTTATGGCTGTGTTGGGTCTTCGTTTCTGTGCATGGGCTTTCTCTAGTTGTGGCAAGCGGGGGCCACTCTTCATCGCGGTGTGCAGGCCTCTCACTATTGCAGCCTCTGTTGTTGTGGAGCACAGGCTCCAGACACACAGGCTCAGTAATTGTGGCTCATGGGCCCAGTTGCTCCATAGCATGTGGGATCCTCCCAGACCAGGGCTCGAACCCATGTCCCCTGCATTGGCAGGCAGATTCTCAACCACTGCGCCACCAGGGAAGCCCCCCACCCTCCCCACTTTTAAAATATTATTGTCCCTAGTATTTCCTCTACCTGTACTAAGTACCACACAGGCGTTACAATTTTTTTCAGCCGTCAGATACGATTTGAGAAGCTTATGCGGAGAAGGTTAATCTGTTATATTTATCCTTAATATTAGTCATTCTCTGTTCCTTCCATTTTGATGTTCCGTTTCTTCTGTTACGTTCTTTCTGTTTAGAGAGCTTCCTCTAGTCATTCTATAAGGGCTGGTCTGCTAGCAACAAAGTCTTGTAGTTTTCCTTTGATAACATCTTTATTTTTCCTTGATTTATGAAGGAAAGTTCCGCTGGATACAGAATTTGAGGTTGACAGTTCTTTTCTTTTAGCACTTTATCACTTCCTCTGGCACCATGGTTTTAGAAAAGAAACTTATTGTTCCCCTTTAGGTAATGTGTCATTTCTCTGAGGTTTTTGTCTTTAAGTTTTAGCAGTTTCATTATGATGTGGTTTGGTGTGGCTTACTTTGGTTTTATTGTTTGAAGTTTGCACATCTTCTTAAACTTGTAGATTTATGTTTTTATTAAATTTGAGAGTTTTTAGTCATTATCTCTTAGAATACTTTTAAGTCTACATTCTCTTTCTGAACTCTGATGATATGAATCTTAGATCTTCTGTTATAGTCCCACAGGTTTCTCAAGCTCTGTTCATTTTCTTTTTCAGTTTTCTTTTTATTGTTCCTATTGAGTAAATTCTCTTGATTTGTTCTCAAATTCAATCATTTTATCTTTGGTTATCATTATTATTGTGCCCTTCCACTTCTTTCCTTGGGTTTTCTGTTTTTTCAGTGTTCAAGAGAATTTGTAATTACTTTTCGGAGCAGCTCTATGATAGCTGCTCTAAAATTTCTGTCAGATAATTTCAACATCTGAATCATCTCTGTGTTGTTGTCTGTTGGTAATCTTTTCTCACTTAAGTTGTGATTTTCCTGGTCTTTGGTATGACCAGTGATTTTCAGTTGTGCCCTGGATAGTTTGAATATTCTGTTAGGAGATTAATGACCTTTTAAAAACCTCAATAGCAGGCAGCCAATTTAGGTTTAGCATGTGGGTTCTGTTGGTCCTCCCAGGCTCAGCTGGCACCCTCTCTGTGGGGAGACCAGGCCCAGTGCTGCCAGCCACTGGGAGGTGTGGGAAATCAGAACTTTGCTTGCATGCCTCGCCACCCTGCGTCTATTCCTGGTGGCTTCAGGGCTGTCTCGCACTTAGTGTGGCATGTGTGGGAGATAAAAATGGGAGAATTGTTTTTATCACATTATGGGTATGATGCTGAAAGACGTATCAAGATGTCAACTGCTGTTCTTCTCTTCATAATGAGAGTAGACTTATCTTCAATTTTGATCCAAATCCTTGTGCTGTGTCTAGGACCATATAGATTTATCTGTTAAACAGTCTTTATCTGATTTGATAGTTGGCCCATATAACTCTGTATTCCTCTCCTTTGTCATATCATCGGCTATGCAATTTTATCTTTGAAAAAAGTCAATTTTAAGTATGTGCCACACATGAATATATTATTCTCCTTGTAAGAAATACTTAAATTCCGGTTAAGACTAGATTTTCCTTTGACCACTACCTTTAATTCCAGTCCCTTCCGTGTAAGTAAACACACTTGTAAGTTGGGTGTGTATCCTTGTAGGCATGTCTATAGACATGACATATAAAAATTATACCAGTAGAAGTTTTATGGTATTATTTTGCATGTGTGTTTTAAATTTTTTTCTAATAAAATATATCCTATTATTATAATGTATCTTATTATTTAATTAAAATGTATCATATATATTTTTCTACTTTTTTCTCACTCAACAGTATTTCTTATATACCTTTCCACTTTAGCACACATGTATCTTTTTTCTTTTAAACTGTAGCATAGACTTCTGTGAGATGGATAATAACCATTTACCATTGCTTTTGCTGTTACAAACAGTGGCATAATGAATATCTATTTGAATGCTGCTTTAAGCAGATAGGGCTGATCCCAAGAAATAGAATTGCTGGGTCACAGGGACATGAATGTTTTAAATTTTAAAAGATGAAGCCAGTTTGTCTTCCTAGAGAGCTGTACCAATTTGTATTCCCACCAGTTGTACATGCAAGTATCTGTTTCTTATCCCCTTCACCAACCCTGATGTTAGTAAACTTAAAATTTTTTTTTGTCAATTTGGATAAAGACATGCTATCTCATTTTTTAATGTTTCCTGGTTACTGGTGAGATAGAGTATCTTTTCCTATGTTTTTGTTCTTTGGTTGTTGTGGGGGAATATTATACGTCTTACTTACACTGATATATTGTGCTGTATCAGTTAAGATATGGGAAGCGTCACAATGTTGACATCACCTTACTTGTCTTATTTTGATATCTTTTGTGCTTTCTGAATGTTTAACTATTTGCTAATAAGGATCCCAGCAGCTAAAAAGTTCCTTGTTTACTCTTCATTATATTTACATAATGAGCTTTCCATTTTTTGAGATGGTTGCCAAGATTCTGGCATGGCACTCCTAGCAGGCATGATTATTTTCCAGGATTCAGTGTGTTGAACCAGCTGGATGGTTTGTTTGTCATCTTATGATGACCTTCATATGGACTGTGCAAAATAACGTTCATTTCACTTTGTGAAAAGCATGGCTGCTAAAACAGGCATCCTTTAGGTAGACTTCAGCACATCAAAATGATTAGTAACGTGAAACTTTTTTAAAGGTCTTGGATACTGTGGTCAAAATTTCTATGGCTGGATGATGATGGAGTGTTTTTGTTTTAAAGGAATACATTTCTTATCCACTGATTCCCTGGGTAAATCTGTAAACTCTAATCAAATTGTTCTGTAACTGCAAATGTGTTTAAAAGGGAGAAGAAAAAGAGGAAGTTAAATCTTAATTTAGGAATTTTCTTTCATCTGATAGTTTGGTAACATTTAGTTCCATAGTATTGACAATCATATCTGAGCAGTTAATGTTTAACCAGTGCCTTCCTTTTTTCTGTATAATGTAGCTCTAATCTCTTGCTTTGCATTGACATTATGAAAGAGAGAAAGAGTAAAATTAGGAAATGAAAGCCCTGTTAGAAAATTCAGTAATTTTTATTATGCATGCATTTTTTTTTTTTTTTTTAATATTTGAATATTTTGTTCGTCAGTGTGTTGAAACTTCACATAGCTTTGATTTACCAGCTGGGAACAAAGCTGGGTCAACACAATTTATATGTGTAATTAAGACATAACACCTTACTTAAGTTTTTGTTTTTTTTAACATCTTTATTGGAGTATAATTGCTTTACAATGTTGTGTTAGTTTCTGCTGTATAACAAAGTGAATCAGCTATACGTGTACATATATCCCCATGTCCCCTCCCTTTTGCGTCTCCCTCCCACCCTCCTTATCCCACCCCTCTAGGTGGTCACAAAGCACCCAGCTGATCTCCCTGTGCGATGCAGCTGCTTCCCACTAGCTATCTGTTTTACATTTGGTAGTGTATACATGTCAGTGCTACTCTCTCATTTCATCCCAGCTTACCCTTCCCCCTCCCCGTGTCCTCAACTGCATTCTCTGTGTCTGCGTCTTTATTCCTGTCCTGCCTTTAGACACTATAAAACTCTTAGAGGAAAACATAGGCAGAACACTCTGTGACGTAAATCACAGCAAGATCCTTTTTGACCCACCTCCTGGGGAAATGGAAATAAAAATAAAAATAAACAAATGGGACCTAATGAAACTTAAAAGCTTTTGCGTAGCAAAGGAAACCATAAACAAGACCAAAAGAAAACCCTCAGAATGGGAGAAAATATTTGCAAACAAGCAACTGACAAAGGATTAATCTCCAAAATTTACAAGCAGCTCATGCAGCTCAATACCAAAAAAACAAACAACCCAATCCAAAAATGGGCAGAAGACCTAAATAGACATTTCTCCAAAGAAGATACACAGATTGCCAACGAACACATGAAAGGATGCTCAACATCACTAGTCATTAGAGAAATGCAAATCAAAACTACAATGAGGTATCACCTCACACCAGTCAGAATGGCCATCATCAAAAAAATCTAGAAACAATAAATGCTGGAGAGGATGTGGAGAAAAGGGAACCCTCTTGCAGTGTTTGTGGGAATGTAAATTGATACAGCCGCTATGGAGAACAGTATGGAGGTTCCTTAAAAAACTAAAAACAGAACTACCATATAACCCAGCAATCCCACTACTGGGCATATACCCTGAGAAAACCATAATTCAAAGAGTCATGTACCAAAATGTTCATTGCAGCTCTATTTACAATAGCCAGGACATGGAAGCAACCTTACTTAAGGTTTTAAATAGGTACTTTTTTATAAATACGGTGTAAGTATAAATGCCACTACTGAATTTCCTCATGTTCTTTTTGGATATTAGTTACGTGTTTTATGCAGAACTCTTCGTCAACTTCCTTCAGCTTCTAAATCTTCGTTATATTTCAGTACTATATTTTTAAGTCAGTTTGTGAGGCATTATAGCTGAAGAGAAAACAGAAGCTGATTTGACATTACAAAGCAAATGATACTGATTTTAGAAAGACATGAAAATATGTTTAAAAGAATATACATTTTTTCCAGTTCATCCAGAGCAGCTTCCTCCGAGGCCATGGATTACATTAAAAGAACGAGACCAAATTCTGCCATCAGGTAAATAGTTTTTCTTATTCTTCCTTGACTTTTTTCAGATATACTTGAAATGCCATTTGGGCTTTGTGATAAAATTGACAGGCCTTCATTTTACCTCCCCTGAGTAGATGCGTTTAAAAATACTGATCAATAGACTTAAAAGTCTACCCTAAGGCTTATGTACAGGGATCTCATACCTTTCACAATGATGCAGCTCTTGGTTTTAAAATTAGTTCTTGTAATAGAGCTTTCCAAGTGGCATCTTCACATAGGGTTTGGTGATTTAAGAAAAATGAGTAGTAATGAATTTTCTTCTGAAAAATTTTAAACTACTTAGATACTTTATCTTTCTTGAGTGGGTAGACTGATAATGCTTTGTAGAAGGATAATTTAGACTGAGTTCCATTTACTGTATTGGAAACAAAATATGATACCAGACCAAGGGTATAGAAATGATATAGGGTGAAGATTTGAGCAGTTTAATTATATGATTTAGCATTTCTAGAACTGCAGTAATGTAGGAAATATAAACCTTTATCTTTTGGTGCAGACCAATGATGATTTGACATTTATAGGGCTTCTTACTGCTCATTAGACATTTTATGATTGGGAATTCTGCTTAAAATAAGTTGTTACGAATTAATATTCTTCTTAATCACAAGTGATAGTTTTCATGATACCTAATTTTGTTTTAAAAATGAAAATTTTACTGTTGTAATATGAAGGTAAACCAATCACTGAATACTGATACTTAATTTTAAAGAGTAAACCACAGAATTTATTATGTACTTTTACAACAATATAAAGCCCGTCTTTTTTTTTTTTTTTAATTTAAGGTAAGAAGTGGAAGGATTCAGAAAAAATCATTTGCTTAGGTATCGGGAGATGTGCGAAGTGTAATGTGTTCGTGGTTCTATTTATATTTTAATAACACTGAGAAATATTATCATATTAGTACATTTCTGTATCTTCTAGAGGTAATAATTTTAAAACCACCACACTCTGGAGCCATAGTATCAGCCTGTTCTAGAGGTACTGTATCAGTGTTATCAAGAATAACACTTCTGTTATCAGGATTCACTTTGATGGTCTGAGTAAAACGAATACCTCAGTTTTTCTACAAAGCCTTAAGTAAGGCAGATTTATTTTGTGTTTAGCCTTCCTTAATGTGTAATTAATTGTTCCCTTTCTGGTATTAAAATGATATTAAAAACACCATTTTCTAGTTCTTCAAAGTAATCCCTTTCTGAGCACGAGTTAACATAATCTTGAAGAAGATCTTTCCTAATATCACATACCTTCATTTCCATTAAGAAGAGGAACAACAGAAACAAGTTTTCATTAGTTGTTGAATTCTCAAGTAATGTGTTCTTGGGTTTTCCTTTTTGAAAAACCACTATGGATTTTTCTTGGAATGTCTGACTTCTGTGAGTAGAATCAGTGCTACAAAAAAACAAAAAAAAGATATTAAAAATGCCTTTCTGATGCATAGGGAGATGTGTATAATAACTAACAATGGTTAAGGGTGATTTATAGCCACAAAACTATAATGGTAATTAAACTATGTAAGAATTAATCCCAGATAGTGAAAAGAGGTACCAATATACAAAATGGCCACCAGTCAGATTTCCAGGGGACCGTTGAACTAAGTTTCTCTTAATACCTTTCCCATCATCTGACTTTGAATCAACTTCAATCAAGTGTTATTACTTCATTCTTGGATTCCTCACCTTTTATTAAGTACTTGATTCTCAACTGTGTCTGCCCATTATAATCACCCGGGAAGCTGTTTAAAAATATTAATACCCAAATCCTAATATACTAACTTAATTAGTCTGGAGTAGGGCGCTGAGTATCAGCATTTTTTAAAAAAAGTTCTACAAACTGATTCTAATGGACAGCCAGGATAGAGAATTAATGATAAAAATCAGGGCTTTTCAAACTGGTGTGCATGTGCATATGAATCACCTGGGGAGTTTGTTAAATTGCAGGTTCCAATTCATTAAGTCTTTGTGAAGGCGGAAATTCTTCAGTACTGAGTTCCTAGGTGATAACTGATGCTGCTGGTACCTAGAGCACATTTTTGAGTAGCAGGGATACAAGCTGCGTTTTCTATTAGTTTGCTTGTAGTCCTTATATAGGCATTTTAAAATGAGAATTTAGTTTTAGAAATGAACATTTGATTTGGTAAAAAAGGATTCTCTTATGACTGAACTTTGATAGTCCATATTCTTCTGGCTTAGAGCAGTGAGAGCATTAAGAGGCCCAAAAAAGTATTAAGTATGGATATTTTGTTAATACAAGTTAATGAAATTAGAACCTTTTAACGAGAAAAATTTAAATTTACTTTTATTCCATTTATAGAGAAAAGTCTTGCTCAGTAAATTATGTGCAAAAAAATGGCATTCTGATTTAAAAGTCGAATTTTTATTAAAATATTCTAAAAATCACAAATATATGAAGTATTAGTCTAATTCTGGTAAAAGGACTTTGATGTGGTGGATTCCAGTGAAGTTTTATAGGTATAGTTTAATGGAATCTTGCCCAAGGCATTTCACGATGATGATATTTGGGGTATGTTTGTGTGCTTGTGTAGGTGTATATGTGATATTGCTTTAGAAAACATTGCCTAATTTTCTCCCTTTTGTCTGTTGTTTTTTTCTCCCACTTCTTAGCATCATTCACGGTTATGTGTTACAATGTGTTATGTGATAAATACGCCACCCGGCAGCTATATGGCTATTGCCCATCCTGGGCATTAAACTGGGAATACAGGAAAAAGGGAATTATGGAAGAAATTGTTAACTGTGACGCAGATATCATTAGTCTTCAGGTAACACTATAGAAATTAAATTGTCTTTAACTTAAAGGTGAACCTAAAAATTATAGAAGATCTTACTTTTGGGAGAGTTCTGTGTTCGAAGGAAAACCCAAAGCAATTATTTTCTCTCCTCTTAAAAAAAAAGGACAATTTTAATAAGCACCTCAGATATTTCTACAACTTCTAGAGAAGTTGGAAATTTTGAAAAAATATAAAGAATAATGGAGGGGGCTTCCCTGGTGGCGCAGTGGTTGAGAGTCCGCCTGCTGATGCAGGGGACACGGGTTCGTGCCCCGGTCCGGGAGATCCCACATGCCGCCGAGCGGCTGCGTCCATGAGCCATGGCCACTGAGCCTGCGCGTCCGGAGCCTGTGCTCCGCAACGGGAGAGGCCACAACAGTGAGAGGCCCGCGTACCGCAAAAGAAAAAAAAAGAATAATGGAGGAAAACACCTAATCCCATATCCCAAATATAGTTGCTGGGTTAAAACTTCTGAAGTATTTCTTGTACACTTAAAAAAAAATTCACTTGCCTATTTATTTACAGATATGTACAGATATGTTTTCAAAATAGAGATCACACCATTGATGTATTTTGTACCTTGTTTATTGCACTTAATGCACTACCCATGTTACTAAAATTCCTCAAAGCCAATTATATGAATATATATTAATTGATTTAGCATTTTCCCTACTGTTGGACATTCAGGCTGTTTATGTTTTCACTGTTACAAAATCATGTTGTTATGAGCATTAGCATACATAAATCATTATCTTCACACTTGATTATTTCATTTGGAAAGATTTGTTAAAAATATGTTATGAGTCTAACTTAATAATTACTACTTTAACACAGACCATTGGATTATTGGTATTCAGGTACCTAAAAATTCCTTAAGTAGAATTTTTTGTTGGTAGATCTTAAGCTTTTCACTCTTGAGTATCATTTCTTTCTACCACAGTTGAGAAATTTGAAATAATTTTTAAAATTACCTCTTTATAATATAAAATTTGCTATTCCATACCACCGAATCTATAATATGACCAGCTTTCAGTTGTTCATTTACCAGTTGAGGAAGTGACGTATAGTGGAATGAATTCTAAATTGGGAGTCAAGAGACTTGGGAACAACTACCTGTGTGAGCATGAGAAAAATCACCTTATTTTCTGGTTCTCTTAGGTTTTAAAAAGCTGCCATTGTCAAATGGTGGCTGCTATCAATAAGGTAAGGTACTTAGATAATATTTTTTAAGTGAAGTCTTTTAACTTGGTCACACCTTACTCACAATGCTGCACGTTTTTATATCTTAGTTTTCCTCTGTCATGTCAATGATTATGTTTCTTTGTCATCTCAGGAAGTGGAAACAGAGCAATACTTCACTCTCTTTCTGCCAGCATTGAAGGAGCGTGGATATGATGGATTTTTTTCTCCAAAGTCACGTGCCAAAATCATGTCTGAGCAGGAGAGAAAGCATGTGGATGGTTGTGCAATATTCTTCAAAACAGAAAAGTGAGTTAAGGAAATGAAGCACAATAGTGTACTTATTTCTTTAATTCCCACACATTTGAAATTGTCTTTGGTTTGACCCTGAAATAGACAGGTAATATAAAAGTTTAAAACTACTGGTAATGTTTTATTTCTTAGGCTGTGTATTGAAAATAAGAATGTTTACTGTATTATTCTTTATGCTTCTTTTGCCAAATTACATTAAAAATATTAAAGAGTATATACTTGAATATGATACTGTATTTATATATTTTCAAGAAGTAAAATATTAGTTTTTGTGTAAAAAAGAAAGTAGATTTTTTTTTGCTAGTTGACCTTTTTCAGAATCGTTCATTTTATGAACTTTTCATCTTTTTAAATTAACATTCTATATGTTTATTTAGTCATTCATTCACTAAATGTTTACTGAGCATTTGCTTTGTGACAAATGCTGTGCTAGTCACAATAGTCTCAAAGACATACAGTTTCTATCCCACTCAGAGCTCTAGTAGGAAAATCACAATCTAATATGGTATATATGAGGTGGAGATATGCAAGGATAGATAAGGGAGGACACGCACAGAGCTTATGGAGGTAGGGAGTTAAAGGATTGACTGAGACAGGACAATGGAAAGCAGTCATGACCTGCAATGGAAAACAGAAAACATGACCTTTGTTTTTTCAGGGCTGTAATATAGTTGATGAAAATACAGTCAAAGATAAGATGATGACTGCTTATTAAAATACATGAACAATCTTGTAGAGACCTCTGTGCTTTTAGTATTCTTGAGTTTAAAATGGAAAAGATTATCTGTTCAGAGTTAGCGACAAGAATTAAAGGAGATAATGAATGGGTAGGTACTTCATAAATCATTAAGTGTCCTGGAAATATTTATATTATTGTCATATTTCTCTGTTTCTGTAATCCTTTGCAATATTATTATTTCTCTCTTACTGGGTTTATGATGTTGTGTGCATTGGATTCAGGAACTGCATTTCCTACTTGAGGGTGCAGAGCCATAACACACTTAGAAGGCTATCTCTCCCTTTTTTTTTTTTTTTTGGTTTGGAATTGTGAAGAGTTTATTTTGTGACTGTTTATTTCATTCTTATTTATCTATTTATTTTTATTTATTTTTATTGAAGTATAGTTGAGTTAAAGTGAGTCAGTTATACATACATACATTCTTTTTTATATTCTTTTTCATTATGGTTTATCACAGGATATTGAATATAGTTCTCTGTGCTGTACAGTAGGACCTTGTTTATCCATTCTATATATATAACAGTTTGCATCTACTAACCCCAAACTCCAAATCCATCTCTCCCCCACTGCCCCTCCCCCTTTCCATTCTCCCTGGGCAACCACAAGTCTGTTCTCTATGTCTGTAAGTCTATTTCTGTTCATAGATAGGTTCATTTGTGTCATATTTTAGATTCCACATATAAGTGATATCATATGGTATTTGTCTTTCTCTTTTTGACTTACTTCACTTAGTATGATAACCTTTAAGTCCATCCATGTTGCTGCAAATGGCATTATTTCATAGAAGGCTATCTCTTGAACGCTGGCTGAGTGACTAGATGGTTAGAGGCAGATTCCTTTGGTTATCATCCTGAGGAAAAGAGAGAAGTATATTTTTGCCTCATAAAGACTGCCAGTTTTACAGTGGAAAATTTGAAGGAACCTCCAGTAGAAGACTGAAATATATGGATTCTCATAGAGATTGTATCCTGTAGTTAATAACTTAGGTTTGATACATTAGATAGGGAATCATCTACTAAACGCCTGTGACTATTTTCCTGTTTGGTGCCTATTATAACAAATCATTTCAATGTTTTTATTGATACAAGCCTATTTATTACCAGCATGGCATGTTATTTTAAGTAAATGAATTAAGTGAATTTGAAAGATATTTGAGCCCCTTCTTCTCACTTATTTGTACCTACTTTCATATCTTTTCTGTGACTTTTTAATAGAGATTTTTCATTTGTTTAATAATTAGTACAGGGCCCTGAAGTATTTGAGGTCAGGATATGCTAAATTCTTCTAGTGGGTTGCTGATTTTTTTTTTTAACAAATTTTAGAATAACAATAGCTATTACTTTCATAGTGTTTACATGTCCCCCGTTTTCTTTTATTTATACTGATTATCTTATTTAATTTTTAAAGCAATCCTCAGAGGTAGGAATAGAGCTATTTCCTCATTTTTATAGATGAGGAAACCAAGACATAGAGATTATCTGGCTTCACAGTCAATGCTTTTAACCACTGTACTAAACTGCATCTTTAGATTTCTTTTTTTTTTTAATATTTATTACTTTTTTAAATTGAAGTATAGTTGATTTACAATGTTGTGTTAGTTTCAGGTGTGCAGCAAAGTGATTCCGTTTTACATATATATATATTTTTCCAGGTTCTTCTATAGGTTATTACAAAATATTGAGTATAGCTCCCTGTGCTATATAGTATGTCCTTGTTGTTTATCTTTAGACTTATTGTTTCAGCTTCCAATATCACTTGTACCTATTAAAAGGTTACCTCATTTGGGAAATACTGCCTTGAATTTGATATTTGTTACCAGTATTCACGCACAAATTTCCTTGAAACACCATAATTAAAAAAAGAATTACTGATAACATTGAGACATGTAACATCAATCTGTTTTTCCATTTGCCATTGTTTCTTTCTGAAAGATGATAATACATAAAATTTTTTTCATTCCCTTTACAGTTTTGAGAGGAAAATCTAAAATGCCTTGATAATTTACTAGAGGTAACTAAGATTTTGAACTAACAATTGTCTAGGAAACTTTAAACAGCCAAGTATTTGAAAACTGATACTTGAATTACTAAAAATGCTGTAAATTAGTTAAGAGATAAATACATAGGAAATACTTCGATGCATCATTTGCATTTCTTTCCTTCTTCAACTTTTTGCCTAAATAGTAACATGGATCCAGCAACAGATGAAGACCTTGAGTGTGATATGTTGTTAAATTCCACCTGTTTTGAACAGTGCCAGATAACTTGCTGATGTCATGTTATCTGTCCAATGCCAAACTATTTGGAATTTAACGCAAAGTATACTATGCTGCATTTCTTCTACTCCTTCTTCAGATTGGAGAAATGATGCAGTGCAAAGAAAAGACTGTTTGGAAGCCAGGTGGTTCTCCTGCTTATGTAGCTGTATAATCTTGAATGAGTCACTTACCCTTTCTGGGCTTATTTTCTCATTTGTACATATTTGTGTATTACCTTGTAAGAGAATTTATATGATTTACAAGACTAACAGTTAAAAGATAGCTGTAGAAGAGTGCTTCAATTCTCTCTACTCATTCTCAAGGTCTTAATCTTCTAAAACCAGAGTATCAGATAATTTCTCATCTTCATTGATGAAATTTTTTTCCCTTCATGGAAAACAGTGGTACAGAATGGGTAACAATAAATGGAAACTATAATAATCACTATTTTTAGCAAAATATTATAATAAAAATCTCTTATCCATCATGATGGAAGGATAGTATATTGCTTAGTAATGGCTGGGACACAGACCAATATTCAGAGAATTAGAATACATTATATTTTATATTGTTTTTTTGTTTTTGTTTTTGCTGTACGCGGGCCTCTCACTGCTGTGGCCTCTCCCGTTGCGGAGCACGGACGCGCAGGCTCCGGACGCGCAGGCTCAGTGGCCATGGCTCACGGGCCCAGCCGCTCCGCGGCATGTGGGATCTTCCCGGACCGGGGCACGAACCCATGTCCCCTGCATCGGCAGGCGGACTCTCGACCACTGCGCCACCAGGGAAGCCCAACCCCTATATTTTATATTGTATACATTATACTTTATATTGTATACATTCTAGTTTAATCTTTGGGGATTCAGAAGGCACTTCAAGATTTGGTAGCACCTTTTGGTCATTATGAACATCATTTTTGGGGTAATTAGGTGCATAAAGATACCAGAAAATAGAAATTTGGGTTGATAAGATGCCAGAAATCACCTTTTCTTTGTCCTTTATCTTAATAAGTGTTTTCTTCAGTGCAAAATATTTTATAAAACAGACATATACATATAGGTCTGTATTTTGTGTGTGTGTGTAAGAAGAGACTGTTACTATAGATAAGTTTTTTAGAGTCAGAAAGTTTCTCTTTCCCATGTTTTATCCTATAGACTAAACAGTTAGTAGAAATGGAGTCTTGGAGCCCGATACGCAATTTGAAGAAATCCAAAATGTTGAAAAATGGAGCTGAAACCAGATCTAGACTTACTTGCTTTTCCTGAGGTTAGCAATTCTGATCTGATCATGCTTTGTTTCAAATCAGTGAGAAAGGGAAAGATGAAGACAGCAGTTGTAGAACAGTGTGACCATTACACTGTGAAGAGGCAGTCTCTTCCAATAGGACTGGGAACTAGGTTGTCATGGTGCTTAGTCCTTACTGTATTGCCTCTGCTGTTTGTCTCAGAGGTACCAGGTAAGGCCAAGTCCTTGTTTTTCCTTCTATGTTACGACAGGTGGCTTTGTGGTTGAGAAGAGGTCATTCAGAGGTTATAGTTTTGTCCCAAAATGACCTATTGTGATAATCCTGTCTTACTATAGTTTCTCAGTTACTATTTTTTTCTGTCATAGGTGGTGGTTGTGTTTAGAATTTTAAAATCTGAGATTGTGGTTTCTGGTTTCCAGTGTTAGCTTTCCCATTAATTTAATCTGAAACATAAAATTATTGCTTTATGCCAGTTTCCTTTACCTTTCCAGTATGGATGATAATAACTGTTCTGCCTAACTTCAGAGGTTTCTTATGGGGCTAAAATGATCAAGAATGTGAAAGTGCTTTTAGTGGTTAAAAGAGTTGTACAAATATAGGTAGGATGGTGAATATCCTCTTTTCTTCCCTATTTATCTCACTCTCTAAGCTTACCTTTTCTAGCAAATTGTTTTCTGGCACTCCCATGATTACTTGAAAGGACCTAAGAACACATTTTATAGCATCTTATGCTGAATATACAATAAAAACTTCTATTTGGTTTAGGTTTAAGAGTGAGTTTAATGTGATCAGAAAGGGTCGTAGTTAACAGAAAGTAGAAGCAGAGTGAAGGTTATTTGGTTGTAGGTAGGAGGGGAGAAAGTAAGAAGTAGTATTGTTCTAAAGTAGTATGGATAGAATATGGATAACTATTTCTTACTATTTTATAAATGTATTATAAATATAGTATAAAATAAACACAAACACAAGATAAGTTATAGGAGATTATAACTCCCTATTCTGGTGCTAGAAATCTCATTTTCTAAAGGCAGAGTCCCTGAAAAGTTCTTATGGTTCAAGAAGTATATCTATGCTCTTATTTAATTCTCACTGGAAAGAAGGAATTTTCTTTTCCTTACTTCTCAACTATCTCTTTGGTTCTTCAACTACTGGTGAAGCTGAAATAATAAAATTGAGCATATAACTCTGACCCTTTTAGTATCTCTAAGCCCCAAGGAGGGAGGTGTAAGTTATAATGACATGTGCTCTATTTAGGAAAACTGGTTTTATTTTTCTGAACTTTTTGAAACCAAAGACATTATAAAGCAGATACCTCAAGAAGATTGGGAAGTTTCAAAAGTCAAAACTAGGGCAATACAATTATAAATTATACTAACAATGAGGAAGAAAGTTGGAGGGGTAGTTGGAGGCATCTAATGACCGGGTAGGGTAATTGTTCAGGATTCGTTTTAAAAGGAGTGTTTTTTGTTTTGGGTTTTTTTGTTGTTGTTGTTGTTTTTGATTAAAAAAGTCAATAACCAAGTATGTATTGAAAAAAAAGAGTTTATGAACCTATGTTCTTTGCCATGAAAATTAAGAAAAAGGGAAAATTGGGTGAAAGTGTTAAGGCAACGAGGAGGATATTTTAAGTAACATGTGCACTGTAAAGGGGTATACCTATGTGGCTTGTGCCATCACTAATTGACGATCAAGAAAAAACCAGGGGTGTGCAACGTCTATTTTGCTTTCATGGTCTCTGCTGAGGAGAATTATTTTCAAAGTGGAAAGACTAAGACCAGGTAAGGAGGAGATTGGCAAACCAAGAAGAGATTGGTAAGCCAAGAAAGTCACTAAAGTGCCTTAACTAGTTAGGTTTCCATATCAATATAATTATATCCCATGTCCCCATAGTATTAAAATATCTTGCCAAAGTATGATTAGAGGAGTATTGTGTTGGCCACAAAGTTCGTTCGGGTTTTTTCCATAAAATGTTACAGAAAAACTCGAACGGACTTTGTGGCCAGCCCAATAGATGGCATGAATATTGGTGTATAGGAAGAGTCCTAATATATTGGGGACAAATAAACCACTTCATTTTTCAAAAAATTGGCGAGCCTCAGTTTTCCTCATCTTTGTAATGGTAATAGTAATACTGTCTGTTGCAATTTGAGTTCTCCAGAAAGAAGACTCCAAGTTACTTTGGTGTTTAGGAGTTTATTAAGGATCAACAGCTGTGGAAAGGAAGGAGAAAAAGCAGAAATTAGCCTAGAGAATAGAGCTGTGTTGCAGACCCCGACAGCCTCAGCTGACCCCACCCTGTAGCTTTAGAGCTGAAATGGCCTGTGAGAGTTAACCCAGGAGGGACCAAAATTCCCAGACCTTTATCTTTTGCTTTTGATCTATAATTGGATACGTGCCACTCCCAGAAGTACTTGACCTTGGTGAGGCAGCTCTCTGCAACTGGAGCAATTCCTGACGGATTGATGAGGAATCTGGGCAGCATCTCTTCATGTCCACCCCTTTGCAAAGTTTTAACAAATTTTAGGACTAATATGTATGAAGTACCTATCACAGGTCTTGATACAAAGTGGATCCTCAATAACGGACCCCTTATTTTTTTATTATTATTATTTGTACTGTCCTATTGAGAATTTTGATTATTTAAGAGAAGACATATATATATACATGTAAAATTTATAAAAACTGAAAAGCTGGCAGGGATATTTAATCTTTTGGAAAAACAGAATGTAGTTTCCAAGTACCCTTAATACCTGAATGGGTGAACTAATGGGCAGAAGCTCATGAAATGATACTCAACAGAAATAAAGTCTGCTACTCTTAGATTATTAAAGGAAAGAAAAGAGGAAGAGGTAAAATTATTTGAGAGCACAGAAGAATATTTATATGCAAAAAAGTTCATTACTAAACTAAATGTTAATTACTATAACTAACGGCATTAGTTATAATAGCTCACATCAGAAGTAAATGTCCAACACAGAATAGTTCAATTATGGTGAATCTGTATAGTGGACTATAATGCAACCATAAAAATTGATTTTTGAAACATATAGTATTTTATAGGGAAACATCCATGGTAGAATGTTCATTAATATAGACCTAGAGTATTATTCTAATTGTATAAAAAATGTTTGTGTGCACGTGCATGGAGAAAAGTCTGGGGAAATATATTGACTTATTGATGGGGGTGTTAGATTGCAAGTGACTTGAAATTTTCTTTATATTTTTAACTCATCCCCAAATCTCTATAATAAACATGTAACTTAATAAAATCATTTTTTCACTTGTTTGTTTTTAAGCATCTATAAATGCAGGACTGAAGGGACCTGGTTTAAGAGCTAAAAGAACCAGAAAGTTTTAGATATATATTAGTACTTATTTGGCTTATAAATAGCATGGCTGTCCCCAAGTGCAATTTCAGTCTTTATTAACAAAAATACAGTCCAAAATGAGGAAGGTAGTAGTTCATTTTTGCCCAGTTCTAGGTACTGCACCTTTGGGTGAACTTGAGTTTTTCAAATGAACAACTGTTTTACACCATATATCATATAAAGAATTGATGATTTCTTTTCTGGAGAAGACTTGGGGATGATATTTAAAGTAGTGTCAAATGGAAAAGAAATTCCATATTCCTGTAAAGAAATGATGTAGATCTAGTTTTGATGGAAGAAAGATACAGGGAAACAAATTTTAGTTAGGGAAGACAGTTCTAATAATTAGACAATTCTAATCATTAGATATATTAGTCCTAATAATTAGATATTAGATATGGGGGGGCGAATATCTAATTATTAGAACCCCTACCAAATAATAGCCTGACTTTGGTAGAAGAAAAATATTCCAATATTAAAAATATAACAAATAGGATTTTCAAACTTTCCTACAGAACCCTAGGTTCCTATAAATAAGCCTTAAGAGTTAATATTTACAAGATATTTCAAAAATTAAATACAAATAATTAAACTGTAATTTAAAAATAACATGTTCACTCAGATGTTTCAAATATCAAATTTTAACACTTTGGAAATTGATAACATGTTCCTGATATGCTGCTTAGTTGACTTGTTGCAGACCTCTGAAATGAGTTTTTGCCTGCTTGCTTTTTCTGAGTTCAAAGTCAGTTATTTACCACTTGTATCTGTGTGTCTGTGTGAATCAGGATTTTTATTATTAATGCTGTGTAACCAAAACAGAATAGAGAAATAAACTGGGTACTGAGACTGATATGACTATAATTATCATCTATACCCTCTGATTTCAAATTTTTATAATCATCAAAACAGATTCATCATTTTCAG
Organism: Neophocaena asiaeorientalis asiaeorientalis; assembly: GCF_003031525.2. Lineage (NCBI taxonomy): Eukaryota > Metazoa > Chordata > Mammalia > Artiodactyla > Phocoenidae > Neophocaena > Neophocaena asiaeorientalis. The sequence goes on along the minus strand of NW_020174050.1, from coordinate 5,715,753 downwards.
TGATTGATTTATTTAAACCTAATACTGCCTTTATCTGTTTTATGTATAAGAATCTTACCAGAAATTGTTTGAAAAAGGTATTCCACTGCTTAAAGACATCTTTAAAAGTCTGATATGGAGGATGATCAATTCTAGCTGTAGAACTTATTTTGAATCTGCCTACTTCTCTTTATTTCTCTTGCCTTAGCCTAAGCCACCATCATCTGTCATCCAAACAACCTCAGAAACTTTCTAATTGTTCTCATAATTCCTGAACTTTGGCTCCTGTAATTCATTCTCTACAGTGCAGCTGCAGTGATCTTAAAAAATATAAATCAAATAATAACATATCCCTGCTTAGAACCTGTTCAGTCAGTCTTCTTCCTCTTAATCTCCAACACCATTTCTACCCTTCCATTCCTTTCTAACCTATAAACATACAAAGTTGTTTGCTGACAGGACCTCTCACTTCTTCCTCTGTCTGGAATGCTCTTGATTCCATTCTTCACCTTGGTAGTTCCTCATCCTTCATGTTTCAGTTTAAATATCCCCTCTTTAAGGTAGAGGGTGCAAACTACTCTCCCTTTAATCACTCTGGCTTAGGAGTAGGCACCTGACCCGACCTTTTATTCTTCTCAGCGCATCTGAGACATTCAGAATTGGAGCAAGGAGAGGAGTATTATTTCATCTAGCAGTGCCCTGCGACACAGTAAGATGTTAGTATTTTTGAAGGAATGTGTGCAGGCTTCTCTTTCAAAGCTAGGAGGAAGATGGGGTGGGGACCTTTTATAAGAGCAAAGATGTCTTTTCTCCACTTAAAACCTAGTGAAAGGTAGACAGTATATTTAGTAGGTTTTGGTTGTTTATAAATACTTCACAAACTTAATAAAACTAGGCTGACAGAGGTTAAATGGCTTGACCAAAGTCATACTGCTATTAAATGACAGTGCTAGACTCAATTCTATTAAATCCTACAATGCTACAATACCTACTTTGGCACTAAGGAAAAGAAATATTAGTGCAGATGCAGAAGCTGTAATCACAGCGAGAGCCATTCCTCATCTTATAGAATCTTTCTTTCTGTTCACTTACATTCACCTAATTCCAGCTTTCTGGTAAAAGCCAGATGGAAAAATCGGCTTCGACTTAGCCGAGATAAGGGTGTGTCCCTGCATTTTCTTGACAGATTTCTTGATGTGGTGAGAATAAAACTGCAAACAGGGTAGGTAGATTTTATTCTTATTTTTTTTAACATCTTTATTGAAGTATAATTGCTTTACATTGTTGTGTTAGTTTCTTCTGTATAACAAAGTGAATCAGCTATACATATACATATATCCCCATATCCCCTCCCTCTTGCTGTTCTTTCTTATTAATCTGCTGACTTAGTTAAGGTTGTGTTCACCTTTGAATACCAGAAAATCCCAGCAGTAGCTTAAAGAAGTAGGAGGAGAGTAATTTTCTTACACAAGAAATCCAAAAATGGCAGTCCAGAACTGGTTCAGCTGCTTCTCCATTCAGAGTGGGCTGTTTTTTACCCTCCTGTTTCTCACCACAGGGGCAGAGATATAAAAGGGTAAAGGAATACACACATACACATACATGCACACACACCGTCTTTGCTAGGTGGCACTTCCAAGAAAGTTTCTCCAGTAATCAGACCTTTTTCCTCTCATTGGCCACAACTATATCACAAGGCCTCTTGCAGCTAGAAAGTGACTAGGGAGATCAATGAGTAGCATCCATATCCTGTGCTCCCTTCATTTAATGGCTTTTAGCATGATAGTCCAATTATCTAATAACATAATACTAATGCATTGTACCTTTTAGATTTACATTGGTGCAGAAGCATACAGTGGAATTTAACCAAGTGGCAATGGCTAATTCAGATGGATCCGAAGCTATGTTGAACAGAGTGATGACAAAAGATAATATTGGTGTCGCTGTGGTATTAGAGGTCCACAAAGAACTATTTGGAGCAGGTGAGTGCAGTTTAAAATATTCTTACAAAAAATAAACACCATCTGAAGTGCAGCGAGTCTTGCTGATATTTATTGTGTAGTTATTTTCTTGTCTTTTGAGGAAAGTTAAGGGAAACAGGCTGGAAAATAGCACTAATTGTGTAAAGCGTCATCTATATCTTGGAATATTACTTGCCAGGTAATCTGTAAAAAGAAAAGTCTTTACTGTGCCATTAATTCCAAAAGGTTATTTGAAATAAGAATAGTTTTAAGCTGAATTTGGAAATTATGATGATTTGGTTCTCCTTTCAGCCATATTTTTAGCTTCTTGACTGAAATCTTTTGTCTTTAAGGTTAAGTACTTGGCACACTTTCTCTAATTTCTTTGTTATATCTCAGTCATTGTCAGGGTAAGAGCGGCATCTTTTATCTACCTGGTACTTTTGTTTTCCACTTTAGATATTTATAGCTTCCTTCAAAGTAAAAAACTCATTATGTACTTTGCATATCCAGACCTTTTTTTCCCCCTCTCTACTGCCTGCCTTTCAGTATTTCATTGTTTACTTAACTATATTGTAGGTAAGAGCAAGGAGAAGGTGTCAAGACCACATCAGGGCTTTTTTTTTTTTTACATCTTTATTAGAGTATAATTGCTTTACAATGGTGTGTTAGTTTCTGCTTTATAACAAAGTGAATCAGTTATACATATACATATGTTCCCATATCTCTTCCCTCTTGCGTCTACCTCCCTCCCACCCTCCCTATCCCACCCCTCCAGGCGGTCACAAAGCACCGAGCTCATCTCCCTGTGCTATGCGGCTGCTTCCCACTAGCTATCTACCTTACGTTTGGTAGTGTATATATGTCCATGATTTTTTTTCTACCTGTAGAAGAAAAGATTTTTGCCTTAAGTACTGATTGAATTATTCAGACCATGCGTATCTGTCAAACCTCCTTTTCTCACTGTTCTTCAGTTTATCCATCATCAAAGACAATCAGTCTTTGATGTGAGATTTTAAATTCCTTCTTCTTTTGTAGCCTCTCCATTTTTACTGACTTTTATGTCCTTTCCAGTCTCATTCTTCTCAAAAGTTTGGTACCTTTTTTTCTGGTAATGCGAACATTGAATTTCTTTTAGTTTTACTCTCCTTTTAATTTGCAGAAGAGTAATTACAAATTATATAGTTAAAACTTTCACATTCTGAAATACCTCTCTCTTATACTCCTGGAAGAGTAATTTAATATTATAGAAGGTGCTTATGGCCTTTTTGAAGGGGCAAGTTTTTAATATTTAGTATAGTGAACATTTAATCTACAGCCAAAAGTGACACTGTAAAACTCCTAGGGAAAGAAGAGAGCTTAGAGAACGATCAGATTGCTTTAAAAATGACCATTTCTGTCACATATGAAAGATCCTTCAGTTATTTGTTTACTCAACATTATTATAGCTTGGTAAGACGGAAACTTTACCAAAATAGTAGGCTAAGAAAATCAGGTCTTTCTGCAGAGTTTATATTTTTAATAGAAAATGTTAAGAGATACTTATAGAAATTCTATAGAAAAAATAATTTTGTATGTATCTAATATTCCAGCAGTACAAAAGTACATAGAGTAAAACGTGAGAGTCCCTTCATCTTATTCATACCCTCTCGGAGTAACTCTTATTCATTCTTTACACATTACTAACGTATATGTGTATAGTTTTATTTAAATGGCATCGTACCATGCATATTGAGTTTTGAGCCTTAAAAACTTTATGGACACTTTTTTTCTCTGTCAGTACACAGTTTTCACAGTTTGCCCCTTCAGAGGTGCTTATGGCCTCTTTGAAAGGGCAAGTTTTTTAATGTGTTATCCTCATCCACCATGTTAATATTTATTTTGACAGAATTATAAAACAGTATTTTAGGGGAAAAAATAACCTTAGAGATTTTGTAGTTGAATACCTCATTGTCCAAATGAGGTATTCAGCTGAACACCAGCATGGCTAAGTGATTAGAAATAAAGGTTAGTAATTAGTAATAAAGCCAAGTCTGAAACCCATGTCCAGACTTTGAGAGCACACTACTCCCTAATTCTTAATTTTTAAATTACTTCTTTTGGGTGTGTGGTATGAATTTGTTTTGGTAGCAGATTCATAGCAAATTCACTGCCTTACTTTATTTTGTATAGGTTAATATAATGTTACTGCTGACCCTGTCACTGGTGTGCTCAGGAAATGCAAGGTGAATACGTACTGGGCAGTAGGAAGAACTTAAATTAAGGTTTAGGTGATTCAAGTAACTGAAAACCTACCTCACTAGGTTATTGTGTTTAAATGACAGAGATATTTAAGCTGCTTGTTCACACTAAGCTCAGCAAATCAAGGTACTCTAATCGTTGGTTACATCACAGTATAGTTCCTAACTTGGGTAGAGAGCAGGAGTTGGCAGACTTTTTCTGTAAAGGGCCAGGTTGTTAATAGTTTAGGCTCTGAGGGCCACATATGGCCTCTATCACAATCTTCTAAAAACTGTTTGGTAGAATCTTTAAAAATGTAAAACCAGCCTTAGCTCATGCAGGTTGTACAAAAACAGGTGGTTGGCCAGACTTAGCCCATGGGCTGCAGTTTGTCGACCCCCATGTTGGGATTACCAGTATCTCATCACTTTAGCTTCTAAGAACTACTTTATGAGATAAAGGGGGAAATATAAATGAATGGAAAAGAATAAAGAAGTGGTTATGGGTTTGGGGGAGAAAACCTTAAGATACTGCTTTTTTGATACATAAAGTATAATCTTAACCTTTGTTTCCCTAATGCTTAAATTTAGGTATGAAGCCTATTCATGCTGCAGACAAACAGCTGCTTATAGTGGCAAATGCCCACATGCATTGGGACCCAGAGTATTCTGATGTGAAACTCATTCAGACCATGATGTTTGTCTCAGAGGTTAAAAACATTCTGGAGAAAGCCTCAAGTAGGCCTGGCAGCCCAACTGCAGATCCTAATTCCATCCCGCTGGTGCTATGTGCAGATCTTAACTCATTGCCAGATTCAGGTATTTATAACGTCATTTCCTCTTCGCTTTCAGTTTTGTTTTTACTTCTAGGTGAAAGGTCAGTTAGCTCTTAACTTTTGAGTAGAGACTTTCTCTTCTAAATTAGAGAGTGTATCAGTAAGAATCCCAGGAATGGGACATGGAGTAATTGAGGAGAATTTATTTAGTTAAGCTGTTTCCAAAGATGTGTGCAGGGTTAGGGACACAAAACAATGAGTGATGCAGTACGCTGTTACTAGGGGAGATAGGGACCCTTCACCACCTGTACACCTAAGGGGGAAAAGTGGTGGGAGCTGTTATCAGAACTTGGAAAAAATAGTTACGAGGAGAGGGCCATGTAATGGGAGTGATGGATTTGAATTGGGATGCGATCAAGCCCTTGCAAACTGACAAGCCAGGGGAATGTATATCCCTGCCTCACTCTGCTACTGTCCTCTGATCTCTCGCCACTGCTGTCCGTTGACCAAATCCAACTAGAAGCTAGAGCGGGGAGGGGTTTGCAGTTGATGCAAGTAAAGGTCAGCCTCCTGCCGTACAGAAGGCAGTGGAGAAGGGTGACCTGAAGAAGCAACCAGAAAATATTCACCACAGGTAGCTATCTAGTTTAATAGTGTTGGCAACCTTTAAGTGAATTCATTAAATGATGCTTGAATTCTGATATTAGGTACAGAAGAGTAATCAGAATTATCTTAGGGTCTCACATTACTTCTTGAGCTCCACTTAACTACTTTATGTCCTAACCTAAATTACTTTAGATCTTTGTAAAAAGTCAGTTCTGCACTTAGATATTAAAACTCAAATGTAAAACATTATAGTATCACAGTTTTGCCACTACTGAGGCATATTCTAAATTTTGTATATTTTCAGTAAGCTACTTTAAATTGTTTAAAATAACCACTCAAGAATAAATATAACATAACCCAAATGCCTACAACTGTAATATTAATAAAAGTCTCAAATCTAGAAAACACCCTTGCTTTTTCTCCTTAGCAAATAAATGTCGAAATCGTCCTTTCACAAGTGTTTGTATTCAGCCCCTAGGCTCATTGACACCTTAACCATGTCCTCCTTTTTTAATCCTTTTCTTTTCTTGAGTAAAGCGCTCTCAAGCACAGGTTTCCCCCATCTCATTTGATTTGGTTATAAGCCAATGAGCTATCATTTGGCATCACAGCATGCCGAGTTGACTCAAGCCAGACTGTCAGGGCTGGATCCTGGTTCTGCCACTTAGGAGCTATGCAATCTATGGCTAAGTTCCTCATTTTTAAATAAAGGGGTAATCATTTTATCCACGTCATAGAGTTGTTTGTAAGGTTTAAGTGTGTAAGGCTCTTACAACAGTGCCTGGCATGTAGTAACTGCTAGATAAATGATAGCTCCTTTTCAGCTCTTCACAATACTGATGTTGTGCTCATCATTTATTCATTATATATGTTGCTGTCATTCCTGATCACAAATAGAAAGAAATGACTGACAAACTTTAGTAATCATCATCGTCATAAGAAGGGTTGTGGTACTTTTTTCATGTTTACTTACTCAGTGGAAGTGGTGAGCTTTTTCTGAATGCCTCTGCTCTCTTCAGCTTTTTAGACACATCTAATATTTTTGACCAAGTGGTATACCTCCAGCGTATAATGTACTGTTTAGTGTCACTGCAGCTCAAAACAAAGAATGATGTGGCCTAGCTGAAGCTAGACATTGCAGTGTTGAAGATGCAAAATCTATTTTTATTGTCAATGATTTAAAATTTTTTATTATGTATGCTATATTTTACATATTCCAGAAGTTGTTGATGGACTGCATAGAGTGTTGAAATGCTAAAGAGATAGTGCTTTGCAATAACATTCTAAGAATATTTAGGGTCGAGACCCTCCTGGTGAATGCCATCCTAGACCCTGGGAATCATCTTCAGCTTGAAGAACCATTAAGAAAACTGAAGATGTTTCTGGGTGATCAGGACATTTTGCTCTGGAGTAGGCAAATACACCTCAGTTTGATGGAACCATATGAAGTTGCTGATACTTGATTTTTTTTAGCATCAACAACAAAAAGGCAGTTTCATATGTAAAAGTAAATATTCAGTATAATAAAACCACTCTGAACTTGGTGCATGCACCTGGCAACAGATTTTGGCCAATGAAGTCTTCTGTAAGGTCTAAGTGCTAAATGGCAGTGTTTCTTCCTTCTGCATTCTACTAGGTGTCGTGGAATATTTAAGCAATGGAGGAGTAGCTGACAACCATAAAGACTTCAAGGAACTAAGGTACAATGAGTGTCTTATGAACTTCAGCTGCAATGGAAAGAATGGAAGCTCAGAAGGGAGAATCACACATGGCTTCCAACTGAAGAGCGCCTATGAAAATAACTTGATGCCTTACACCAATTACACCTTTGATTTCAAAGTAAGTGACAGCCTCTGGGTTGGCATAGAAATTATGCCAAATGCAAACATGTGACAAGAAAGATATGTGTTATTTATGCTTAACAGTGTAATCTTCAGGATTTTTTACATTCTCAAAATGTCTTGGCTAAGTGTGCACGTAATGTAAGGAGGTTTCTTAGGTTTTGTGGTGGTTATTGTTGACTTGAGAATCCTCTTTGAACCCTTATTTGTTCAAATTTCAAATAACCATGATAATAGCAAAAAATTCCGAAATACTTTACTATGTGTGTGCCAGGCACTGTTCAAAGGCACTTTATATATATTAACATAGTTAATCTTCACTTGTCCATACCATCCCTGACTTTCAGTAAGGATCCAAATAATAAGCAACCTGATATAGCTACATTCATCTTGAATGAATTTGTAGAGTATTCCCTCAAAATTTTCTTAGTACTTTCCATTGATATCTTATTTATCTTTAAATTTTCCAGGTTTCTTGGTGAGATGGGCTAGAGAAAGTTGTGCTTAGGGTCTATTTTATATCCATGTTGTCATACTAATCAATGCCCAGACAGTAGACCATTCCAGCTTAGTAAAAGGACAAGAAAGATTTTCTTTTTTTCGCAAAATAAGAAAAAAAAAAATTAGAGGGCCAGTTGTACAAAACCAGTTGTTCTTTTGAAACATTGATTGGTAGTGATTTTCTGTAGTCAGTCCCTTTCCCTTTGCCAGTTTTCTAATCACTCTGCCTGTAGCTCTTCTATTGTACCTTTGTTTGACTTTCTGGCATTTCAGGCATCTATCCTAAAGTCTTATACTATGCTGAAAAAATGTAGATGTTAGAAAGTGGTTAGGAGTAAGAATCCTAGGTGGGGAATTTAATAAAATACCAAAGGAAATTTATGAATTGGGCTCTTACACATCTCCGATAACCTTTTTCCATTTTCAGTGCTTGTTAGCCCCTTTCCAAGAAACAGATAGTAGGAAGAAGAAAGGAAATTTGTGTGCTTATGTTATTGGTCAGTTTTTGTAATCAAGAAGTGGAAAAGAATTGTTCAGAAGTTGAATCTAATTTTAGTATTTTTGCTGTTAGAGTAGAAAATACTATTCAGAGATAATTGATTTTGTTCAGATCACTCATATGCAGTAATGTGCTGGTACATATTTAATAATCAGCTTTCTGAGAAAAAAAAGCCCAAATTTGTAGTGTTTGCTGATTTCTGTGGTACGTGTACTCCCATTGTAGTAGATTTCAAGCTCCCAACGTCATACCATTGAACACAGAGTCGGGATGAAGTGCTAAGAAAGCAAGTACTAGCTAACTCTATCATACCATGGCTTCTTGTGTAAGCTTAAAGGAAAACCTCGGGACTTAATGATACACAGATTACTGTAGGTTAAATCCTATACAGTGGTATATAATACAGCTCTGCCAGCACAGCACAACCCAGAAAACCTAAAATAAAGTTCTTTAAAATAAGTGTTCAGTAATTCTACAACTCTTATTGTTCTTTTGGTTTGTGTATAGGTAAAAAGACCAAATCATTTCTACCTTAACTAGGCTTTTATAAAGGTTACTTTTACCTTATCCACAAAGTAAAAATTAGGGAAATAATGTTTAGAATATTAATCTAAGCCATCTTTCTCAATCATCTGAGTTGTTTTCAAGTCTTTTGTTGATGTTTCTTCAAAAGAACTTACATGTATTAATAAGTGAATAAAAGAATCTTATTGAAGCATTTATGTTGTCTAAAGAAGTACAGTTAAAGAACCAAAAGTGCATGGTTCAGAGAGTGTTTGATGTTAGCATATGTAGGATAGGATGAGAAATGGCAGAACTATAAATCCGCACGAGAGAGGCATGAATGGGGAGGATAAATAACGCTGGCTGGCTGGGTAGATGGATGGGAGGGTGGAATAGGATGGAAAAGAAGGATGATCAGAGAACAAACTAAGGGCATACCTGACTAGAGAGAATTAAGCTTTTGGTCCAAGTAGCAGACAATAAACTTTTCAGTTTCTTACAAAGCATTTTATGTAATTAGTGCTGTGCCAATATTGAAGGCAGCTGGTAAAAAAGGATAGGTAACATCAAATGTAAAAATGTCATGTGATTAGCATTAAATACAGATCGAAGTATAGTATTCTGCCATTGCATCAATGGAGTACTGTTAAACTTTGTTTACTTGGCTTAGCATTTTTTACTTACTTGGTTCTCAAATAAATTAGAAATGTAGAAACGTGGTATTTAGAACTCAGAGTCATTTAATCTAGAACTGATTTGGAATGACTTGAAGGGTAAGCAGTTAGGAGAATTACTTGTAGACAAGGTTTCTTAGTGAGTTTAGGTTGCCATAACAGAATACCGTAAACTGTGTAGCTTATAAAACAACAGAAATTTATTTCGCACAGTTCTGGAGGCTTGAAGCGTAAGATCAGGTGCCAGCATGGTCACGTTCTAATGAGGGTCCTCTTTTGGGTTGCAGACAGCTGTTTTCTCATTGCATCCTCACATGGCGGAGTGAGAGCTCTCTGGGGTCTCTTTTTATAGAGCACTAATCCCATTCATGAGGGTTCCATCTTTATGACCTAATCACCTGCCAAAAGCCCCACCCTCTTATACCATCAGGTTAGGGGTTAGGATTTCAACATAGAAATTTGGGGGGAACACAAACATTCAGTTCGTAACATCAGATAAGTTGAATAAACAGCCTAATTCAAACTTGCCGCTGCTTTCACCATCACCTGCCCCCCCTCCTGTCCCGCGCCAATCTAAGGGTGTGTCTGAACCATTTAATGAAAAAAGGAAGGACAGTTTTCCTATTACGTCAAGTAGTAAATCTTTCTGTTACACATTGTGAAATTTATAGTGTATAATTTTCTCACATTCTTTTACAAAACAAAACTTAGCATAATGTTACCTCAAACTATTTTCATTGTTTTTACTTTTTTCTCATATACACTTCTATAGACTTACTTATAGACTTTACTAATATAAAGACTTTTCCCACCTTTTCATGATCTTTTAAAAAAAGAAACAGTTTGAATCAGAAAAGGTTAAGAATCGTTAGTCTATAACCTTCTTTGTGAATATTGATACAGTGTACAAGGTGTATATATGTATAAATACTTGGGCGAGTTCAGACATGAACTTGCTAAGGATTTTGATTAGAGCTTTTACTCTGGATGTTTCAAACCAAGAAAACAGTTACAAGTGATATCTCCAGTTCTTACTTTCCGGAATGTTTAACATCGTTATTGGGGCCTATGTTTGCAAAGGATTCTCTAACTCTAGTAGCTAATGTGAATAATTCTACTTTATAATAAAGTGATAAGTTATAAGAGGTTTTATTCAACATAACTAATTGAAAATGTTTTGTTTGTGTTTTGTTTAAAACACAAATGTTTTAAATGTGTTTGCTGAAGCCAAGGGTGGTCTCATAAAAGAAAGTAAAACCACTGAAACTCTTGTCAACCCTTTTCCTAAAATGTCACTGCAAAACTAGGCATTAGCCAAAATGAAGGGACAAAAATACATTGTATTAATATTTCTTGACTATTTGGATTTGGAGCATTAATGGCAGAAGGTACTCCCCTGGATTCACGTAGGTTCCTTAATCTGTGGTAAAGTAAGGTTAAAGTATCTAATGTTGAATAAGGCCCTCTCCCTCAAAAGGACTGTTTTGTTGTTTTGGTCTTGGTCACGTCAAAATCAGCCAACTAAGGTAATTGTTTCTGAAATTTCACAGTATAATTTTTTTCATTGAATTCTTTTTTTTTTCTTTTAATAAAGTAGCCCATTTTACTGTGATACCATTTAAAAATATTAGCTAGAACTCACTGTGTATAGTATTTATGAATAGGTATTTCCAGGTGTGGAACTCTTTCTTCATACTTGGGCTCAGTCTCTCTTGATGTGGGAAGGAAGAAATCTGACTTCACACTCTTGCATACATAGCCTGGGGCAAAAAAAGCACACTAGTTTTGAAACTTACTGATCAGATAAACCGAATCATCTAGCTCTGAGAGATACAACTGAATACATAGATAGGTCTTTACTGAATGTTTTTTGCTGAGGTACTGTTGTGCAGCAAGGAATCCAGAATTTATAGTACACCAGGATTTGTGAAAGTGAATATTCTAAACTTAAGAACAGATTAGAATGATTAAATGTGTGCAGTATTTTGTATATATGTATAAAATTTGGGAAAGCTGAACTAGGATTAGCAAATCTGAAAACATGCTTTACAGTGGCTTCATTCAGATGTGTTTGATTGATGTACAAATAACTGAATATCATACCAGTTATCATTACAAGAATTATTCTTGTCATAACTTTTCATTAACTTTGTATATGTTTGTATAAATATTCTGATTTTCTGTTTATTGTAACAGAGTCAGTGCAGTTTCCATATTGTTTATACTGATAAATTAGATTTCACTGACCCAAGCAAGCCAGTTCTAAAGATGCCTAGACATGATTTGGTGTGCTTAGCTTCTCAGTTTGCTTACCACTTATGCACATGTGCAAGGCTTTATGATTCCACTAGGGTACTGTGTTTCCCTGTCCAGCCACCTTTATTTCATGTAATACCCATTCAAGATTTGAGCTCTCTTTGACCCATTGTGAAGACAGCAGGTGTACCAGAAATACAGGTTACTCAGGTATTTGGCTTTTACAAATTATGAATTGTTCTTATATATATCTTAAGTTTTTCTTTTATCTAAGCATATATTTTTCTTTTTTTCCCAACTCCCAATCTCTTTTCAGGGCGTGATTGACTACATTTTCTATTCCAAGACTCATATGAACGTGCTTGGTGTCCTGGGGCCTTTAGATCCTCAATGGCTGGTTGAGAACAACATCACTGGGTGTCCACACCCTCACATCCCTTCAGACCACTTCTCACTGTTAACACAACTTGAACTCCACCCTCCACTCCTGCCTCTTGTCAATGGGGTTCACTTGCCTAATCGGAGGTAGTGGAGTACTGCCCCGCAAAGACGGGGGTCTGTTACCATGGACCTGTACAGTTGTAAATCAAAGTATGTAGGAGTGAAGTATGGCCATCCTTAAGCTGCTTCTTCAGGTTCCTTTCATTATGTGTTTGCTATAAGATTTTGTACAATTTTGTGCATATTGGTATCATTTGGCACTAGGGCTGGAACCAAAGTATTATCACTCTCTTTCCAAATTTTTAATTTAACATGTTTTTAAGTGGGACCTTCTTCATATTAGATTAGGAGTCAGCATTCATAATTGATAAATCACCAATTCAAGGCCCAACAACAGGGTATTTGTTTTTCCAGAACAAATACTTTCTTTTGAATGGTTTCAAGTGAGCCAACCATTTTTCATTTTTGTGAAAGGCAGTTTTTAAAAACTATAAATAAAAGATTTTAAACTGAATGATGGCATGCCTTGCAGGAAACGGCCTTGAATTTCTGTTTTCCATGATAACAAACTGATTTTTGGCTCCCCAGTCATTTGCACATTAACAAAGCACTTAAATTTGCTAGGTCTGTACGTAAACTAGCCGTAATGAGAAAAACTGAGAAATGAAAGGTGATTGCACAATATGGTTTCAAAATCAAGCATTTAACAGCACACAGCAATTTGTTGGGGAAGTGCTGGTTGGTTTTTTTTTATTTGTTTGTTTTGTTTTTTTGAGGAATCATTCTGTATTTTGTTCCCCTATTAGTTATAACCTTACTAGAAGTGTTAATTCTAAGTCTGTCTGTTCAGTTTCTTTATAGGAAAACAACGGGTAATTGCTACTGCCACACAGCTTGAAAATAGAATTTGGTCTATCTAAGATGCCCACAAAATTAGTGTCCAGTATTTTTTATTGTTTCCATCCACCCTTTTCTGCCTGGTTGTGCTGGAAAAAACAGATATTATATGATCTGTATCATTTTTGCTGTTATGGTCAAATGTTTAAAAAATAACTACTGAATGAAAAGGCCCTGATCAAAGTTTTAGAAGAAGAAAGCTACAAATATTCCATGTGTTTCCCAGAGTAGGTCAAGTGGCTGTTGGTTTTGGCTTTTTGAGGTGACAGTGGAAAGGATTTGGGAGAGAGAACAGGGAGTAGTTGAAAACCTTGGATCATTTTTCCTGACTCTAGTTGCCAAATGGCCATTATATGCTTTTAATCTTTGTTTCCGTTGTCTGTCAGGGTTGAATTAAGAAGCTACTGGTTTATTCCCAACTGTTGATGCTCTTTCGATATGTTAGAATCCTTTTTTCGCCCAGGAGGGGCCAGTTGAAAATCTGTGACTCAAGAGGCAGTGGTTGAAATACCATTTAATGGGGGAAAAATTGGTTGGCTACTTGATGTTAATTACGGCACAGTAACAGGAAAAGGTTGTGTCTGTGTTTTTAAGTTTTTCTTTATTCTGCTTTTTTGCTGCTATAAGAGTTTTCTGAAATTTATATTTTAAACTTTTCATGCACTTTACTGTTTCTAGTCTCAAAATGTGATATTTTTAATAAACAAGAAACTTTCCATTATGTGAATGAAATTTTAAAAGAAAATAGCCTATATTTGTGTTTCACTAATATATAAAGTACAGGTCAAATTTAAATTATTTAATTAGTTTTAAATATATACAATTTGTCTCCTCTTTCAAACCTGACATCTTAGGCTGTTTTATTAGTCTCAAATGATGCATTTCCTGTGGTCATTTTATACTGATTTCTTCCATAGTAAATTAATCAGGCTACATAATATGATATTTCCCCTGAAGGGTAATTTTAGTGCGACGAGGGAGGTGGGTTGATGTAATGTCATATATGGGATTGCATCAGAAGGGTTCTGTAAAGCCTAAACTCCCTTTTAAAAGTGCCTAGTGATAGAGGCGTTGTTTGTCATCTATTATAATTGGAATGTCATTGTAGTTGAGTGAAGTTTGATGTAAATAAAATATTCTTTTAAAAATGTCAAGATATCAGAATAAACAAAATAAACAAAGAAACAACCCTTAAGATGACAGATTTTCCTCAATGTGCAGGTATCCCTTCTTATATACCTCAAGCATTCAACATCTAGCCATGCAAATTGATTACATAGTACTGGAAAGTAGAATAGCATGAAAAACTTAATTTTGTGGACATTACCTTTTTTTGTAATCAGCTACTGTATGTTTTATTTTAAATCTTTTGTTTTGGGTGGGTTTTCTGCTCTGGAGGTATATGCACTAACAAAACATTTTCCTCCTTTCATCTACGCATGTTAATTAGCAATGTGAGCAATATTTCTTACCATACTTCACTCCCAATATTTTTTGAGATGTTTGTATAAAATGGAATTTAAAAGTTCACTTATGATTGTATATGAACCACAGAGGAGCCCATTTATTAATAAAAAAACTTTTTTAATAGTTAAATGTAGAGGGAAAAATAAAAAAAATTGGGAAACATTGTAAACAGCTTAAGTTTATTTTGTGTATGATTGAGGCACTCTGTTGCAGGAAGGTGTGTAATTGGGTTCTCTCTGCTTCCAAATGCACTCTTTCAAACCATTCATTATCCTGTGTATTTTTAATGTGGTTTTAGTAAATGTTGGTAGTAGCTCTGTTAAAGTAGGTAATTGTGTTCTGTTTTGGGTGGCAAACACACTTGGGGCATGGTAACCCAAATTTCATGTGCACGGTTTCCCTTTAGCCCACTGCCCAAATTTCACACACCCTTCACCCTTTGTTCCCTTTGTAAAAGGAGTGGTATCTGTTTTGAGCTGCCAATTCAGATGATCAGAAATGCTGCTCTCCTCAGTATTGTCTTGTTAAAAACACATGCCATTTGGACCTTTGGCATGAAAAGCCAAAAGGAAGAGGTGAATGACATATGGTATATATTCAGTGAAAGTAAAATATTTATGCTCATATACTTTCTGGTTCTCAGAATAAGTTAATAAGCTTTATGCCATGGGGCTGCTGCATATTTTATCTGAAGATAAGAGAAAATTTGGGCATTTTTAGATTGTGATAATGTTTTTTTTTTTAACTGTTAAATATGATTTCTGATATTTTTCTAAGAACTGGAGTGTTCTTTAAATTTATTGAAACCGTGCTGTTTGAGGAGGGGAAAACTGCACTGTTTGGCATTACAGCAGTCATACAGTACATGTCGTCACTCACTCTCTCAGGCATCAGTATCCGCCTCATAGCTTTACACATTTTGATGGGGAGTCTTGCAGCATCCTCAGGACTGACATCTGGGAAAGGCTCAAATCCACGTACTGCTCCTTGCTTGTTGACTTTGTTTTAAAATATTGTGCCTGGTGTCAACTTTTAAGCAACAGCACTGCCTAAAAGCAAGCAGAGAACAGAATCCCAGCACCATTCTATAGGCAACTTTTTAGAATTCAAATATAGTAAATCTGTTCAAGATTTATGATGTTTTATGTAAAAAAATTTTTGTACAACGTAGCTGAATACTTTTGTTTCATTTCTTTGATGTAAGGCGTGTGAACGTTCGTTTGAATATCACATGTTAAAGTCAGGTATGGCACAATGGGTTCTGAGACCAGCTTTTCCTCCCTCCCATTTGCCTTGTTCCAAGCTCTTTCTTTTCAGATTACTTTTCTGATATTCATAGGCAAATATTTAATTTTACTAATAAGCATCCTGTGTGAATGTATTACAGAAGCCACTGTGTTTTAGTGTTGTAGTTTGCAGAAATATAAAGCTTCATTTCTTATTTGTCCCTATTTGGTGTTTTAAAGTTACCTATTAAATCACAGAGAAGCAAGGGAGAAAGTTGAAAGATCCTGAAGGCTCATATCACTTGATTCTACGGCGGGTTGTATTAGAATTGAGGATGTGACACATTAAAACTGGAACACGGGCAATCATATGGTGTTCCATTTTAAAATTGTATCTCCTAAGTATATACCATTAAATGGGCGAAAGATTAAGTTTGAACTTGCATTTCCAAGAGTTTCTAAAAATCACTAGTGCCATGTGTAATTTCAAATCAAATAGCAAAGAATAGAGAAAGCACAAGAAAAAAAAAAAGGTTAAATGTGTTCTTCGATGGAACCAGAGGCATGGTTCTTCATTCCCAATCCAAGGCTAGATTTTCTAGCAATAAAAATTGACTGTGTCCCCAGTACTTACTTCTTTGTTTCGAAGGTCTTTGTATTCTAAGTTTCTGAGGGATTTTAATAGCTTTGTAAAATGTACTGACTGATCAGTAGCTTCAGTCACAGAAAACGTCATCAGTTTCTGATAAATTTGGCAGGCCCTGAGAATAATGGCTTCATAGCAAGCAAAGACCTTAGTGCACATCTTCAAAATAGCACTTACAGAAATGTGAGTTCTCACATTTGTAAGGTAGTCTTTCTCTTCTACCTGTCCTCCCCCTTAAAAAAAAAAAAAACACCTTTCTAATGTGTAGAAGATTTGTTTAACCTTTTCCTTCTGAACTGTATCCTGTTTGTAGAACTCTGTGAATTATTGGTACACAAATTAACTAGGGAAATTAGAATATTTTTCTAAGCTAGGAGCTTTAAAGTTTTGAATTCGTAGACAGATGAGAACTTTTATACTTATGGTTGCTTTGAGTGATTGTAATTTTTTAACAGCATCATGATTACTAAATTTGAATTCAAACCTAAGTAAATTAGTTCATCTTAACCTGGTTTATTTACCAAAGTTGTAATCTGTTTAAGAACAGGATGCCAAGAACATCTTGTGTTTTACAGCATGATACATCTTCATTGTGTGTCACCTTAAAGCTTAAAAGAAAAAAGAAGGTTCTTCTCCCTATACTGTAGGGTGTTCTGAACAAGATCCACTGAAAGAAAAAGGTAGTTCTTTTCAGGAAGGTGGTAAGGGAGAACGTGCATGTTTCTTGTTTTTAACCAGATGCCTTGTGTAAGTTTCTCTGTTAAATCACAAGTTCTATAAGAAATAGGGAAATACCAGGAAAAGCAAGCTTTATTAGCCTAGTTAGTAATTTCTTTTGGCATAAGTTTGTTTGGTTAGACTTGGTTATTCTTGGAACCAAAGGAAAACAGGCATGTTGAGGTTTTATTCAACAAACATTATGACATCGAAGTAACGGAATTTTAAGTAAAATAACTTTCACTTTCAAAGCATGTGAAATAAGGACATTTCTGCATATTAAATGTTAATTTTCTGTGGCAGTGGTATAAAATTTAGTAGCATTGTACTGACACAAGGAATTGTGTCATCAGAAATAAATCACATTATGAAGAGTGTTTGCAAATGCCAAGTGATATGAGTCTTTTGGCACAGTAGCATTGGGTACGTTCAGCTTCCAGAAACTTTCGGAAGACATAGTTTGGCGCCTACTAGTTGTTGTTTTTGTTACAACAGTCTCCCCAAATTTAGATAATTTCCCTATTTGTATGTCTGTCACTTTTAACTCGAAAGCATAAGCATCCTGGTAGCCCTCTCAGAAGGGGTCCTTTCTTGCTCATTTCAGTTTTGTGTTAATTTCTAATTACTGATATATGACTGTTTCCTTTCAAGTTATCAATGGTTACATGTACCACATTTGTTTAATTAGTTAACTCACACAATTGGCTCAGCGTTGGTGTGTCAGACAATGGCTTTGCTTCTCACCGAACAGGCTTAGTTTCCCGCTACTTGTTTAAATCTTGACGCAGTAGGTGATGCAGTAGTCCGGGTGTGTATTTATTCAGAAACTGTACTGTCCTTTCTCTGTGCTTAATTTGCTTAATATATATTTCCTTACCTTTGAAATTCTTGAGCGGTGCTCTGCCAGGTTTTGGGGGTGTGGCTTGGATGGCTGTGTTGCTGCACACTGGGTGTGGAATTGTTCAGTGTTGTGAGTGGCAAATTTCTTAAACACCAGCAGCACTGAGAAGTGCACTATGGGCATTCGTACAGTTGTCCACATGCAAGCAATTCTTTCATCTAGGAGAAGCTGAGGGGTAGGATTCGTTGGAGTACTTAGTATATTTTGAGAGGGATGAATGTTTCACCTTTGGGTTTTGTTGTCTGAGTGGAGCGGGGCGGCATGGAGGGAGGTGGGTTTTGTTTGGGGTTTTTTGGAGAGTGTGTGTGTACCTTTTCTCTCTGAAAGGGCCAGGGTGTTGGTCAAATTCACCGTGGATTAATTTATATATATTTTTTCTTTCGTGATTTCTTTCAACCATAAAACAAGTGCCAACTAATTGTCCGTGAGGTGACTGACTCTTCCACTCAGTTTACCATTTGAATAGGGAAGGGCTCATTTATTTTAATTTCTTGGCATTAAATTAATCTCCATTGTTTTGCATACATTTGAGTCATTCTGTGGCCTCTAAAGTGTTTTTGTAACTAATTAAATGGTTGGAAAGCAAAGCACATGAGTTTAACAATGAGCAAGAAGTTTTGGTAAGTTTCCTTGCAAACTTGGTAGTTTCTATTGATGCTATTCCAAAACAGATTCTACTGTTTTAGGTTGTGTATTTACTTTGCTTCTGTCCTAAGAAAAAGCCAAGCCCTAAATCAATTTGTTATTGTGTTCTAATAATCAGTTTAAAATCTGAGATTTTCTTTCTTTTTTATTAATCAGAAGATTTAATGAAGTGCCATGTAATTGTAGGTTGCTAGTGTTTAATGTTTGATAGACTGGTTCTGTGGTGTTCTAATCATTTAACACTCTGTCATCCCCGGAGAAAGTGGTTCTACGCTTAACGGAACACATTCTCTCTGACAAAATCACCAGCTGCTTTATTTTTCTATTTATTACGGTTAAACAGTTGATGAGGTCTGTATCTTGACCAAACTGCTCAGCTGAGATGTTTTTCACAGTAGACACTGTACAAAATATGCGTGCAAAAGGACACAGTTGGGTGGTAGTATTTTTTCATTAATGTGAACATTGACTAAACAAAGCAGTCCTGCCTTTTAAATCTTGTGGCAGCTCAGGAGGGAGGTGCTTAAGAACCTTAACTACTATGTCAGATGACAAAATACTTTTTTCCATTTTGGAGATTGGGTACTGCTCACACATGATGTATAGGGCTAAATATATGCTTGTTTCCTCGCACCTGTGTACTTCCCCATCTCTCCCTCCCGTTCCTTCCCCTGTAGGCAATAAATGGCCATTTTGCAACTGCATACCTTTGTCTTGGTTTTTTACTCTTTTATGTGTGCAGTTTAAGGGTCTGCTTTAAGGTCAGCATATCTCTTCTAAAGTGAAGTTAGGAGTCAAGGTCAGGCAAAATTTTCAAATTCATACTACATTTTTTTTTTTTCCTGGTGAAAACTACATTACTACTTAAGTAACACTTTGTTTAGAATAGATTTGGAAGACAGTCGTAGTTATGAGACTTGCTTTGGCTGAAGAAATCTGAGCAGAGGGCCATGTGTCACTTCTGAGTGGGGCTCTAAGAGCCAGTGTGCAGTTTGTCATATTCCCTTTTCTTGCCTTGATGATCATAGAAACATGTTGAGATCAAACCTCTCATCCTAAATCCTTGAGTAATGATGAACAGAGCTCCCCTGCTGAACTACATAGGACATGTAGTGTGAGTGAAAAACAACCACCAAATCTCAGTGTCTTAATTCAATAAACGTTTGTTATTACAGCATAATCTAGCCGGTCCTGACTGATAGACAACTATCAGACAGATCTTCCGAGTTACAAGTATCGACCAATCTCAACAGGTGAACCTGCCAAGACTTAGAGTTAAATTCATTTAACAGACATTTGAGTATCTGCTATGAACAAGATGGACAGGTTCCCCATCCTCCAAGAATTCACTTTCCAAATCCTCTTCTATTTATGATTAAGGAGAAAATAATGAAGTGTTTTTGTTAAAGGTATCTTAAATCTTAGAATCTTGGAAGAGGAGCGGGAAAGGCACACAGTGAAATAATTAGGAATTCTGAAAACTATGTTTAAGGATATTCAGTAGAAAAATGATATTAACACATGGTGTGATTGGGACCAGATTATTTTTAAATGAATAATTCAATATTATTATTGAGTGAAACATAATAAAAAACTGAACTGCCCAGTTTAACAAGTGTTTAGGGAAGATACAGATTATTTTCGAACAGATTGCTAAGAACATCAAATCTCTAGGCTGAAAGCTCAGTGCCTACTGATTTGTCTTTTCTACTAAGGACCCATTGTGAGCCTGTCACTGACCCTGAGGACCATCTCTTTACAGAGGCCTTGATGTTGGCCAGCATTTTGGAAGTCCTCCAAAAGTAGAATCACTCACCTCTGAAGTGGATCTTGAAGGGACCAGGTTTCAGGATACTGCCTTACTAAGAAGACATACAGGGCAATCAAGACATTCACCAGGTGACCTTGCATTCCACCATGTGATCTTGGGCAAAACACATCCTCATTGGTAAAATGAATATAAGAAACTAAATCCCATGAAATGGTTCTCTCAAAAAGCAGACACCAAGACAAGGGCTTGCAGGCAGGGGGTCTATTTGAAGAAGTGATCCCAAGAAAACAGAGTAGGGCACTAGGAAGAATGAAATAGGGAAGGAGGGAAAGCCAAGTCAAGGATGCACTGTTGAGCTAATCCTCTGGGCAACTGGGGCATAAACCTGCCACTGACCTTCTGAAGAGCTGAATGGAATGCACCTCAAAATTGTCTTCGTGAGGGGTAGGAGAGGAGAGGATTCGTTTTGGAGTCCCATCTCCCATGAGGCAAGGGTTGATCCATGGGTGTTAATTCCTTTTCCTATCCATGTTTGTACACCTATCAAATCCACTAAGCAGGTTCCTGCAGGTATCCCGTACAATAACAGTGGAGAAATGGGGTGGGAGATGGTGCAGAAAGTGAGAAACATTTGGTGGAGCTGAGGCTACAATTAATATATGATTAATGTCATCCTCCCTCTTCCATCATGCATTCCACATCTAGCTTTGCACCACCACATCAGTAGTCTAGGTTGCTTCCCTAACGTTGGGTGACCCAGACCTTCATCCCAACAAGATGTATCATGCTTGTTGGGCCATTGGTAAACAGTCTGCTAACCCATACCTGGGCATGAAATTACCAAGAGCTGCCCAGTGAATCCCGTGGATTCCAGACATGCTTCTTCCTGCCTCCCACTTTGTAGTAGTAGCACCTGTATTTTCTCATGGCAGTTTAACACTAGCATGGTGAGCCCCACATGGCCCCTTCCTGGGGGCAACCTACATCCAGTGCCTGGGCAGTGTGGGCACGAGGGCCTGGTCTCAGTCCACACCTCAGCAACTCTGAAGGGCCAACCCACCAGATGTTCAGATTTCCCCATGGTGCCTCTGTTGAGACTTCACTGTAACCCAACTTCTCCCTTGGTCCAGTTCTAATTCCTTTCGTGGGGTGTGATTCTGAGAGCACTTCCTAAAGTAATAAGTTTCCTGAACACTAATCTCCGTCTCAGAGTATGCTTCGCAAGGAACAGGACCTGCCACGCCAAGTTTTAAGGAGTCATGCCAGAAGCATATTAGGACTGCCTCCAGGACTCCCTGCTAAGACTTTAAATTTTGAATCATTAGAGAGTGCCACTGTGTCAATAAATTGTTTCTTATGTACTCTTACTGAGGTCTCTCTGGCCCAGCGCTTTCAAAATCCACTTCCACGTGTTTCTCCAGTTCCTGGTCATAATGTTAGCCCAGGTCTTATAATTCTTTGGGAAAGTGGTTTTCTTCTGGTGTATTCCTCTGCACAGGCTGTGCTGTGATGTTTCCAGGGGGAAGGGCACCAACCCTTTACATTTTCTGGAAGTCACTTCAGCCCGAGGGGGAGGGGCTTGCAACAATGAGGGGGGGTGCAACAGCACTGGCTGCCTCTTACTTTGTTTGCACCTTTGTGTTTTGGTTTTTTTTTTTAACATCTTTATTGGAGTGTAATTGCTTTACAGTGTTGTGTTTCTGCTGTATAACAAAGTGAATCAGCTGTATGTGTACATATATCCCCGTGTCTCCTCCCTCTTGCGTCTCCCTCCCTCCCTCCCTATCCCACCCCTCTAGGTGGTCACAAAGCACCCAGCTGATCTCCCTGTGTTTGCACCTTTGTGATCAGAGGCAGCAGTTGGCAGTCAGAGCACAGAGCCCCAATATTTGGAGAACTGGGTTCTGTTTGCTCACCCTGCCTCCTGCAAGCTGTGTGCTGGCTGCTCCAGGAACAGGTGCACAGCTGCCTGCCACGAGGCTGGGGGTGGGGTAGCTGCTACTATGCTAAGAGCTGACACTGACCAAAATTAATCCCGATTTACCTTCCAAGCCTTCCCCTGGAAGTTTCAAGTCTTCGGTAGACTCCAGAGTTCTCAGATAGATTGTGCCAGTGTAATTGTTGTCTAGGTGGGGAGGCAGATTCCTGGTGCTTTCTGCTCTGCCATCTTCCTAGAACCCTCCTTCATGTCTAACCATTTTTAGTGTCAATACAACCACAACCTAATGCTGCTATGTAACAGGACGCCGGTGTCCTTTACACGAATGTGCTCCTGTCACAGGTGTATTTCTTAAGATTTTGGCAAAAGAATGTCTTCTGGGCCCTTCAAGGTGAGGGTATGGTTGGGAGCGGCTAAGCAGTTTGTACATTTTGAACCCGTTCCAGAGTCTCATCTCTAGGATTCTCCAGATGCCTTTGCCTGTGCCTGTGCTACCCACTGTGGTAGCCACTAGCCTCATGTGGTTGTTGAGCACTTGAAATGATAGTTTAAAAAATAGATTAGATTAAAATATGGATCCTAGAAAGCTAGGAATTACATATGTGGCTCATATTTCTGTCTGATAGTTCTTCAGTGTGCCAAACATGTTCAGCCATCTTTGCCTCACGTGTTTTTGGCATTATTTTACTAACCTAACAGGGTTAGTCCCACCCCCCCGGTGCTTCAATCAACACATTTAATCCTGAATCCCAGGCAGGTGTACCCATGTCAATACATTCACGCTGATTCAGTCTTCTGAATTTCATTCTTCTGAATAGTCTCAGAATATATTCTGCTGTGATCTGAATGATCGTGTCACCTAGAACTCATACGTTTGAATCTTAACCCGCAAAGTTCGTGATATTAGGAGGTGGCGCCTTTGGAAGGGGCTTAAGCCATGAGGTTGGATGCCTCATGAATGGGATTAGTGCGTTATAAAAGAGGCTCCAGAGAGATCCTTTGTCTCTTCACCATGTGACAACACAGCAAGAAGGTGCCATCTATGAACTAGGAAGAGGGCCCTCACCAGAAGGTGACCACACTGGTGCCTTGATCTTGTTTTTGTTTGTTTGTCTTTTTAGGCCACGCCACGTGGCTTACAGGATGTTAGTTCCCTGACCAGGGGTCGAACTCGTGTTCCCTGCAGTGGAAGCACAGATGCCCAACCACTGGATGACCAGGGAAGGTCCCTCGTGCCTTGATCTTGGATTTCCAGTCTCCAGAACTGTCAGAAATTTCTGTAGTTTATAAGCTGCCAGTCTGTGGTATTTTGTTATCGCAGCCTGAATGGATTAAGACATATTCCTATACATGTTTTCAAGACTTCTTTCAATACAAACTGAGAAAATTCTGCAGCTCCTTTGGTGTATTTGCTGTCTTTCCCTGGAGCAGGTCCTGTACCAGCTTTTCCATCTGGGCTATGTTGGGATAGAACTTTTGTTATGAGGCTAGAGACAATGACGGATGGTTAGAATGGGTTCTATGGGGAATAAGCAACCTCTTCTCCGGCAAACGCCACAAGTGAAGTCATGCAAAGGTTTAATGCAAGTGAAGGTTGTTTGCCTTGGGTGGGATGTTAAGTTGACAGATTGACAAGGGGAGAACTATTTCTGCTAGCTAGGAAGATCCAGGAAGTTGGAAAGTTCAGAGTTTGCAGCCTCATCCCTGTACAAATGTTACCATCCAAAGTCTCAGTGAAATGCTCCTTTGCATCCAGAACCCTTATCTTAGCATAAAATAACTAATAGGACTATACATTTAAGTAATGTTGCAACTTTTTCTATCTGTATTATCAGCCATGTCTGCCCTGTGACTCCAGAGCAATGGGATGTGGCTACGAAGCCTAAGGTTTTATGTTAAAAGTTTAAGGTGTTAGGTTTATCTTTTTCTTTGTGTATACTCTTCAGAGCAATCAGAAGCATCCATACCATCTAATAATTCTTGTTAATCATGATTATTATCATAATGGTCAAGTGCATCAGTTACTTGGCCAAAGCATTGTCTTAACCCTGTACTAGTCTCAGGAAACCACAGCTTATTAAGTAATCAGGATGCTACTGCACGCCACAACTTACTGGTGTTCATTTATTGCCTATAAAGAGGTCTTCACTGTATTCCTGGTCCAACAGATAACAACCCAATCTCAGGGTTCTGTGTTGAATATCAGTTTCCTGCAACCATTCCTGATACCAAGAGCTGTATCAGTAAGGAGCCATTCAGAAAAACAGAAACCACTTTGGGCATTGCAAACAGAAGAAATTTCCTGCAGGGGATTGGTTACAGGAAATGGAAGAACTGGGAAGCCAAATGAGAAGGTATTGAGACAATCCTAAAAAATCTGGAAAAGCAGGAAACTGCTACCACCACTCGGGTGGATGGAATGTAGGGAGGACAGAGTGCTACCAGGGCTCAGAAGCTGAGCCGTCTACTGGGAGCCGGAACCTCTCAGTGGCTATCTTGTGAGATCTGAAATATATAGGAATGATTATCCCATGAGAACTGGTGTTATGGAGGGAACATAGCCAATGCCAGAGATGCCACCAAAGCAGAGAAGGAGAGGGTAAAATACCCTGACTACTTCTCTCTCCTACCCCTAAGTAATCCAGCAAGGCTTCCCATTTGCCAAACCTACTGAGAAACCACTTGTGAAGGGACTCTGGGAAATGTTGATCCTGAGATACAGGCAGAACTAAGGAAGAATGGGAATGAATCTGAGAGCAAGCAGGCAAATGACCAGCACAAGAAGTATATCCCTTTTTTGTAATTATGTACACGCTTGGTGCTGTAGGTGGAGTCATAGAGACGATAGAGTACAGACTTTGCTTCAGAAAAGCTTGCAAACATATGGCTATATTTGTATGTCATTAGTAGTAACAGCATGAATGCCAGATGAATCTGACGTCATCCTAGCATTAATTTTCTGGTAGGGCTACCTACATATTTTTTATATATAGAAGAAATCACCATAAATATCATCTTATGAGAGGCATGAAATTACTTGAAGTAGCAAGCTTTTAAATACGATTCTAAGTACTTTCCTTATTTTGACAACTTTATTCAATATTTTACCTGTTAATAGAGAAAATTAAGAAAACCCAAAGAACAACACACACCTTCCCTTCCATAAGCTTGGCTTTCTTTAGTAATTTGCAACTACATAGCCAAGGTGATTTGTCTAAATTTAGTAGACCACAAATGATGTGTCAAAATGAGGTACTAAACATATGGAGAGGTAATAGTATGGAGAATCCTGCTGTGAGATATTTATTTCTGTGGAAACTTTAATCTTTATTATTTCCACATCTGTGAAATATTCTATGAGGGGAAAAAAGGGAACTCTTTTGTTTTAAGAGTCTTATTCTAAGCCAAAAATACTCTTGCCAAACTTTTTGCTTATACCCTTGATGGTTTGTCAACTGTATCTACCAAAAATCAGATGAGTTTGGAAAGTTTACAGTCTATACCAGGTTTAAAAAAAGAAAGACTTTATGTTTTGACTGTGAATTCTGTACGCTGTGATCAGGAAGTTAGATTCAGGCATTGACCCAATGATCCATGTAACAGCTTCCATTTTTTTCCCCCATAGGAGGGAGGAAAGATTTGCTAGAGAGGCTGACAGCATGAGAATGTGCTACTTCTTTTAACCCTCCAGATTGGGTTTCTCCTCAACACAACTGGCCAAGCAGTTGTTTCTGAACAGTCTTGGATGCTCTCCACATGACCAGGTTTTCAGTTGTATATAGTAATGCCTTCCATTAGAATCAAGGGGATATCTTTGGCAATCACCACAAACATCTGACTTGACAAACTCACCGTGTACAAACTACATGACACTGAATACTGGATTCAATGTGAAGATGGCAAAAGACAAATGTTTCTTCTCCTGTCCTGATGCAGGCCAGCTTGTAGACATACTTCCGGGAGGGGGGGGGGCGGGGGAAGGCATGGAGCCATTAGGAAATGTGTAGGCTAAGTGAGGGATGTGAGAGGACACAAAAAATTAGGTTCCTTTTGCAACTTCCCATTTTTAAAGGGTGGAGCAGCTTTTATCATCTTTGCACAGTGCCCTCAATAAAATGTTTATTGAATGAATTCGTTCAAGAAGACTTAGAAATATGACAGCGCTTCAAACGTTTGAAAACTGTTATCATATGGGAGAGGAATTATTGAGCCTCTCTTTAATAGCCACCCTCTGTTCTTAGTTTTCCTCCCTTTAAAGGCACACAGAACAATAAATGGGAGAGTTTTAAAATTATTAGAAGTATTTAAAAACAGACCACATAGAGATTTCCTTGCTACTACTTCTGGAAACACCATAGAAGAAAATATGGTTTCTGTAGACAGTAAGTCTAGATGACCACTAATTGGCCTCCCAACTCTGGCATTTAGACTCATAGAACCTTCAATTTTCATTATCATTCAGATAGTTATGTTCATAGTCATTAATAAAAATGTCTTTGAAGTATGCAAAGAATTAAAATATAATTGGGACTGGAGGAAATGTAATGGCCAACATATTTATGTATATAAGTAATTGAATAAGTAGTTCAACTCTTAACTGGACATAATTAAGCCTCTTTCATTCTGTAGAATGTTCATTTGATTCCATTACCTTCTCATCTTGAAAGAGAAGACAAAAGAAAGGGAAATAACAAATTTGACAGTGAAGGAAAGGAAAATTCTTGTTGTTTCCCTCCTCTCTCACTCACTCTTTAGACCCTCTGGACCTGGAGAGAAGCAGCTTATTAGTGGAGTAGTGGGTCCAGAAACCCAGAGGTGGTCGGCCAACTCCCAGACATCAAATCAATGACCCTGGTCCTTATTTCCCTCAACCTTGGTGTCACATTCACTCACTATAAGTATCCATTTCTTCTTAAAAATTCCATTCTCTTGGCCTTTGTGAACCTTCAGAAGAGTTGAAAAAGACTCAGGAAAAATTATTTCTTCCCTGTTTGTTCCTTTTCTTTCTCTCTCCACTACCTTCGACTTATTCCAAGCATCAGCCCTAGTGCTTCCTTTCCTTTTCATTATTCCATCCATAGATGACTCCCTAACGTCTAACTTTACCCCAATCTCTTTCTTTCTTTTTCTTTTTTTTTTTGCGGTATGCGGGCCTCTCACTGGTGTGGCCTCTCCCGTTGCGGAGCACAGGCTCCGGATGCGCAGACCCAGCAGCCATGGCTCACGGGCCGAGCCGCCCCGTGGCACGTGGGATCCTCCCAGACTGGGGCACGAACCTGTGTCCCCTGCATCGGCAGGCAGACTCCCAACCACTGCGCCACCAGGGAAGCCCTCTTTCTTTATTTTTAGTCCTCTATTTCTGACTGACTGCCTCTGTGAAATTCTTGGGCACATGAATTTCACTATATTCCAAATTAAATGAATCTTTCCATCACTTGTCCTGTTCCTCCTCTTGGTTTCTTAGGTAGGGTGAGTAAAAGATTCCAGTCAGGAGTAGGCCAAGGTTTGGGGAACCATGGAAAGCAAGAGATCAGTCAGAAACATTACAGATGTAAGACCAGTAGGACTTGATAAGTACTATCTTTCTCTTCTCTATTTTATTAAGTACAAATCTATTATTACTAATTTAAATTGTACAAAAAATCATTGATAGTCTTTTTTTACTGTGCTGTTTTATAGTTTTATTTGTAAAGGACTTCTAAAAGTTCAATACTAAACTTGGTCTGCCAACTCTTAGTGCTTTAGGCTTTTAAGTTTCTCAAATTCAACTGCTCCCATTTTGTAGATATTTGGGAACTTAATCTCCACAGTTGGGAGGTGGTGTATATGTGTGCGTGCTATAATAGATTATGAGCAAAGAAAAAATAATCAAGTGTGGGGTTTCATAAAAATGGAAAACTTATCAAAGAATCGATTAAATCTATACCTCCTTGTCCCTCTTCTCTGCATACTTCCTCCTCAAATCCAAGCCACACTGGGTGGGCTTTGTTATTGGCCTATACGGAACGTCTTTTTTACTCTAATGTTATCTAGGGGTATTCCTCTGACCTGATTACAACTGGAAATGGCTCTTTGTTTGACAGGGCTGAACTGTGTTTTAAACATCTGCTGTCTAAATGCATATTAAAGAAGCTTCCCCAAGTAAATGTCGTTGTCTATCTGTGGAAAATACTCAGCTGTCTGGAGGGACAAGTGTTATGTCATATGAGCTCTCAGTGTCTCTTCCTATCCTGAAAACAAACACAAGAGAAAGGAATAAGAAATCCTTTCAGCATACATGCCAAAGGTCTGAGAGTGCCTTATTATAGTACAGTTGTTAAAAGCATGTATAATATTTGTCTTTTTGCCAGAATTAGGCAATTACACAATTACTATACAAAATTCTGATCTTGTCTGAAACTGCAGTGGTGGGACTGTCATCTCTAGTGGAATTGTGAACTCATGGGCCACCAGTTTTTCTCTAGTGACAGTGCCCTGTGTATTTTCAGGGATGCAAGGAGGAGCGTCTTGGTGAAAAGATGAAATGGGAGAAATGTTTGCTGTGATCCGCTTTTCTATTCCCCTTATCTGAGACTCAGGTGCAAAAAAGAGGGCCTGGGATGACTTTGGGAAGAAAAAGAAGAAAGAAGAGAATTGAAAGGGTTGATTTTTTTTTTTTTTTATGGTGGTAGTGTTGAAAAATTGGTAGTAGAAAAAAGAGTTCTAGGAACTGGAGGAAACAATAAAAATGGTTTAGCTCACCTGTTAGCTGTGGGTTTATGCTGGTTAACATGCTATACCTATAGCAGAGCTATCGTATTGCATTGATTTATTACTATGAATATGTAATAGTGCTTTTTAAACTAACAGAAGTTCTCTTTTTATATTTTTAAGAATATTGGTGCAGGAAAAAATGGATGAAAATACATCAAAATGGTTACTAGGTTTTAATTCATTTTTATATCCTACTTCTTTTCCACTTAATATTATAACTTAAGCATTTCTCCAGGTTAATAAATATAACTTCAAAACCGCAGACTATTATAAAGCCATTCAAAATGTTTTGGTTGTGCTTTCATAGGGTTGAATTTTGTATTTAATGAACATATAAATTGCTGCTAATATTTTGCTAATATATATCGCTGAGACTAACATAAATGTACTAAAATTTTACATTTTCAATATCAAAACTTACTTTGCCAACATTTAGAATGATTGGAATTGCAGAGGAGCATTAAGATATTATGTGGCTCAGACCTAGCCCCATGTGAAACTTGGGTATCTAATCCACCTCCACCATTACAACCCAGGGAGCCAGGGGTTAAAACTCCCAGCAGATGGTGCTGCTGATGTTGATGCTGCTGACTGAGCATCCCAGGAATTTAAATACTTGCTTAAACAGGGTTAATACATGGAAGACAGCTGGTCTGTGGCAGAATTAGAGGTCGGGAGGTTAGTCACATTTCCCTAAGCATAGAGGACACACCAGTCAGGATCAGTGAAAGCAATTTAGGGAAAGGAAAAAGCAGAGGGGTTCTATTTAAGGGAGCAATTGAATGAGAGGGTAGATGGTGCTAGGGTAGAACAGAATCACCATATACTGAGGGAGGAGGATGAGGAAATGAAAGAAGACCGAGACAGGCATGGTGGAACACTGGCCCGCATCCTCCATGCTCCAGCCCATTTCCCAACTCCAAGTTTCATTGACCTATATTTTCACCAGTATGTGGATGTGAGTTAGCAGAGCTTTGATCTTGCCAGGCTGTTAGACATTTAACTTGGCTAATTTGCTCTGTAAGAGGACACAGTGGGATGTTATCAAGTTGGAAGAAGCTATTAATATCTTGGAATTAAAATCTCATCAAGGACAGTGACTGACATCTATTGCAGTCCAAATTCTGCAAATGCCTTGAGGGTCTGTTCTTTGTGGAGCGCTGTGATAGATGTGTAAGGGTTTGAAGTGGAAAAGAAGTAAGACAGTCTCCGGCTCTCAGGTAGTCTACTAAGTAATACAGGGATGGTGGATGGAGGAATTCGATATGATGATGACTGTAATACCGAGTTCACTAAGAAAGCTGGTACAGAGAAAGTGGTAGGTGCTTCAGAAGTGAGAGACAAGGATTGGCAAGGAACGCTGAATTTTTATGAATGATATAGGAAAATATTAACAAAGATGTAGAAGGCCATTATAAGTGAAAGAATCACATAAAGAAAGGCACCTAGGGACTGTTTCCACTTCCTCCCCCACCGATGTCCTCCCACACACACACACACACACACACACACGGATGGGTACACATACTTCATCTTAAAGTCCTCTGAGGTCTCTTTATGGAATAAATAAATCTATTCTCAACTTCAATTTCTGGCATTAAATAGTGTTCCAAAATATATTTTGAATATTTGAAGACCCAGTTTTTATATGGCCTACAGAATGTTACAAGGAAAGACCATGGGCTTTAATACTAGAGAGACTGGGGTTTAAATTTCTATCCATTTTCTAGTAGTGTGAGCTGGAAAAAGTTACTCAGTCTCTCTGAGCACTGCTATTATCTCTAAAAATGGGTAACATAAGAATGGACTTTGCAAAGTTGTTGTAAGAATTAAATAGGAAAACTTGTTAATATACTTCTGAAAAGAACTGCTTTCCTCGCCTTCACTTCTGTAAGGCACCCTCCTCCTGACCAGGTCTGTGCTCCCTGCCTCCTTGATTGCACTAGAGGGCGACATTATCCCATCCAAGGCTTCCAGGAGTGCGAGCCTTCTCAGCAGACAGGATTTTTCTAAATGCCTCAGCAAGTGAGGAAGCAGAAACTGTGTTCTAGAATATGAATAGGGCAGTAAGAGAGAAACTGTGGAAGGACAGCTGCTGTGTCCCTCTGTGGGCAACACCTGTGTATGAAGACATCATCAGAAGGCACCATTCCAGCATCTATTTCTGTCAGCTGGGTTGGGAGGACTTCTGGTGCTACTAGAGCAGCAGACCCTTAGACTGGGCATCTAAATGACCTGTTTGATTGCTACTAGAAAACCACTGTGCTTGTATGGAATCTCTAAAAAGCCTGCTGGAACTTGTTTGCTGGAGAGTCAGAACTGTGTTGACCATGTGTTCTAGTTTGCTTGGGACTGTCCTGGTTTATGCCTGGCATAATTATTAATAGTGCCCCTTTTACTCTCAGTGTTGCAGTTTGGCAAATAAGTTACGTGGCCACCCTACCCCGAATATTAGGAGGGGTACTTACTAATAGTGTGGGTCTGACCAAGCAAAGATCCTCGGGTCCGGTTAAGGCCATGCATGGGCATTAGAGTGAGAAAGTGACAGATATATCTGGGTTAAAATTCCTGCTTTGTGTGTCACTGGCAAGTTATTTAACCTTTCTAAGCCTCAGTTTTCTGATGTATAGATTAGAGATAATAACAGGACACAAATGCATTGTACCTTTTAATCCTCCTAATTAAAGTGCTTACCAGAATCTCTGGCATGTAGCAATAATGGTAAGCTATCCTTGTTATTATTTTTAAGATTCACTGTAACATTCAGGCTCTCTTCTGAATTCAAGGGGATTTAAGCTGTACTGGTTGAAGAAGAGGAGGAAACTGATGACCAGAGTTAAATGAATTGCTCAGGGTCACAAGAGAATTATTGAGTTGCCCAAGATCAGAGCCAGATGAGCACTAGTTTCTCAGAACTCCATGTCCGGTGCACCAAGGTGGTTGCTGTTTCTACAGAGACCATTCAAGGTTAAAAATGTGACCTAGTTTCTGTCCTGCAGCTTTAGCAAATACTGGACACAATATTATTCTGCAGTTTAGAGGACAGTAGACATTTGACTACTGTACTTCATTTTTAAATTTTTACTGCAAATGTCTCAAACATATGAATAAGAATAGAGAATCTATAAAAACTCTCAAGAAAGTAGGCGTTGAGGGAACTTACCTCAACATAATAAAGGCCATATATGACAAACCCACAGCCAACATCATTCTCAATGGTGAAAAACTGAAACCATTTCCCCTAAAATCAGGAACAAGACAAGGATGCCCACTCTCACCACTATTATTCAACATAGTTTTGGAACTTTTAGCCACAGCAATCAGAGAAGAAAAAGAAATAAAATGAATAGAAATCAGAAAAGACATTAAGTTGTCACTATATGATATTATACATAGAGAATCCTAAAGATGCTACCAGAAAACTACTAGAGCTAATCAATGAACTTGGTAAAGTAGCAGGATACAAAATTAAGGCACAGAAATCTCTTGCATTCCTATACACTAATGATGAAAAATCTGAAAGAGAAATTAAGGTAACACTCCCATTTACCATTGCAACAAAAAGAATGAACTACCTAGGAAAAAACCTACCTAGAGAGACAAAAGACCTGTATGCAGAAAACTATAAGACACTGATGAAAGAAAGATGATCCAAACTTGTGGCACATATATACAATGGAATATTACTCAGCCATATAAAGAAATGAAATTGAGTTATTTGTAGTGAGGTGGATGGACCTAGAGTCTGTCACACAGAGTGAAGTAAGTCAGAAAAACAAATACTGTATGCTAACACGTATATATAGAATTAAAAAAAAAAAAGAAATGGTTCTGCTAGCTGGGATGAAGTGAGAGAGTAGCATTGACATATATACACTACCAAATGTAAAGTAGGTAGCTAGTGGGAAGCAGCTGCATTGCACGGGCAGATCAGCTCGGTGCTTTTTGATCACCTAGAGGGGTGAAATAGGCAGGATGGGAGGGAGATGCAAGAGGGAGGGGATATAGGGATACATGTATACATCAGTGAAGCTGATTCACTTTGTTATACAGCAGAAACTAATACAACATTGTAAAGCAATTATACTCCAATAAAGATGTTTAAAAAAAAAGTATAGAGAATCTGGTAATGAACACCAGTGTATGTACCTCTATCAAATCTTAACATTATGCTCTATCTGTGCAAGCCCTTCTTTCAAAGACGTTAAATGTCATAATTGTAATTAAGATCTTCTATGCACTCCTCCTTTATACAAGCCTCTTATTTATTACATAATATTATTTAACAGGTATTAAACCTTAAGTAGTATCATACATATCTCGTTGCAACTTTTTTGTTTTGCCTAATATATTTTTGGGATTTATCCATGTTCATAAGTACTATATAGCATACCATTATATGAATAGTCTACAATTCATTATCCGTTTTCCTCTTTATGGACATTTTGGTTGGTTCTTGGTTCTCAGTTTTCACATACATGAGACTTTCTGCAGGGATTATAAACAGAAGTGGAGTTTCATGGTCTTAGGATATGAGTATATTCAATTTGACTCAATTTTGCCAAAGATTACAAAAAGTTTTCCTGACTGGTTGTTTCTATTTCCATTGTATTAAAATTTTTTTCCCAGATGAAAATATATTACAGGCATACCTCGGCGGTAATTCAGGTTTGATTCCATACCACAAATATCACAGTAATGCAAGGCACCCAAGTTTTTTGGTTTCCCAGTGCATATAAAAAGTGATATTTACACTATACCATAGTCTATTAAGTGTGCAATAGCATTGTATCTAAAAAAAAGAAACAATGTACATACCTTAATTAAAAAATAGTTTATTGATAAAAAATGCTAACCATCATCTGACAACACAAGGTTGCCACAAACCTTCCATTTCTAAAAAATGCAATATCTGCCAAGTACAATAAAGCAAAGTGCAATAAAATGTGGTATGCATGTATTTATTTTTAAAAGAAGAATCCTAGTTATTCCAGCAACCAAGTAACAGAACAATTATGCTCCTTGTAAAGCATATGTACTTCTAAGTAATGGGGAAATTAATATGTATTAGTTGCCTACTATGTGTCAGGCCCTATGCCAGGTGAATTACATTTATTCCTTCAAATGCTTTTCAGTTAATTCCATTACTGTCAGTCACCAAATCCTCTTAATCCTACCTCAAAAACATCTCCTAAATTCATCCCTTCCACAATTTCTTTAAGAAGTTTTTGCAAAAGTATAGATGACACCAGCTGAGTCATACCAACTCTGCCCTTGCCAATCCATCCTTTGCAGTTGTCAGAACTATTTTTCTAAAAACACAAATGGGACCTTGTCACTCACTGCTGTGGAAACTTTTTAGAGATTTTTCCATTGACTAGAGGATAAACTTCCCACTTTTTGGATGGGGTCAGATTTTGAAAGGACTTGCACAACGTTGGACCTTTCCAACCTCACCTTCTTCCTACCCCTTCAGCCCTTATTTCCCTGCCACAGCAGATGGACTAGTTCGCCAGATAAGCCATGCCCTTTTCAAACTGGGGAAGAGCACACGCAAAGAGCATGGAAAGTCATGGAAGTTTGAATATTTCCCCCACCTCAGGCAGATTTATTATAAAACACAGATCTGAGTGATTCATTCTCTGGAGTAAGTTGGGGAGGAGTGTTGGAGATGGCTTGCTTCAGATTACTTGAATGACTCAGCTATGTGTCATTGGTAGGGAGACCATATAACATAACATAACTTAACCTATGTATAACATATAACTTAACTGGGACACTTTTTTTAAAAAATTGTGGTAAAAAAATATAACAAAATTTACTCTCTTAACCATTTTTAAGTGTACGGTACAATAGTATAAACTCTATGCAAAACCAAAAACTCTGTACTCACTGAACAGAAACTCCCCTTTTCTTCCTCCCCCTAGTCCCTGGCAACCACAATTCTATGTTTTGTTTCTAGAAGTTCAACTATTTTACATACCTCATAGGGAATTATGTAATATCTGTCTTCATATGACTGGCTTATTTCACAAAATAAGCAAAATAAGAGGTTTGCTGTGGGTTTTTCATATATGGCTTTTATTCTGTTGAGGTAGCTTCCTTCTACTTTGTTGAGTGTTTTTATCATGAAAGGGTGTTACATTTCGTAAGTGCTTTTTCTGCATCAATTGAGATGATCATGTGGCCTTTCCCTCTTCATTCTATTAATGTGGTATATTACATTGATTGACTTTTGTATATTGAAGCATCCTTGCATTCCAGGATTGTAGTAATAAATCTCATCTCATTCCAGGATTGTAATAAATCTCATTCTGTTGTAGTGTATAATCCTTTTAATGTGCTGTTGAGTTCAGTTTGCTAGTATTTTGTTGAGGATTTTCACATCAATATTCATCAGGGGTATTGGTCTGAATTTGTCTTTTCTTATAGTATCTTTGTCTGGCCTTGGTATGTTGGCCTCATAAAATGTGTTTAGAAGTGCTCCCTTCTTTTTAATATTTAGAAGAATTTGAGAAGGATTAGTTTAATTCTTCTTTAAATGTTTGGTAGACTTCTCCAGTAAAGCTGTCAAGTCCAGGGCTTTTCTTTGTTGGGAGGTTTTTGATTAATGATTCAGTCTCCCTACTAGTTATAAGTCTGTTCAGATTTTTTATTTCTTCCTGATTCAGTCTCAGTAGGTTGTATGTTTCTAGGAATTTATTCATTTTTTCCTAGATTATTCAATTTGCTGACATATAATTGTTCATAGTAGTCTTTTATAATCCTTTTTATTTTTGTGGCATCAGTTGAAACATCTCCTCTCCCATTTCTGATTTGTGTTGCCTTCTCTCTTTTTTCTTAATCTAGCTGAGTCTGTCAATTTTGTTTATATTTTCAAAAACCAGCTCTTAGTTTTATTGAATTTTTTCTATTCTTTATTTCATTTATTTTGGCTCTAATCTTTATTATGTCCTTCCTTTTGCTAAGTGTGGGCTTAGTTTGTTCTACTTTTTCTATTTCCTTGAAATGTAAAGTAAGGTTATTGAGTGGAGATCTTTCTTCTTTAATGTAGGCATTTACTAACGATAAACTTAGTGCTGCTATTGCTGCATCCTGGAGGTTTTGATATGTTGTATTATCATTTCCATTCATCACATGATATTTTCTAATTTCCCTCGAGACTTCTTCTTTAACCCATTTGTTGTTCAAGAGTGTGTTGTTTAATTACCAAATATTTGCGAATTTTCCAGTTTTTATTTTGCTATTGAATTCTAATATTATTCCATTGTGAAAGGAAAAGATACTTAGTATGATTTCAATCTTCTTAAATTTGTTAAGACTTTTTTGTGGCCTAACATGTGCTCTATCCTGTAGAATGTTCCATGTATCCTTGAGAAGAATTTGTGTTCTGCTATTGTTGAACAGAATTTTGTGTATATCTGTTAGGTCCACTTGGTCTCTAGTATTGTCTAAGTCCTCTGTTTCCCCTTACTGATCTTCTGTCTGGTTGGTCTATCCATTATTGAAAGTGGGCTGTGGAATCTACTATTATTATTGTGTTACTGCCTATTTCTTCCTTCGTTTCTGTCAATGTTTGCTTCACATATTGGAGTGCTCTGATGTTAGTGCA
Organism: Neophocaena asiaeorientalis asiaeorientalis; assembly: GCF_003031525.2. Lineage (NCBI taxonomy): Eukaryota > Metazoa > Chordata > Mammalia > Artiodactyla > Phocoenidae > Neophocaena > Neophocaena asiaeorientalis. The sequence continues at coordinate 5,678,922 of NW_020174050.1, read as the reverse complement.
TATATATTTATAATTATTAAATCTTCCTCATGAATTGACCTTTTATAATTACATAATGTCCTTCTTTATCTCTTGTGACAGTTTTTGACTTAAAGTCTCTGCTGACATAATTATTACCACCCCAGCTCTCTTCTGGTTACCATTTGCATGGACTATCTTTTTCTATTCTTTCACTTTCAGCCTGTGTGTGTCCTTACATCTAAAGTGAGTCTCTTGTAGACAGCATATAGTTGGATCTTTTTTAAAAATCCATTTTAGTCATTTGATGTCTTTTGATTTGGGGTGTTTAATCCATTTATATGTAAAGTACTGATAGGGAAAGACTTACTATTGCCATTTTGTCAATTTTTTCTTTATGTCTTATTTCTCTCTCAGTGTCTTCCTTTGTGTTTAGTTGGTTTTTTACAGTGCAGACTGTGATTCTGTTCTCATTCTCTAGGTATTTTCCTACCATGGAGATTATCTGAAACATTTTATAGTATAACAATCTATTTTTTAAATTGAAATATAGTTGATTTATAATATTATATTAGTTTCAGGTGTACAACATAGTGATTCAAAATTTTTATACATTATATTTAAAATTAAAATACTATATTCCCTGTAATGTACAATATGTTCTTGTAACTTATTTATTCTGTACATAGTAGTTTGTACCTCTAAATCCCTTACCGTTATCTAGCTCCTTCCCCCTTTCCTCTCCCCACTGGTAACCACAAGTTTGTTCTCTGTGTCTGTGAGTCTGTTTCTGTTTTGTTATATTCATTTGTGTTATTTTTTAGATTCCACATATAAGATAACACACAGTATTTGTCTTCTCTGACTTATTTCACAAAGCATAATACCCTCTAGGTCCATCCACATTGTTGCAAATGGCAGAATTTCATTATTTTTTAAGACTGAGTAATATTTCATTGTATATATATACCACGTCTTCTTTATTCATTCATCTGGTGATGGGCACTTATGTTGCTACCATACCTTGGCTATTGTAAATAACACTGCTATAAACATTGGGGTGCATGTATCTTTTCGAATTAGTGTTGTTGTTTTCTTTGAATATATACCCAGGGGTAGAGTTGCTGGGTCATATGGTAGTTCTATTTTCATTATTTTGAGGAAACCCCATGCTGTTTCCCATGGTGACTATACCAATTCACATTCCCACCAGCAGTGTACAAGTGTTCCCTTTTCTCCACACCCTCACCAACATTTGTTATTTGTAGACTTTTTGATGATAGCCATTCTGACAAGTGTGAGGTGATAATCTCACTGTGGCTTTGATTTGCATTTCTCTGATGATTAGTGATGTTGAGCATCTTTTCATGTGCCTGTTGGCCAGCTGTGTGTCTTCTTTGGAAAAAATGTCTATTCAGGTCTTCTGCCCATAAAAAAAAATCAGATTGTTTGTGTTTTTGATGTTGGGTTATATGAGCTGTTTATATATTTTGGATATTAAACCCTTATTAATCATCATTTGCAAACTTTTTCCTCTCATTGAGTAGGTTGACTTTTTGTTTTGTTGATGGTTTCCTTTCCTGTGCAAAAGCATTTACATTTAGTTAGGTCCCATTTGTTTATTTTTGCTTTTGTTTCCTTTGCCTTAGGAAACAGGTGCAAAAAATATTGCTATGATTTACATCAAAGAGTGTTCTGCCTATATTTTCTTCTAGGAGCTTTGCAGTTTCTGGTCTTACACTTGGTCTTTAAACCATTTTGATTTTACTTTTGTATATGGTGTGAGCAAACGTTCTAATTTCATTCTTTTACATGTAGCTGTCCAGTTTTCCCAGCACCACTTATTGAAGAGACTGTCTTTTCTCCATTGTATATCCTTGCCTCCTTTGTTGTAGGTGTGTAGGTTTATTGCTGGGCTTTCTATCCTGTTCCATTGATCTCTACGTCTGTTTTTTGTGCCAGTACCATATTGCTTTGATAACTGGAGCTTTGGAGTATAGTCTGAAGTCAGGGAGTGTGATACCTTCAGCTTTGTCCTTTTTTCTCAAGATTGCTTTGGCAATTTGGGGTCTTTTGTGGTTCCATATAAATTTTAGGGTTATTTGTTCTAGTTCTGTGAAAAATATCATGGGTATTTTTATGTGGGTTTGCATTTGGGTAGTATGGACATTTTAACAATATTAATCCTTCCAATCCATGAACATGGCATATCTTTACATTTATTTCTGCCATTTTCAGTTCCCTTTATCAGTCTCATGGTTTTCAGAGTATAAGTCTTTCACCTCTTTGGTTAAGTTTATTCCTAGGTATATTATTTTCTTTGATGCCATTATACATGGGATTGTTTTCTTGAATTCTCTTTCTGATGGTTCATTATCACTGTATAGAAAAGCAACAGATTCTGTATATTAATCTTGTATCCTGCAACTTTACTGAATTTATTAGTTATAATAGTTTTTTTGTGTGTGAGACTATAGGGTTTTCTATATATATATATAAAATCATGTCACCTGCAAATAGTGACAGTTAACTTCCCTTTCAATTTAGATGCCTTTTGTTTCTTTTTCTTATCTGATTGCTGTGGCTAGGAATGCCAATACTATGTTAAATAGAAGTGGTGAGAGTGAGCATCCCTATCTTGTTCCTGATTTTAGAGGAAAAGCTTTCAGCTTTTTTTACTTTTGAGTATGATGTTAGCTGTGGGTTTGTCATAAATGGCCTTTGTTATGTTGAAATATGTTCCCTCTATACAAACATTGATGAGAGTTTTTATAATGAATGGATGTTGAATTTTGTCAAATGGTTTTTTGGCATCTACTGAGTTGATCATGTGATTTTTATCCTTCCTTTGTTATTATGATGTATCACATTGATTGATTTGAGAATATTGAACCAATGTCACATCTCTGGAACAAATCCCACTTGATTATGGTGTGTGACCCTTTTTATATATTGTTGAATTTGGTTTGCTAATAATTTGAGGATTTTGCGTCTTTACTCATCAGAGATATTGGCCTGTAATTTTCTTTTCTTTTCTTTTTTTTTTTTTTTGCAGTACGCGGGCCTCTCACTGTTGTGGCCTCTCCCGTTGCGGAGCAACAGGCTCCCGACGTGCAGGCTCAGCGGCCCTGGCTCATGGGCCCAGCCACTCCACAGCATGTGGGATCTTCCTGGACTGGGGCACGAACCCGCGTCCCCTGCATCAGCAGGCAGACTCTCAACCACTGCACCACCAGGGAAGCCCTCTTTCTTTTTTTAAAAGTATCTTTGTCTGCTTTAGGTATCAGGGTAATGGAGGTCTTGTATGATGAATTTGGGAATGTTCTGTCCTCTTTAATTTTTTTTGGAATAGTTTGAGAAGGGCAGGTATTACCTCTTCTTTATATTTTTGGTAGAATTCCTCTGTGAAGCTGTTGGTCCTGGACTTCTGTGTGCTGGGAGGTTTTTTTTTTTATTAAAAATTCAATTTTACTGCTAATGAGCAGTCTTTTCAGTTTGTCTATTTCTTCATGATTCAGTTTTGGAAGGTTGTATGTTTGTAGAAATTTGTCCATTTCTTCTAGGTTGTCCAATTTGTTGTCATGTAATTGTTTGTAGTATTCTTTAATGATTTTTTGAATCTCTGTGGTATTGATTGTTATGTCTCCTCTTTCATTTTTTATTTTCTTTATTTGGATCCTCTCTCTTTTTATCTTGATGAGCCTGGCTAGAGACTTACCAATTTTGTTTATCTTTTCAAGAAACTAGATCTTGGTTTCATTGACCTTTTCTATTGTTTTATTGGTCTCTATTTTATTTATTTCCTCTGTGATCTTTTTTATTTCCTGCCTTCTGCTGACTTTGGGCTTTGTTTGTTCTTTTTTTTTCTAATTCCTTTAGTTGGTGGGTTAGGTTGTTCATTTGAGATTTTTCTTGTTTCTTCAGGTAGGCCTGTATTGCTATATGCTTCCTTCTTAGAACTATTTTTGTTGCATCCCATAGATCTGAAAAGTTTTGTTTTCATTTTTATTTATCCCAGGGTATTTTCTGATTTCCTCTTTGAGTTCTTCATTGACCCATTGTGGTTTTTTTAGTAGAATGTTTTTTAGTTTCCACGTGTTTGTGTTTTTCTCATTTTTCTTCCTGTAATTGATTTCTAGTTTTATGCTGTTGTGGTCAGAAGAAATGCTTGATATAGTTTCTAACCCCTTAAATTTGTTGAGACTTCTTTTGTGATCTACCCTAGAGATCATTCCATGTTCATTTGAAAGAATGTGTATTCTGCTGTTTTGAGATGGACTGTCCTGTAGATATCTATTAAGTCCAACTGGTCTAATGTGTCATTTATGTTCACTGTTTCCTTATTGATTTTCTGTCTGGATTCTATCTGGAAGAACTGTTCATTGATGTAAGTGGAGTGGTAAAGTCCCCTACCATTACTTTATTACTGTCAATTCCTCCTTTTATGTCTGTTAATATTTGCTTTATATATTTAGATACTCCTGTATTAGGTGCATATATGTTAACAAGCGTTATATCCTCTTCTTGTATTAATCCTTTTGTCATTATATAATGCCCTTCTTTGTCTTCTGTTATAGACTTTGTTTTAAAGTCAATTTTGTCTGATATGAGAGAACTGCTACCCCAACTTTCTTGTCATTTCCATATGCATGAAATATCTTTTTCCATTCCCTCACTTTCAGTCTGTGTTTTAGCTCTGAAGGGAGTCTGTTGTAAGCAGCATATAGATGGGTCTTGTTTGTTAATCCAGTCAGTCACCCTATGTCTTTTGATTGGAGCATTTAGTCCACTGACATTTAAAGTGATTATTGATAGGTATGTTCTTATTGCCATTTTGTTACTTATTTTCTGGGTGTTTTTTTAGTTCTTTTCTGTTCATTTCTTCCCTTGTGGTTTGATGGATCCCTTAGTGATATCCTTGTGTTCCTTTATGTCTTGTTTTTGTGTATCTATGGTAGGTTTTTGGTTACCACGGGGTTCATGTGTGTTGACCTATAACTATGTCTATTTGTTTTAAACTGGTAGTCCTTTAAGTTCAAGTACATTCTAAAAGATTTACATTTTTTTACTCACCTCCCCCACTTTTGTGGGTTTTTTTAAGCTTATTTTTTTTTTTTTGATGTGGACCAGTTTTAGTCTTTTATTGAATTTGTCACAATATTGCTTCTGCTTTATGTTTTGGTTTATTGGCCATGAGTCATGTGGGATCTTAGCTCCCCGACCTGGGATCGAACCCACATGCCCTGCAGTGGAAGGCAAAGTTTTAACCACTGGACCACCAGGGATGTCCCCGCTTTTGTGTTTCTGAGATCATATTTTACATCTTCATGTTTATCCCTTCACTATTTATTGTAGTTATAGTTGATTTTACAATTTTTTTGTCTTTCAATCTTTGTACTAGCTTATTTAAGTGGTTGAGCCACAGTTTTTATTATGTGTTTGCCTTTGCTAGTGGAATTTTTCCTTTCCTATAGATTCTTTGAGTTCACTGATACTTTCTTCTGCTGGATCAAGTCTGCTTTTGAAACCCTCTCGTGAATCGTTCAATTCAATTACTGTATTCTTCAGCTCCAGACTTTCTCTTTGGTTCTTTTTAATAGTTTCTGTCTCTTTGTTGATATTCTGATTTTGGGTCATATATCATTTCCTGATTTTTTCTATTTTTTTTTTTAGTTGTCTGTGTTATCTTGTAGCCCACTGAGCTTCTTTTAGATGGTTATCTTAAATTCTTTACCACGTAATTAATTGATTTCCATTTCTTAGGGTCAGTTTCTGGAGATTTATTTGGTTGTGTCATGTTGTGTCACATGACTGTGTCATGTTTCTCTGTTGCTTCATATGCCTTGTTATATTTTGCTGGGATTTGGGTATTTGAAAGAACAGCCACCTCTCCCATTCTTTACAGACTGCCTTTGTACAGGGGAAGACTTTCACCAATCAGCCTGGGTAGAGATTCTGGAGCCCTCTCAAACTTTCTGAGGATATGTCTTCTCTGGCCTTGTACATGTAATTTCCCAGGTAGAGAGGTTTGCCTGTTTCTTTTTCTGGCACTCATAATCTCTTGCTCCCTCTGATGTCTCTCTGGACCTCAGGCTCTCTGGTGCAGCACCAAGCCACTGAGCTCTCTTTCATTTTCAGTGGCCCTCAGGCACCCAAAGTATGTCAGTTCTTCATCAGCATTCCAAATCAGGCTAGACAGATAATAGTCCTTGGTAGCCCCTGAAAAGCTGGAATGTTGGATGAATGTACTAGTCTTTCCCTCCTGAGGGAGAAGCCACAAGCTGAGCAGTTTCTCCTGATCAGACTGAGGCGTGCTAGCTTGGAGGAAAGGTTATCTTAGGTGAAAAGCAACGACTTTTTTCACTCATTTCAATACAGCTGTTCTTGCTTTGCACTTGCCTGGGGTATTGTGACTTCTTATCAGTTTTCTGGAGTTCTCAAAAAGCCTTTGTACCATACGTTGTTGTTAATTGTCTCTGTGGGGGAATGAGGTTTGGGGCTTCTTATTCTGTTATCTTGTTCATGTCACTCCTTATTTGGGACACTTTTTTCTTTGGCTGTAGGCAGGCCTCTCACTGTTGTGGCCTCTCCCATTGCGAAGCACAGACTCCGGACGTGCAGGCTCAGTGGCCATGGCTCACAGGCCCAGCCACTCCGTGGCATGTGGGATCTTCCCGGACTGGGGCACGAACCCGTGTCCCCTGCATCGGCAGGTGGACTCTCACCCACTGCGCCACCAGGGAAGCCCTTGGGACACTTTTGAAAGTGAACTTTATATATAACATATAAGATAACTGGTACACTATTGAGAGGGGATGGTTAAAATCATTAAAATTATATAATTTTTTTGAATTTATTAACCATGTAACATATTGGTTTTGTTATATTGATAGGCCTGTAAAATTGTCCTACTTTAAAATACTTACAATAAAAATATATGTGCATTAAACCAAAATATTGTAACTGTAGAAACCAAGTAAATTTATCTTCAATGTTGAAGTTTTAAACTGAATTTACAATAGCATTCACAATTGTGAGAGCCATTTCACTCTTATTGTAATGAACTTCCAGCCTTGATCCCCTGCCGTGGAGGAAAACAATGAACTATTCTTGGACTTATCCTAACTGACTTTCTCTCTGAAGCATCTGGAGTCTTTGATATAAAACTGACATAATTGAACACTTTTTCTGCTGTTGGAGCCAACACATTCTCACTTCACTTTGGTACATGCAAAAAACAGAATTGAAAAAGAGCAAGGTAATTTATGAGTTTTCTCATAAATGAAATGAAATGAAAAGTCATGCTTCACCTGAAGATATATAAGTATCAATACTAACTTCTGAGGCTGCGTGTGTTAAATCAGCTTTTTGGGGCAGTTTTTATATAGCAGCTACTAACTTTTTTGAGAAAGAATTAAATTGTCTTTTTTTTTTTAACAATCATTCTGTCGAAGTGTAATTCATGTACTTCACAAGAGCCTGCACAGATTATAAGTGGAGAGTTCAGTGAACACTTTGGATCAAGAAATAGAACATTTGGGGCTTCCCTGGTGGTGCAGTGGTTGAGAGTCCGCCTGCCGATGCAGGGGACACGGGTTCGTACCCCGGTCCGGGAGGATCCCACATGCCGCGGAGTGGCTGGGCCTGTGAGCCATGGTCACTGAGCCTGTGAGTCCGGACCCTGTGCTCCGCAACGGTAGAGGCCACGACAGTGAGAGGCCCGCGTACCCCCCAAAAAAAAAAAGAGCATTTGAAGCACCCATTCTTCTACTTTAATATACTTTTCCTCCCCAGGGGTAATTATTATCCTGACACGTAGCACTATCATTTAGTGTTGTCTACTTTTGAACTTCGTATAGATGGTATCATACATTATGCATTTTTCTTTTGCTTCTGGTTTCTTTCTCTCCGTATTATAATTTGTGAAATTTATCCATGTTGCATATAGCAGGAGTTTGTCTCTTTTCTTTGCTTCAAAGAATGCCACAATTTGTTTAGCCTTTCTAATAAATTTCTACTATTTATTTTCAGTGTTGGCTATTATGAAAAATGCTTTTATGAGCACTGTTGTGCCTTAGGGGTGCTTATGTACTCATTTTTGTTGAGTATACACCTAGGAGTAAAATCACTGTGTCATATGGTGGGCATGTGTTCAGCTCTAATAGATACTGAAAAACAGATGCTTTAAGCATCTGGATTGCTCAGGCTCTGTTTCCTGCACACATTTCACGTACATTTCATCTGTAATTTCCCACATTTCCTCTCTGGAGGCCCAGAAGCTTCAGGCATCTCACAGGCTGGGCATGGGCCACTGCATAATTAGCTGATATACTAAGTGACCATTGAAAGCCTCAGCGTGGAATATTTCCTTTCTTTCATCTCTCTGTAGGGAAGGGGTAAGCTTGATTAGTTTCCACTGAAACTCAGGAAGTGGGGAGTGGTGGGCAAGAGAATTGCTGGTAATTAAAAGGGCATCTGGAGACTGACATTTCCTTTCCTAGTTGGATGTACTCTCGCTACTAGACTTCTTGACCTGTTCCTGCCCAAGAAGGGTAAAGATCAGGAAGGAGGTCTGAGAGGAAATAAGGTTTGGTAATGTCAAGCCAGGTAGAAAATTTGTGTTTCCAGATAGGTACAGAAAATGAATTTTGCCCATTCCTATACACTCCAGAATTGGGACCATGGAGCAGAGTTGGAGTGGCAGGCTTGCTGTTCCAGGGGCATGCACATCAGAGGAGTACAGTTTGAGGCCACCAGCTGGAAGATATGGCTGAATCTCCCAAGGGACCACTAAACCTAGGCAGGTTACTTGGGATAAATTCCTCATCAGTGAACTTGTTGGGCACTGGTTCTCAATACCATGTCTATGGGCAGCAAGCATGATCAGTACAGATGACCGGGAGAAAGGGAACATCAGCATCGCCTGGTCTGTCCCATAAGCAGATGTCTTTTTCTCTTCTCACTCTGGGCTTGGAAGGAGGGAAACTTCAAGGAAGGAGGGGTGTGGTGTGAAAGATCCAATCACATTCCACCTCTACCCACCTAAGCTGTAAGTCAGCTTGCAAGGTAGGAAAGGGGAGCCTCTATCAAACGTGATTGAAATTTAAAAAGAAAGAGAACTGAGTCCTAATAACCAAAGACATCCTGTTTTAACAACTGAAAGGGACAGAACTGAGATGATATTAGGGGCCCTGCTACCCAGTAAAAAGGAGGATTAACAGAGCAGAATTGAAAACATTTACTGGAAAAATAAAACAGTTTTGTGTTTATACCCAAGTTGCTGAGACTGCTCAGTCAAATTAGTTACATAGTCTGACATAAATTACTTGGTTAATGTCATCCTGCACCAAGAGGCATGGCCTGCATCTGTTTTGGCCCCCGTTAGGTTCATGTGCTCAGCACAGGGCCTGGGACATAGCAGATATTGTTTCAGTATTTGCTGAATAAGCAGCATGAATGATCTGTTTTTCTCATTACCATATTTTTGTGCTCTAAATAAAAAAAACTGCACACACCCCTAATGATAATTAAACTCTTTCTGAAAGCAATCTTCCATGAAAGCATAATACCAAATTATTCAATTTGCAACATCTTTTGAAAAAATCTAACTTTGTTTTCTAAAATCAAAGAAGTGGTTAAGGGGCTTCCCTGGTGGCACAGTGGTTGAGAGTCTGCCTGCCAATGCAGGGGACACGGGTTCGTGCCCCAGTCCGGGAAGACCCCACATGCCGCGGAGCGGCCGGCTCCGTGAGCCATGACCGCTGAGCCTGCGCGTCTGGAGCCTGTGCTCCGCAACGGGAGAGGCCACAACAGTGAGAGGCCCGCGTTCCGCAAAAAGAAAAAAAAGAAATGGTTAAAATTATAGAGATTCTGCTTTTTAGTTGGAAAGTAATATTAGTCAATCTGCAGCTTTAATTTATTAGCTAAATTGAGAAAAACTGAACAGAAAATTGTGGTTAGCAAATTAAACAAATACTTTATTCTGTATGTCTACAAGCTTCTTTCCAAATTTGCTCACTTTGCAATGGAGAGCAGATTGGGTTATTAAGAGTTACTACACAGAGTTGAATTTCATGGTATTTTTATTACACTGAGAAATATTTTTTCCAAGAAAATCCAATTATTAATGTCACGAATAACAGTAGGTTTCAGCCAGCAGCAGAATGGGCAATACAATGGGCCAGGGTGATGCTATTATCTGTTTAAGTCCTGTGTGACCCAGGGATCCATCACTTTTTCTTGGGGGTGAGTAATACTATTTGGGACTTTTAATTACTAAGGCACTAACAGAATGATCTGTTAACTAAGGCACTAACTACAATGATCATATTTATAAGGTAGTTCTATGGCATGAACTCAAGGACATTATTACAGCAAGGTTCATAACAAGTCATTTATATTCATTTTATTTAATAATCTACTAGGGATTATTAAATAAATAATATTTTATTTATTTAATAAATATTAATAAATAATTTTTATTAAATTATTCTTAATAATTTACACTGGAACAAACAAGCAGCATTACACTGGAAGAAACAAGCAGCATTTCTCTTTTTTAAATTTTTTTAAAAAATTACACTGGAACAAACAAGCAGCTGGAACAAACAAGCAGCATTTACACTGGAACAAACAAGCAGCATTTCTCTTTTTTAATTTTTAATAAACTTCATTTTAGAACAATATGGGTATAGAGAGTTCCCATATACCCCACACTCAGTTTCCCTATTGTTAATATCTTGTATTAGTATGGTACATTTGCTATAATGAATGAATCAATATTGATGCATTATTACTAGCTTAAATCTGTAATTGACTCAGATTTCCTTAGTTTTTTACCTAATATCCTTTTTCTTTTCCAAGATGACATTCAGGACACCACATTACATATAGTTGTCATTCTCCTTAGGCTTCTCTTGGCTGTGACAGTTTCTCAAACTCTCCTTGTTTTTGATGACCTTGACACTTCTGAGGAGTATTCATCAGATACTTTGCAGAATGTTCCCCATTTGGGATTTTCCTGATTTTTTTTTTTTTTAAATCATGGCTAGACTGGAATTATGTGTTTTGGGGAAGAAGGCCCCAGAGATAAAGGGCCATTCTCATTACATCATATCAAGGGTACATACTATCAACATGGCTTATCACTGTTGATGTTGACTGAACTACCTGCTTGGTGATAGTGTTTACCACGTTTCTTTACTGTAAAGACACTCCTTCTCCCCCTTTCCATATTGTTCTCTTTGGAAGGAAGTCAGATGACCTACTTTTGAGAGCAGCTCAAATTTCTCTGAAATGCCAGTTCTATTTTATTTTTATTCTGGCATTAGTTTCTGTACTGTGTCGTACATAGGTATGCATGAAGGCACATGTGTAAATACACAAATTCCCTCCTTCTCTCTTATTTCTACATAAAGAAATCCAAAAAGGTCTACACAAAGAGGTCTCAAAATTCAAAATCCAGGCTGCCAACAACAAGACCTTTTCTCTATACCAGAAGTTTATCAGGGACTATAGATTGAAACCATAGATTTGAAAAGAAATTGTTTAAAATTCAGGTACATTCAAAGATGAAACTCAGAGATGAAACAATCTGCTAGCCCTTTATTTTTTAATTTTTACTAGCCCTTTTTTTGATAGACTTTTGATAAGATGATAGCAAAATATGGATCCAGTACTCCTTTTTGTAAAGGAATCAGGGACCTTTAAGAGCTCAGCTTGGATCTCTGTAAAGATTAGCAGTTCCTTTTTTATGGTAGCCCCAGGTATTTGACCTGTTGGCCTCTACTTCCACTTGGAAGCTGGGTTAAGCTCCCAGTCAGTCTCAGGGGAAGAGAAATATATCAATAATTTCCTCCCATCGTACATCCTCAAAGGAGGATAAAAAATAATAGTATTAACAATAAGAAATAGCAGTGGGCAGAGGAGCTTCAAGATGGCGGAGGAGTAAGACATGGAGATCACCTTCCTCCCCACAGATACATCACAAATACATCTACATGTGGAACAACTCCTACAGAACACCTACTGAACACTGGCAGAAGACCTCAGACCTCCCAAAAGGCAAGAAACTCCCCATGTACCTGGGTAGGGCAAAAGAAAAAAGAATAAACAGAGACAAAAGAATAGGGGCGGGACCTGTACCAGTGGGAGGGAGCTGTGAAGGAGGAACGGTTTCCACACACTAGGAAGCCCTTTCGCTGGCGGAGACTGATGATGGGGGTGGGGGGAGCTTCGGCGCCACGGAGGAGAGCACAGCAACAGGGGTGCGGGGGGCAAAGCGAGAGATTCCCGCACAAAAGATCAGTGCCGACCGGCACTCACCAGCCCGAGAGGCTTGTCTGCTCACCCACTGGGGCGGGCGGGGCTGCGAGCTGAGGTTCGGGATTCGGTCGATCGCAGGGAGAGGACTGGCGGCGTGAACACAGCCTGAAGGGGGCTGGTGCGCCACGGCTGGCCGGGAGGGAGTCTGGGAAAAGGTCTGGAACTGCTGAAGAGGCAAGAGACTGTTTCTTGCCTCTTTGTTCCCTGGTGCGCGAGGAGAGGGGATTCAGAGTGTTTCTTAAAGGAGCTCCAGAGACGGGCGCGAGCCGCGGCTATCAGCGCGGACCCCAGAGACGGACATGAGACGCTAAGGCTGCTGCGGCAGCCACCAAGAAGCCTGTGTGCGAGCACAGGTCACTATCCACATACACCCTCCCGGGAGCCTGTGCAGCCCGCCACTGCCAGGGTCCCGTGATCCAGGGACAACTTCCCCGGGAGAACGCACGGCGAGCCTCAGGCTGGTGCAACGTCATGTCGGCCTCGGCTGCTGCAGGCTCGCCCCGCATCCATCCCCCTCCCTCCCCCCAGCCTGAGTGAGCTAGCTCCACATAATATCAAATGGCAAAAATCTCCCAGAGATCTCCATCTCAACGCCAAGACCCAGCTCCACTCAATGACCAGCAAACTACAGTGAGGACACCCTATGCAAAATAACTAGCAAGACAGGAACACAACCCCATCCATTAGCACAGAGGCTACCTAAAATCATAATAAGGCCACAGAAACCCCAAAACACACCACCAGACATGGACCTGCCCACCAGAAAGACAAGATCCACCCTCATCCACCAGAACACAGGCACTGGTCCCCTCCATCAGGAAGCATATACAACCCACTGAAGCAACCTTAGCCACTGGGGACAGACACCAAAAACAATGGAAACTACGATTGTGCAGCCTGCGAAAAGGAGACCCCAAACACAGTAAGTTGAGCAAAATGAGAAGACAGAGAAATACACAGCAGATGAAGAAGCAAGGCAAAAATCCACCAGACCTAACAAATGAAGAGGAAATAGGCAGTCTACCTGAAAAAGAATTTAGAATAATGATAGTAAAGATGATCCAAAATCTTGGAAATAGAATGGAGAATATACAAGAAATGTTTAACAAGGACCTAGAAGAACTAAAGAGCAAAAAACAGAGATGAACAACACAATAAATGAAACTAAAAATTCTCTAGAAGAGATCAATAGCAGAATAACTGAGGCAGAAGAACGGATAAGTGACCTGGAAGATAAAATAATGGAAATAACTACTGCAGAGCAGAATAAAGAAAAAAGAATGAAAAGAATTGAGGACAGTCTCAGAGACCTCTGGGACAACATTACACACACTAACATTTGAAGTATAGTGGTCCCAGAAGAAGAAGAGAAAAGGAACTGAGAAAATATTTGAAGAGATTAGAGTTGAAAACTTCCCTAATATGGGAAAGGAAATAGTTAATCAAGTCCAGGAAGCACAGAGAGTCCCATACAGGGTAAATCCAAGGAGAAACAGGCAGAGACACATATTAATAAAACTTTCAAAAATTAAATACAAAGAACAAATATTAAAAGCAGCAAGGGAAAAACAACAAAAAACACATAAGGGAATCTCCATAAGGTTAACAGCTGATCTTTCAGCAGAAACTCTGCAAGCCAGAAGGGAGTGGCAGGACATATTTAAAGTGATGAAAGAGAAAAACCTGCAACCAAGATTACTCTACCCAGCAAGGATCTCATTCAGATTTTATGGAGAAATTAAAAGCATTACAGACAAGCAAGAGCTAAGAGAATTCAGCACCACCAAACCAGCTTTACAACAAATGCTAAAGGAACTTCTCTAGGCCGGAAACACAAGAGAAGGAAAAGACCTACAAAATAAACGCAAAACAATTAAGAAAATGGTAATAGGAGCATACATATCGATAATTACCTTAAATGTAAAAAATGCTCCAACCAAAAGACATAGACTAGCGGAATGGATACAAAAACAAGACCTGTATATATGCTGTCTACAAGAGACCCACTTCAGACCTAGGGACACATACACACTGAAAGTGAGGGGATGGAAAAAGATACTCCATGCAAATGGAAATCAAAAGAAAACTGGAGTAGCAATTCTCATATCAGACAAAATGGACTTTAAAACAAAGACTATTAGAAGAGACAAAGAAGAACACTACATAATGATCAAGGGATTGATCCAAGAAGAAGATATAAAAATTGTAACTATTTATGCACCCAACATAGGAGCACCTCAATACATAAGGCAACTGTAACAGCTCTAAAAGAGGAAATCGACAGTAACACAATCACAGTAAGGGACATTAACATCCCACTTTCACCAATGGACAGATCATCCAAAATGAAAATAAATAAGGAAACACAAGCTTTAAATGACACATTAAACAAGATGGACTTAATTGATATTTATACGACATTCCACCCTAAAACAACAGAATACACATTCCTCTCAAGTGCATATGGAACATTCTCCAGGATAGATCATATCTTGGGTCACAAATCAAGCCTTGGTAAATTTAAGAAAATTGAAATTGTATCAAGTATCTTTTCCAACCACAATACTATGAGACTAGGTATTAATTACAGGAAAAAAAATCTGTAAGAAATACAAACACATGGAGGCTAAACAGCACACTACTTAATAACCAAGAGATCACTGAAGAAATCAAAGAGGAAAGCAAAAAATACCTAGAAACAAATGACAATGAAAACACAACGACCCAAAACCTATGGGTTGCAGCAAAAGGAGTTCTAAGAGGGAAGTTTATAGCTATACAAGCCTACCTTAAGAAACAATAAATATCTTAAATAAACAACCTAACTTTACACCTAAAGCAATTAGAGAAAGAAGAACAAAAAAACCCCAAAGTTAGCAGAAGGAAAGAAATCATAAAGATCAGATCAGAAATAAATGAAAAAGAAATGAAGGAAATGATAGCAAAGATCAATAAAACTAAAAGCTGGTTCTTTGAGAAGATAAACAAAATTGATAAACCATTAGCCAGACTCATCAAGAAAAAAAGGGGGAAGACTCAAATCAATAAAAGCAGAAATGAATAGGGAGAAGTAACAACTGACACTGCAGAAATACCAAGGATCATGAGAGATTACTACAGGCATCTATATTCCAATAAAATGAACAACCTGGAAGAAATGGACAAATTCTTAGAAAAGCACAACCTTCTGAGACTGAACCAGGAAGAAACAGAAAATATGAACAGACCAATTCCAAGCACAGAAATTGAAACTGTGATTTAAAATCTTCCAATAAATAAAAGCCCACAACCAGATGGCTTCACAGGCAAATTCTATCAAACTTCTAAAGAAGAGCTAACACCTATCCTTCTCAAACTCTTCCAAATTATAGCAGAAGGAGGAACACTCCTCAACTCATTTTTTGCACTGTTGGTGGGAATGTAAATTGATACATCCACTAAGGAGAACAGTATGGTGGTTCCTTAAAAAGCTAAAAATAGAACTACCGTATGAGCCAGCAATCCCACTACTGGGCATATACCCTGAGAAAACCATAATTCAAAAAGAGTCATGTAGCAAAATGTTCATTGTAGCTCTATTTACAATAGCCAGGACATGGAAGCAACCTAAGTGTCCATTGACAGATGAATGGATAAAGAAGATGTGGCACATATATACAATGGAATATTACTC
The DNA here is from genome assembly GCF_003031525.2 of Neophocaena asiaeorientalis asiaeorientalis. NCBI lineage: Eukaryota > Metazoa > Chordata > Mammalia > Artiodactyla > Phocoenidae > Neophocaena > Neophocaena asiaeorientalis. The sequence goes on along the minus strand of NW_020174050.1, from coordinate 5,662,967 downwards.
AGCTATACAAAGGAATGAAATTGAGTTATTTGTAGTGAGGTGGATGGATCTAGAGACTGTCATACAGAGTGAAGTAAGTCAGAAAGAGAAAAACAAATACCATTTGCTGACACATATATATGGAATCTAAAATAAAAATAAAAATGGTCAGAAGAACCTAGGGGCAAGACGGGAATAAAGATGCAGATCTACTAGAGAATGGTCTTCTTGAGGATACGGGGAGGGGGAAGGGTAAGCTGGGACAAAGTGAGAGAGTGGCATGGACATATCTACACTACCACATGTAAAATCGATAGCTAGTGGGAAGCAGCAGCATAGCACAGGGAGATCAGCTTGGTGCTTTGTGACCACCTTGAGGGGTGGGATATGGAGGGTGGGATGGCGGGACATGCAAGAGGGAAGAGATATGGGGACATATGTATATGTATAACTGATTCACTTTGTTGTAAAGCAGAAATTGACACACCATTGTAATGCAATTATACTCTAATAAAGATTTTAAAAATAAATAAATCAAATTAAATTAAAAAAGAAATAGCAGTGAAAAATTGCCCCAAAACACTAATAGTTGTTGGCCTTCACTGAAATGGAGGTAGTTATGTCCTTTTGTAGCCACCTTTCCAAAATTCCAATTAGCAGACAATATTAGTCCATTTTTAAGAATCTACTCTGGATTAAGTTCTGATTCAAGCTCCTTATTACTTAGCTCAGTATAACTAGATGCAGTAGTAATGCACATGTACTGAGGGTCTCTTCAATTTTGTCTTTGGGAATGGGTCCTTCAGTTTTTGATATCTAATCACTTGGGTAAGGAAAGAAATTTGATTTGGACTTTCAGCCCTTAGCTTTGGGCTCTTTGAGTTGATTCCAAGTCATTTTCTTCATGCCTCCTGGAAGTCTCAGCAGAACTTGCTACTAAACATCCTTCCTTCTTTTTTGATATTTTGTTGATAAAAATGAACTAGTAGAGAGCAAATGGTTGATGATAATTGAGAAAAGGAATTCTATGTGACATTCTATAGGACAAATGGATTCAGGATTCATAAATTTTGTGGGGGATAGCCCTGAAGGAAAAAAATGAAGTGACTTATTCTTCTGATACAGGAAGAACTGAGAAGAGTATAGCATAGCACTGTCCAATAGAAATAATATCCAAAAAAATGATCATTTCAAAAGGTAATCAATATAAAACTGTTAATGAATTATTTTACATTCTCTTTTTCTTTCTAAGTCTTTGAAATTCAGTGTAAGTTGACCCTTGAACAACATGGGTTTGAACTGTGTGGGTCACTTATACGTGGATTTTTTTTCAGTAGTAAATACCATCGTGCTGCATGATCATGGTCGGTTGAATCTGCAGTTGCCAAATTGTGCATAGGGAGGAAACTTACATATGCAGAGGGCCCATTATAAGTTATATCCAGATTTTTGACTGTGTGGAGAACTGGCGCCCCTAGCCCCGTGTTCTTCAAGGATTAACTGTATTTTACACTTACAGCACATCTTAATTCAGATGCTACATTTTCAATCGTTAAAGTGAAACAGTCCAACTAAAACAAATACATGTGTTTAGCAGAAAATATCTTACACTGCTTTAGTTTTTACATTTAAATGAATTAAAAGTAAATAAAAATTAAAAATTTAGCTCCTCAGTTAAGCTAGACATTTTTCAAGTACTCAGTAGCCACAAGTAGCTTGTGGCCACCATATTGGTACACATGCAGGTATAGATTAAGATACAGAGCACTTTTTTTTTTTTTTTTTTGGTACGCGGGCCTCTCACTGTTGTGGCCTCTCCCGTTGCGGAGCACAGGCTCCGGACGCACAGGGTCAGCGACCACGGCTCACGGGCCCAGCCGCTCCGCGGCATGTGGGATCTTCCCGGACCGGGGCACGAACCCGTGTCCCCTGCATCGGCAGACGGACTCTCAACCACTGCGCCACCAGGGAAGCCCTACAGAGCACTTTTAAATCGGAGGATGAAAGTTCATAAAGGTGGTCTCTACCATCAATGCAAAACAGAGATCAAAAGTCGTGGTTGAGGGCCTATGTAAACTTAAAAACTTTTGCACACCAAAGAAAACCATCGACAGAACAAAAAGACAACCTATGGAATGGGAGAAAATATTTTCAAATGGTGTGACCAACAAGGGGTTAATATCCAACATATAAATACACACACACATATACACACACACATACATACAATGGAATATTAGCCATAGAAAAGAATGAAATTTCACCATTTGCAACAACGTGGATGGACCTACAGAATATTAGGCTTAGTGAAATAAGTCAGACAGAGAAAGAGAAATACTATGTGGATGTTACTTATATACGGAATCTAAAAAATAATACAAATGAATGTATAAGCAAAACAGACTCACAGAGAAAACAGACTAGTGGTTACCTAAGGGGAAAGGGAAGGAGGGAGGGACACATTCGTGGTATGGTATTAACAGATGCAAACTACTATGTAAAAAATAGATAAGCAATAAGGATATATTGTATAGCACAGAGAATTATAGCCATTATCTCGTAATAACTTTTAATGGAATATAATCCACAAAAATCCTCAATCACTGTGCTGTACACCTGAAACTAATATGATATTGTATATCAACTATACTTCAATTAAAAACCATCCTGATTGAGAGTTAGAGAAAAGTCTGCTGGTTTATGGCAAGGCCTTGATGTAGCTAGAGGGTTAACCATGTGCTAGAATTTACTACTGTGGTTGTGAGATTACCCTGGCAGCTCTGGGCAGTCCAGGAGCAGGAAAAATAGCACATAGCTGGATTTTCTAAAAGTTGGGAATTCTTAAGGTTTGGTAGGAGGTCAAGGGGCTAAGTGAATCTAGGAGGAAGGTATAGCAAAGTTGAGATCATAGACCAGGATGTGAGGAATTGACTGAAATGAGGCAGTTACCTCATCAATCAGGTAAATGGGAGAGTGTGAAGGGACAAGAGGGGTAAGGAGAGCACAGTGTAAGCTCAGGGTTGGGAAAACATTGAGAGTGCTGGACCAGAGAATATGGTTGGCGAGAGAGGATTTTCATCATCTGATACTACAACAGGATGTTAAAATGGGCTCTTCTGTTTCAGTCAAAACAAAAGGCGTCAAGTATCCCCTTTCACTATCTAAACTCCTCCAAGTGACCCTAGAACAGAGGTCAGCAAACTAAGGCTCATGGACCAAATCTGGCCACCACTTGTTTTTGTAATGAAAGTTTTGTTGGAACACAGCCATGCTCATTCATTTACATTTTGTCTATGACTGCTTTCTTACTACAGTGGCTGAGTTGAGGAGTTGCAGCAGAGACTATAGAGACTACAAAGCCTGAAACCTTTACTGTCTGCCTCTTGACACAAAATTTGCTGACCCCTGATTTAGCCACGCGCTACACCATCTATGAAGGACTTGCAAAGAGGGTGGTTCTAATCCGACTCTCCCACCAGTAGCCCATTAACAGCTTCTTAAGAGGAAGCTAAGAATTCACAATCGCTCAGACACAGTAAGGATTCCTTTGGAGAATTAGTGTGCTACATCTCCGTGGGGCAAAGCAAAGAGATGCTTTCCCCATCCTCATTCTCAAACTGAAGCCAAGAGACGGAGACTTCAGAAGAATCACTTGAGAGCTTAACATATGCTTCCTGAAATTGGGATGACACAGGGACTGGTTCCTGAGTCATTCCTGAAAAAAAAGTCTAGAAGAGAAAGTCCTGTTAGAGGGTGAATGGCATTAGGGTGAGAAGAGGACCACAGCAGCGATGACATGGACCTGATATAGCCACTGCTCTCCCCTTCTCTTCCTTATCCTCCTTCTTCACAGCTTTATTTTAGCAGAAAAGCCACCCTTTTAAAGTGTGTAACTCAGTGTATTTTAATATATTTACAGAGTCGTAGAACCATCATAATTTTCTAATTGTGGAATATTTAAAAGAGACCCTGTACCCATTAAGAGTCACTCCCCATTCCTCCTACCCCACTGCCCTAGTCAATGTCTAACCTACTTTCTGCCTCTATAGATATGCCTATTTGGGGCATTTCATATAAGTGAGATTACACCAGCGGTCCCCAACCTTTTTGGCACCAGGGACTGGTTTCATGGAAGACAACTTTTCCACGGACGGGGAGGTGAGGGGAGGGGGTAGTTCAGGTGGTAACTCGAGCGATGGGGAGCGATGGGGAGTGGCAGATGAAGTTTCACTTGCTCACCCGCTGCTCACCTCCTGCTGTGCGGCCCGGTTCCTAACAGGCTGAGGACCAGTAGTGGTCTACAGCCTGGGGGACCCCTGGATTACACAATATATTGCCTTTTTGAGGGGGTATGGCTTCTTTTACTTAGCATAATATTTTTAAGTTTCATTTATGTCATAGCATGAATCAGTGCTTCATGACCTTTTATGGCCAAATAATATTCCATTGTATGGCTATACCATTTTTAATCCATTCATCAGTTGAGGGACATTTGGGTTATTTCTACTTTTTTGACATCATCAGTAATGTTGCTAGGAACATTTGTGTTACAAGTTTTTGTTTAAATGCCTGTTTTCAATTCTCTTGAGTATATACCCGGGGGTGAAATTGCTGAGTTATATGTAATTCTATGTTCATCTTTTTGGGGAGCTTCCAGACTGTTCTTCTGTACCATTATACATTCTACCAACAAGGAGAAAGTAGTGTATGAGAGCTCCAACTTCTCTACGTCTTTGCCAACACTCGTTATTTTCTACCTTTTTAAAATTATAGCCACCCTAGTGGCTTTATCCTTAGTATAAAGTGACATATGGTTGTGGTTTTGATTTTCATTACACTAATATTATTGATGTTGAGCATCTTTTCACGTGTTTACTGGCCATTTATATTCTTTAAAGAAATTTATTCAAAGCCCTTTGTCCATTTAAAAAAAGTAGATCATTTGTCTTGTTATTGTTGAGCTATGGGTAGCTGTTTCTGAGTTGTCTTAAAGAATCTCTGCCATACAGGCCTCCTAGGAAGAGTGAGAAGGTCAGACTAGCAAAGATCACAAGAAGGTAGGAGCAGAGCTATGCCATGTGTGACAATCCAGGAGGAGACATCAGCCTTGCTCAAAGAATGTAAATGAGTCTCCTAAAAACTCATAAAACGCTAAAAAGAAAAAGAGCCAGAATTGGGGCATGCAACACAGAGATTTCAGTGGCATCAGTGTCATATTTCTCCTTTTCCTTAAATCCTTCCCTTCTATCCCCTTCATTTTCCCAAGGGATCAGAATGAGTGGCTAATTAACCTGTGATGGAGATTAATAGGGAGAGTAACTTGACAGAGGGGAAGGGAAACACTTGAACGGACTGAGAGACTGAAGTTTTGATTTAGATTTAATTGAACTTTTTTACTAAGTCAAAGATGGAGCTATTTATTAATAGCCGGGAATAGAGTAATCAGAGAAAACATGGAATGTGCCTTAAATTTCATTCAGGAGGGCAAAGACTGAAAAAGCACAATGGAGTCAAAGACAGCTGTGTGAAAATAAACATTAAGCTAGTTTATAATGTCACCCCTACTGAGTCCAGCTTGTTTGATAGGCCAATTACAAGATCTTTGACCTAGTCAGCACCTAATATAAACCTCTAAGGCATGACTGTGTTTGCATGTGTGGTAGGGAGGTACCATGTTGGAGTGGATTGGGAAGTCAGAGTAGAGGAAAAGTCTGAAGCTGGGAGGCCAGGATGTTGGTTGGACAGTCAACTTTGATACTCTACTCCATCTCTGGTAGGAAATGCAGTAGGAATGAAAACTGTGAGCTTGGCATCACCAAAGCTGAGGGTTGGCCCTGGAGGCTGAAATGACAGTGGTAGGAATGTTGGAAGAATCCTGTATGAGCAAAGTAAGTGGGATTATTGATAAAATGTTTGGTGCTATGGTCTGGAAACGCCAGTGAGGAGTATGTCAGCCACATCTCTTGGCTTGGGTTTAGATTGGGGTTGGAGAAAGTCTCTCACTAATTGAGAGACTTGAGAAGAAAGAGGAAGTATGTGGACAGTTAATGGAGTTTGGGAAGGAACAATGAAAGAAGCCAGCAAGGGTCAATAATGGGAAGGAGCAAGGGTAAGAGACAAGTTCCGGGCTGGGTAAGGCTGAGGGGATAGCAAGGGCAGGATCTGGAGAGGTTCCCATGGAGGGGCCAATGAGTCCATCGATGAAGGAGATGTGGGAGGGAGCAGGCAGACAAGGGAACTGGGAACGATGGAGCTGTTGAGAGAACCGTTTGGTCCTAAATTTCCATTGTAAATTTGATGTATTGGTGTCATCAACCTGGTCTTATGAATGATGACCCCATTAAGTTGAAACCCCAAATACCAATGCTAAGATGAACTTGGGGTTTCTTTGACCAGTGTTTTTTTTAAATTGTGAAATTCTTCAATTTGAAAAGGGGACTTTCCTGTGGAAATAATAGACTATAAATTGTTTTCTTGGCAAAGCACCATTAGACTAAGCTAAGGACCTTCATATACAGTGATATGATAATAGAAGTTTACCTGCCAAGTGCTTTCAGAACGAGGTGGTAGGGAAATTTTTCCTGACTTGCAAAGCAAAGAAAATGTTCTGAAAGATACTGAATTTTCTATTTAAAGGAGAACACAGCCATGGAAAAGTAGGAGCAAAAATAGTGAACAATTAACAAATAAACTGGGAGGGAATCAAGCAAAAAGATGAATCAGAATAGTTTGAAGTTGTGAGCCAAAGATTTATTCTTAATATTGGAACAAATAGAAAAAAATGTTCAGGGCTGCTTTGCTTAGATTTATTGTCCCCATTTTCCTTCCAGGGCGTATTTAGTGCTGAAAAGGAACAGAGAGAAAAAAGGAGTGGTGAGTGGTACTTAAAGCACAAAAGTACTTAGATGATATGTTACCAAATACATAGGAAGTTTATAATAGTTTGCTTCTGCTGCATTTTAAGTTTTATTTTTTCCAGTCAAAGTGTACTTACTGAACCTTGATCTTGCATCTAGCACTGCACCAAGTGCTATGCATGATACAGTAAAGGAATAGGCATGATTCTTACCTTTATAGAGCTTACACGCTCTTAGGAAAATAAGACTAACCATGTGAGGTGCCACAAAGAGAGAACCATACAAGTGGCTTTGAAATAAATTACTTAATTGGATATAATCATGCATATTGATGGAAATGACAGATAACACTTTCATGGTTAAAGCAATTGCTAGATTGTAATACCATGAAGAATGCATCTTGCAAGGTGCTATTTCATAACAGCTGCAAAAAAATTGCCCTTGACTACATCTGCTAAATCCACATTATAACTCAAGCAAAGGTAGGCAATCCATCAGAGTAGTTTGGTCCATGGAACAGTAGTATCTTAAGATGCCTTGAGAAAAATGATTCTATGGTCAAATTTGAGAAATAGGGCATACCATGTCTCCTTCTTGGAAAATGATAGTAATATTTGCATATTAATGGCTCTGAGAAATCCTGCAAGCAAAGAACTCATGTTAATACTGTATAACCCTACACATCCCAAACTTATTTGACTCTAGAACCCTCTTTATTTATAATTGCTGAACTCACTTTGGCAAGTGCTGTGTTAAAGTATACACACGAGATACTCAGGATCTGATGACTTGGAAAAGCAAAGTAAAACAAATTTGCACCTGGACAAGGGTTTTATTTATCAATATTTTTAATAAAAGCCAAGGATCTAGCAGCCTAGCCTCTACATAGAGTCACAGGAAGTGAAAACACAAATAGGACTCCAGGTGTCTTGAGGAATAATATAGACTTTCCTATGGGGGTTTATACAGCATACCTCATAGACGTCTTCCTAATGATTTCCTCTAATCATTCTTTCCATTCCCTAAATGTCTACATTCATCTAGCCATTAAATATCTCTCCTGTTCTATTCATATACATGTTTTTTCCACCATATTGCTGCTCAAGCCTGTCTTCTTCCTTCTTCACTCCCACTCTCTTTCGACCCACCTTCCAGCTAGTAGTGACTGCCAAGGCTTCAGTCCCCACCTGCTCGCTATACTATTCCTCTGTGGGGCACAGTAGAACACAGAAGCTCCAGTCCTTTGTTTCCATTGTTCTCCACGGGACGGACTGTAAGGAGAACCCCTTGACATTCCTCTTCTCCCATTTACTCTCAAAGCTTTTCTTTGGAAGTTTTATAATAGAGCATTTTTAGTGATGAATTCTACTACCAAAGTCAACACTTCTAATTGTATTGAATGTCCCTGAAGATAACTTTATTTTTTTTAAGTAGTGCTAACAGGTCTCTTTGTGAATGGACTTAGGTCTTCTAACCAGCGAATCCCCAAGGAATGTCTACAAAATGTTGCCAGATTCATATCTATAAAACAGCTTCTATTCTGCATGTAAATTTAGAAAGGATTTCCCCATTCCACTTCAACAAAGATGGCAAACTAACCAGAAGAGTTACCCCCTCACTCAAACTTAGCCCTGTGGAAGCCACAGAAGTAGAAGAAAGTCAACAAAGCTGAAAAATTAAGGTAAAACTATAAAGGTAGTTGAGTCCTGGTGTAGAAGATAATGGTACCCCAGAATGGAAGAGGATCTAGTGCCTTTGATGCAGAAAAGCTAGGGAAAACCTTTATAATCCATGCCCTTTTTTTTTCTACCAACTTGGTCTTGAAAGGAAGAGCAAACCCAATGAGAGGGTGATATCAGAACAGTATTCTAGTTTGATTGGAAGGAAAATGCGATAGCAAAGATACCACAGACCCTCAGCCTCTGGACATTTCCTCACCCTGACCTCACCTTCTATATCCTGAGATCATGTGGGGTGAAAGATGCTTACTAGAGACAGCCTGTTAAACCTGACTTCATATAATGTATATACAAATTAAATGATTGAAATAGAAAACAGTAATAGAGATGAATCCCAAAATGCATGCAATTTGAAAAATAAATGAATGAGCTGGGTGATGAAACCAAGAAATTCTTCCATAAAGTATCAGACAGAGATAAAGAGTTAGAAAATATGAGAGAAAAAATTAAGAAGATCATAGTAGTTATGTAAACATCTGTTTTATTGTAGAGCTAGAAAGAGAGTAAAATATATATATATACAAAGAAGAGAAAATATCTGAGGAGATAATGACCAAAATTTCCCCAGATTTAAAGAAAGTGAAAGACCTCAGATTGAAAGTGTTTTTTCCTAGAAGTCCTTAGGTACATTATATTGTGAATTTTTTAATTTTTCAGCCACACCACATGGCTTATGGGACCTTAGTTTCCCAACCAGGGATTGAACCCAGGCCACGGCAGTGAAAGCATGGAGTCCTAACCATTGGACTGCCAGGGAATTCCCGTGAAATTTAAAAAATCAAAGATAAAAAAAAAAATTCACAAAACCTCAAGAGATAAAGGCCTCCTACTAAGAACCATGAATAAGAATTATACCAAACACATATTGGAGAGAAAAAAATATTTCAAATTAGTAAATGAAAAGAATGCTGAAGCCACAATTTTATAACCAGCTAATCTATCATTTAAGTTTAGAGTGAAATAAAGAATTCTCAAGTATACATGTACTTCCAAAGTTTACCCTCTTTATAACAGTTTTAGAGGGTTTACTGTTACCTATAGCAAGAAACATGTAAATTATTGAGTTAACCTGACAAAAATTTACAATACCTTTAAAAAGAGCAATTAAAAATCATTTAGGTGACAAAGAGGAATACTGGCATAAATGCAGAAGCATTCCATATTCTTGGATAGGGCAAGATAATATTATAAAGATTTTTAAAAATTGAAGTATAGTTGATATACAATGTTGTGTTAGTTTCAGGTGTATACCAGAGTGATTCAAAATTATATTCTTTTTCAGATTCTATTCCATTATAGGTTACTACAAGATATTGAATATAGTTCCCTATGCTATACAGTAGGTCCTTGTTTTTCTTTTTTATATATAGTAATGAGTATCTGTTAATCTCAAACTCCTAATTTATCTCTCCTCCCCGCCCCCAACCCTATTTCCCCTTTGGTAACCACAAGTTTGCTTTCTATGTCTCTGAGTCTGTTTCTGTTTTGTAAATAAGTTCATTTGTATCATATTTTTAGATTCTACATATCAGTGATATCATATGATATTTGTCTTTCTCTGACTTACTTCATTTAGTATGTATTATAAAGATGTAATTCTCTCTAAAGTGATTGATAAACCCAGTGCAATTCCAATTAAAAGTCTAGCAAGTTTATTTGAGAAACTTAACAAATTTATCCTAAAATTTGGAAAAATCAAGATCCATGAGAGTTGCTAAGCCAACTCTGGAAAATATGACAGATAGTAGGAATACTTAAATCTGTATTCATAAAAACAGTGAAAGAGTCTAATGAAACAACATAGAGAGGAAATGAGCTTCGCTGGTGGCGCGGTGGTTGAGAGTCCGCCTGCGGATGCAGGGGACACGGGTTCGTGCCCCGGTCTGGGAAGATCCCGCATGCCGCGGAGCGGCTGGGCCCATGAGCCATGGCCTCTGAGCCTGCGCGTCCGGAGCCTGTGCTCCACAACGGGAGAGGCCACGGTAGCGAGAGGCCTGCATACCGCAAAAAAAAAAAAAAAAATAGGAAAGAATATAATGAAAGAACAAAGTCCAGAAATATTATATATGAGTATTTATGTGATAAATGTAACTTCACAATCAGTGAGGGAAATTACAGAATGTTTCCAAATGAATTTGGGGAAAGTAGCTCACTATGTAGAGAAAAAGTTGGATATCTGCCTTACACCACATAAAGGTGAACCCCAGAAGGATTAAAGACATAAATATGGGATTTCCCTGGTGGTCCAGTGGTTAGGGCTTGGCACTTTCACTGCCGTGGCCCAGGTTCAGTCCCTGGTTGGGGAACTAAGATCCCACAAGCCACGCAGTGCTGCCAAAACAAACAAATAAACGAAAGTGACATAAATGTGAAATAAAACCATAGAGCTAATAGTTGAAGGCACAGGAGAATATTTTTGTAATTTTTGGAATAGGAAAGACCTTTTAGAACAAGGGCCTAAAAGCATAAACTGTAGGGTAAAATGTTGATGGAACTGACCCTATCAACTGTTCCTGGAAGGACATCACAGACAAAGTTCACAGAGAAAAGATTGGGTTCATATAGTCAGTGGAAGCCATCCACCAAGGGCATCGATCAGGGTGAGGAAGGGTGGAGATGAAATGTGGAGGAACAGTATCCAGCACACCTCTTTTCTGCGTTTTCCTTTGTTCTCTTATATATGTGTACATATATATGTCAATTTAATTTATTATTATAGAAATTTGAATAATGGTGATTTTGCCTTTTTTTTTTTACAATTTTTGTGGCAGCTCTATGCCAATGATATTAGCAATTTAGACAGCAGCTGTGATCAGATCTCTCCTAGTGACATTACTTTGGAGTGACAAATCTCAGCTTTGTTGGCTCAAAAATGATCTGATCAGTGTAACCCAAGGGCATTCAGTCTTTTGAGAACAGGTTCTTTTTAACCAAGAGACTGACCTGATAACCAGAATGCCTCTTTCTTTTTTAAAGATTATGAAAGGGACCATGTACTTTGTACTATCATTGATCATTCACTGTCCATACCAGTGGATTCGTTTGCAGTGATTGAAATATTCATGCTACTCTCCTGAGCAGCATATTTCAAGTATCAGCGAACCTGGAATGTCAAAATGGGTGTTAGTAGAGGGGGATTCCATATAGGCCTGACAAACCCTTCTCTGGTGATCTAAAGCCTTTCCCCCAGATCAGTTTCTCTCCTGTGGACGGTGCTGGAGGGATAAGTTCTAGGAAATGCTGCCTCCCTGACTCTCATTTGTCCGTTTCCAGGTTAATCTCTTTTCTTCTGTTAAAGTATCTGTCATTTGGAAACATACATGTCCTAAGCTGTTCAGTCTGGGCAGAAAATGGGGGTCACTGCAATAATAAACAAGGTTGCTTGGCTTAGCTCTCCCCACTTACTGTGGGATCTCCTGCCCTCTTCTGTGTCTCTCTGACTTATTGCAAATTTCCTGCCCTGTCTTCTGAGAGTTCCCAGGATACCACTCACAAAAGCTCATGAATAAATTCTTGCAGCTTCCACTGACCTCTGAGGTCACTACCTTCCTGGAACTAAGGGTGGCCATCCACAGCACTGATGTCTGCACTAGGAGTGCTGCCCCTTGCTCAAAAGCTGCTTCCCACTGCTGCTGAGTTAGCTGGCACCTCTCAGCCACAGGTACACTTGGGGTCATGCTGAGCCTATCATGTATAGCCCTCCTGCTGCCCCTGGAATTTGGCTTGCTGGTGTCATTGCAGTGCCCTTGACATTGGCCACCTTCTGTTACACCCCGACTCCAGGTTATGCTGGATCAGTGCGGTCCTTCACTGAATCCAAGTGAATTTCTGACTCCCACCCCTACCCTGTTCCCAAAGTAACACAGCCTTGGGCTTCTAACATTGCACACCGAGACATGTGACAAACAGCTCTCAAGTGTTGACATGAGTCCAAGGAATCTGGGTCAGAGAACAAATTCAAGGGCTCAGACATGAGTTCCCCTTCACGCCAAAGACTGATAAATTGTTATTGAACAAAATGTGTGTCTTTACTCTGTCCGTCCTTAAAATGGGTTTTTTCCTAGAAGCTCCTTCTTTAGCAGAAAGTCAACATATATCTGAAAAAGCCTGAATATGGGTTTAGTCTCAGCCGGGACCACCCCATTCTTCATCCTCATTCCCCCTCCCCAGTAAATACACATATTCTGATATGTCAGTAGTTTTCTGGAAAACATTTTATGTAGAATTCTGAATCACAATTTCATCCATTCTGTCAATTTTACTGGGAAAGCCCTGCCTTTTATTCCCATCTACCTTTCTAATCATATTTTTGTTTTTTGTGTTTTTTTCCAATTAATAATATAATAATTCTTAATGTTGTTAATAGTTTTGTGATAGTTCTTTTCAATGGCTACACAATACTTCATCAAATAGTTGTGGAATACTATACCTACCATCTCCCTATTATTGGACATTTGTATTGCTCTGTTGGGTTGCATGTTAGGATAAGCTAAGTTTATAGCAATGAACAACTGCAAAACAGAAGTTTTTTAGGAGACAAGGGTTTATTTCTTGCTAATGCAAAGTCATCTGTAAATCTAGACGGCTCTTCAGGGCACCTGTTTTCCAGCAATGGTTCAGCTATCTAAGCTGCTTTGACCCTCTTGTTTTTCTCTCTGAATAAGGAGCTTCTTCTGCATCCATAGAGGAATGGGGAAGAGCACTGGAGAGTTCAAGTGGGCTTTCACTGCCATAGCCCAGAAGTAATGCACATTCACTTCCGTCACAACCCATTGGTCAGAACTAGTCACCTGCCCCTCCCTGACTACAAGGGGACTGAGCACATGTGGAACCAACAGACCAGGGTGTTGAACATGGAGTGAACTGAAGGACTAGGGGGCTGAGTATGGAGGAAGCTAATGTACTATTTGGTAAACATTACTGTCTTTGCCACACGTTGTTTATAAGACCCTTTTTTTTAGACTTTAATATTTGCATTTATTTTTTTCCAACTTTATTGAGGTATAATCGACATATAACATTGTATAAGTTTAAGGTGTACAATGTATTGATTTGATTGACTTATGTTGCAAAATGATTACCACCATAACATTAGCTAACACCTCCATCCCATCACATAATTACCATTTCTTTTTTGTTGTAAGAACCTTTGAGATGTACTCGCTCAGCAACTTTCTGGCATATAGTACAGTATTATTAGCTACAGTCACCATGCTGTTCCCAGAACTTGTTAATCGTATAGCTAGAAATATGTGCCTTTTAACTAATATCTTTCCATTTCCCCATCCCCCAGGCCCTGGGTAACCAGCACTCGATTCTCTGTCTCTATGAGTTAAGCTTTTTTCAGATTCCACATATAAGTGATATCATATAGTATTTGTCTTTCTCAGTCTGACTTATTTCACTTTGCACAATGTCCTCTATGTTCATCCATATTGTCACAAATGGCAGGATTTCCCTTTTTCATGGCTGAATAATATTTCATATAATAATAATAATAATAATTTTATATGTATCTATCTCACATCTTCTTTTTTAAAATTTTTATTGATGTATGGTTGATTTACAATGTTGTGTTAATTTCTGCTATACAGTAACGAATATATTCTTATCCATTATGGTTTGTCACAGGATATTGAATATAGTTCCCTATACAGTAGGACCTTGTTTTTATCCATTCTATATGTAATTGTTTGCATCTGCTAACCCCAAACTCTCCCAATCCTTCCCTCCCCCACCCCCTTAGCAATCACACGTCTCTTCTCTATGTCTGTATCTCACATCTTTATCCATTTATCTGTTGATGGACATTTGGGTAGTTTCCATATCTTGGCTATTGTGAATAATGCTGCAGTAAATATGGGGGTGCAGATATCTCTTCAAGATCCTGTTTTCACTTCCTTCAGTTGTATACCCAGAAGTAAGATTGCTGGATCATATGGTAGTTCTATTTTTAATTTCTTGAGGAACCTCCATACTGCTTTCCACAGTGGCTGTACCAATTTACATTCCTACCAGCAGTGTACAGGGGTTCCCTTTCCTCTATGCCCTTGCTTACACTTTTTATCTCTTGTCTTTTTGATGATAGCCATTCTGAAAGGTGTGAGGCGATATTGTGATTTTGGTTTGAATTTCCCTAATTAGTGATGTTGAGCATCTTTTTAGGTACTATTGGCCATTGGTATATCTTCTTTGGAAAAATGTCTGTTCAATTCCTCTGCCTATTTTTTAATCATATTTTTGGGGGGCTATTGAGTTGCATGGGTTTTTTACATATTTTCAATATTTACCCTTTATCAGATATATGACTTGCAAATATTTTCTCCCATTCTGTAGGCTGCCTTTTCATTTTGTTGACTGTTTCTTCTGCTGTGCAGAAGCTTCTTAGTTTGATGTAGTTCCACTTGTTTATCTTTGCTTTTGTTGCTTGTGTTTTTGGTGTATACAACCATTTTGGACAACATTTGACAGCAGTTGAGATTTCAAAACAGTTCTTTAGGGTCCAGGGAGAAAGGAAAACAACAATAATAAAACAAAGCAAAGTGGAATAACAGTATATATTTGTCATGAAGCTTTATAGAGTCCTTAACTCCAGGGTATTAACCCCTCTAAGATTTTATGAATTGCTATTTTAGGGAGATTGAGGTTAAGAATGATCTCAGATGCTTTATTTCCTTAGATTCAGTTTTTACTGGGGTCATTTCCTTGTGGATATTAAATAAATAGCCTCTCTCCACACAGGGCTGCTTAGTTGTCACACTTTTTCTAAAGCTTCTTCTAACAGGCTGTGGAAGGATAGAAATGATGCCAAAGTAAGGAAAATGACCTTTTGTTCGAATTGGCTTTACATGTTGGAAAAATTAATTGAAAATTAAAAAAACAAATGTTAATTTGTTTTTCCAAGAAGAAAAGCTTATGGGCTGTTTTGTTTTGTTTTGTTTAAAGTTGAATGGCTAGACACTTTTTCTAAAGTGTCCCAGTGCTGTATACCATTAGGAGAGTACTAAGTGCTTCTCATATTCATTCTGTCCTTTTTCTCAATAGAACCTCTACCTTTATTTTCTTCTAGTTTTATTGAGATAAATTGACATACAGGACCGTATAAGTGTAAGGTATAACAACGTAATGATTTGACTTACATGCATCGTGAAATGATTACCACAATAAGTTTAGAGAACATCCATCATCTCATATGAATACAAAATAAAAGATAAAGAAATATATGTTTCCCTTGTGATGAGAGCTCAGGATTTACTCTCTTAACAGCTTTCATATATAACACACAGCAGTGTTCATTACATTTATCATGTTGTACATGACATCCCTAGTATTTAATTATCTTATAACTGCAAGTTTGTACCTTTTGACCAGCTTCTTCACCATACAAAGCTACTACAATATTATTAACTATATTCCCCATGGTGTACATTTCATCCCCATGATTCATTTATTTTGTAACTGGAAGTTTGTACCTCTTAATTTCCCTCACCCATTTCACTCATCACCCCATCCTACTCTTCCCCTCTGGCAACAACCTGTCTGTTCTCTGTATCTATGATTCTGATTCTGTTTCACTATGTTTGTTCATTTGTTTTGTTTTTTTAGATTCCACATATGGTAAGATCATATGGTACTTATCTTTCTCTGTCTGACTTATTTCACTGAGCATAATATCCTCTATGCCCATCCATGTCATCACAAAAGGCAAGATTTTATTCTTTTTAATGGCTGAAAAAAAAATCCATTGTATATATATATATACCACATCTTCTTTATCCATTCACCTGTCGATGGGCACTTAGGTTTCTTCCATATCTTGGCTATTGTGAATAATGCTGCAATAGAACCCCAACTTTTAGTTGATAACCTAGCTAGCCACTTAGCTAAAATACTGATTTGTAGCTAGATTTGATGAAATGGCTAAAATCTGGCCTATGGTATATAAATGGAATTTCTGGTCAGTCACCTGAAAGGTTGCTCAAATGCTTTTTTTCCATCCTCTAATCTGTTGTTGAGAAGATGTACATATTGGCTGGATATTCATCCCCACATTGGATTATGAGAATGAAGGCAACAGCTTAGGATGGCATAGATGAAGCTTGAAGGAACCTGAGTTTCTGACGACCATTAAGGTGCTATATAAGCTTGAGACTGTCAACTTCTGGATTGGTTTTATGAGAGAGAAAGAAACATTTAGCTCTCTTGAATTACTGTTTTTATGATCTCTATTATTCAGTCAAACCTAATCATAACTGATACAAATATTGAGATTAGTTTCTATGTTTAACATAGAAAATAAAAAGGTGAGAATTGCCTTCTTTTTTTTTTTTAATTAAAGAGTGTGTGGCAGAAAGATATCTTCAGCTTCTAAAAAGTAAGCTCATATTTTAAAAAAATGAATCTAGACTTCTACCTGACATCTAGCACAAAATTCAATTTGAGATGACTCAAAGGCCTAAACATAAAAGCTAACTATCAAGTTTTAGGAGAAAACACAGGAAAATTCTCTGTGACTTTAGAGTAGGAAAAGATTTCTTAGATAGTACAAAGAAAGTAGCAACTAGAAAAAGAAAATAAATTTCCAAGCACTTGGGTTTTTTGGACAATACAAAATTTTCCATTTATTCATAATTTATAGATATATCAAATCTTGTGTTGTACACCTGAAACTAGTATGTTATATATTAATTATATGTCAGTAAAAATAAATTAAAAAAAAGAAAAGCGGGCTTAATGCAAATTGATAACTAAAAAAAAATTCTCCATTTAAGAAAGGTCTAAGGCTACGGGATGCTTTGTCTGTTGAGCAGCAGGGAGTATGTCTGGACAGTCCCTCTAGAGGACCAGTTGCCAAAGTGCTGACTCCTAGCTGGCCTTACTTCTGGTTCTTAGTTTCTCGGGCAAGGGATGGGGTGAACTGGGGAAGCGGCTAAAAGCTAAGCAGAAGCCTCTCCCAGCTGGGCAGTTCTGCTCAGGAGTCTAAGAACAATAAACTGAGCAGCCAGGCAGCTTCCTCCCATCTGCTGAGGCTAGAGATGAATCAAAGTTCAAAGAAGGCTTGGATCAGACAATCACGCCTGGCAAAGTGAGGAATCGGCAGGGCAGAAGCCTGAGTCCACAGACTCAGGGCAGAGCCAGCTTCTAACCCTAGATCCAAGCCAGGACACACAGCTACCCCTAGGGCAAGCCAAGTGGAGGGACAGGCTGGAGGAACCATGCGGACACTGTAGATGCTAGTCAGAGCCACAGGCCTGTGGTGTCCCTTTTTTCCACACGTGTCTAGCCTCCTAGGCCAGAGAGGGAGGTTTAAGAATGTATTGATCTCCTGCAGGTGCTAATGGCACTTGGTCCACTCATCAGTGTTTGGATTTGCTCCAGCACCCGACTGATGATCCATCTCCTTGGGAACCCTCAGTGTAGCAGCCTCCGGCACAGTTGTTGGCAGCACCTTCCTGGTCAGACCTCAGCTGCTCAGGGTGGAAGAGCTGCCTATACATGCCAGTTCTTACCCTACCTATGACAGGGTCACAAAGACGGCCCCTGTCTCATTGAAGGTGTTGGAGTTATTGCTGCTCCCTAGAGCTGTGTCGCTGGGCATGGTGCCCTTGGGCCGGATGTGGGGCTTCAGGCAGTAGAGCTCCCAGCACTCATTGCCCATCTGCGCCCCGGCTTGACCCACATGGATGGAGATACTCGCGGATTCCTTCAGTGGCCCCAGCTCCCCCTCACTATGGTTGTCCCAATAGGTGAAGTTTGCAGAGGGTCTTTGACTGCAGACATGCTGCGAGTCTCCAGCAATACCACAAATCTCCTGAGCACATGTATTTTTCTTAAACCTTTAACGTTATTGTGTAATAATTTCACAAAGGAAATCAGTGTAATAATTTCACAAAGGAAATCCGTGCTATAAAAATCCACTTTCATCCCATGGCATCTAACAGAAACTCCTCACAGAATCCTATATGTGGACAGTGGTTCCAGAGTTGTTGCTATGCTCCCATTATTTTGTAATGGGTCCTCCATTTCAGTGGGAATTTCAAAGGGCATGGGAGGGAAGAGTCTAGCTTCCATATTGCCTGGCACTCTATTGTGTTTTACCAACGTGCTGTAAACATTATTTTTCCTCCAGAATTTCTAATTCTGCATAGCAGCACACTGTGACTTTAAAGAATTTAATCCAGGTGTTTCAAGCACTCTCAGAATGAAGAGTGTGATATGAATATTGAATTAAAGCTCAAGAAGCACAGATATTAACTGTCATTTTTCAAGAGTGATTAATAATATGGGAAAACATTTATGAATATAATATGAGAAAAGCAGCACACAGTATACTGTCTTAGGGCAAGTCACTCAAATCTCTCCAATCATAATTTTTCCCATAAAAAGGATGTTTATGAAAATTTAAAGTTAATATAGAGATATTTATCATCCTGTCTCTTCTACAACAGCACCATGAAAAGTTCAGAAGAAAGAAAATTGCTCTAGAATTGTTTACTTAATGGGCACTCCACAATGTCTGGATCCAGCTGTAAATCTATTCCTCCCTAGTGTCCTACCTTTTTGAATAAGAAGGTGTAGATTGTGGTGGTTAAGAGGCTCTAGAGCCATACTGCCTGGGTTTAAATACTGGTTTAGGGACTTCCCTGGTGGCACAGTGGTTAAGAATCCACCTGCCATTGCAGGGGGACATGGGTTCGATCCCTGGTCCAGGAATATCACACATGCTGTGGAGCAACTAAGCCCATGTTCCACAACTACTGAGCCTGTGCTCTAGAGCCCGCGTGCCACAACTGCTGAGTCCACACACTCTAGGGCCCATCTGCTGCCCAACTACTGAAGCCCACGCGCCTAGAGCCCGTGCTCTGCAATAAGAGAAGCCACCACAATGAGAAGCCTGCCCACCGCAATGAAGAGTAGCCCCTGCTCGCTGCAACTAGAGAAAGCCCGTGCACAGCAACAAAGACACAAGGTGGCCCAAAATAAATTTTAAAAATAAACAAACAAACAAATACTGGCTTAACTATTTACTTGCTGGAAATCCTTTGCAAGTTATTTATGGTCTTTAACTTTAAATTATTTAAGCTTAAATCCTGAGATAACTCATGTGTCAAATAGGGGTGATAATAGTACTTTCCTCCGAGGGTTGTTCTAAGCATCAAATGAGTGTATGCAAAACATTTAGAATAATGTGTGGCACATAATAAACTCTGAATAAACATTAAATTTAAAATAATGATAACTGCCCATTCATGCATCTCTATGAAGCTCTAGTTCAGCAGCTTCTAAAATGGGTCCCCATGATCCCTGCCTCTTTTTATTCATGCTCATGTGTAATCCCCTTCCCTCAGTGTGGGTTGGACTGAGAGGCTTGCTTAAGTTACCCAGGTTCGTTTTGCTCAATGCGCAACAAGCCTAAATTCTGAGATACCGAGGTTCACAGCAAAGAGAGGGTTTATTCACAAGGCAGGCAAGTGAGGCGATGGCAGAACACATTTCAGATCTGCCTCTCTGAAAGCAAGGAGCTCGGGGATTTTATGGGATAAAGAATAAAGAAGCAGGGCGGTCTGAGGTGTGGTGAGTGTGGGGAGGAGTGGGGAAAGGTGACTGGAAAAAGAAGCGATAATCATTGTTCTGGGCAGGTGTAACTAAGCTACAATGGAGGCACTTAGCACGATCTGAGGGTGGAGTTTTCAGCCCTCTGACGTCAAAAAGTCACTAAGCGAACACTCGCACATGCCCAGCTGGAGGGTAGGTGGTCCTATCCAATCTTAACCAGCTCAGCTTGAACTAGACACAGCTGACTCCAAGTTCCTGGAAAACAACAAACATTTTATTGTTTCGGTTACATGCCGCTTGGAGAACATGCAAGTCTTAAAACTACCTTGATTAGTGAAGGCAAGTGAAATGGGTTTGACTAATGATTACCCACGGTTTCACTTATGATTAATAGAATATGGAAAAAGTGATGGGCTGTCACATCCGATAAGGACATAAAAGACGGTGACTTCTGTCTGCTCACACTCCCTCTCTCTCTGACTCTTTCCTCTTGGTCATACTGATAAAGCAAACTGCCATTGTGAGCTGCCCTATGGAGAGTCCCTTGTGGCAAGAAACTGGGTGTCCTCTGGCCAACAGCCTGCCAGGAACTGAATCCTGCTAACAAACATGTAAGTGAGCTGAGAAGAGGGTTCTTCCCTATTCAAGTCTTGAGATGATTGAAGCCCCTCTGACGCCTTCGTTTGAGCCTTGTGAGAGACGCTGAGCCAGAGGACCCAGCTAAGCCGCACCTGGATTCAGGACCCAGGAATCTGGTAACTTGCTATTTTAACCCACTAAGTTTGGGATCATTTGTTACATGGTGTTACATAGCCAATACATATATTGCTACTAGAAGTAGGGTGCCTTTGTAACAAATACTTAAAATTTTCAGGGTTGCTTTGGAACCAGGCAGTGGGAGGGAGGTGGAAAGATCTTGAGGAGCATGATATAGGAAGCGTAAGTCACCTTGAACAACCTGGCAGTGGAAATCCAGACCTTGAGTTTACTGCCTGTGAGGGTTCAAAAGGAAGTGAGAAACGTGTTACTGGAAACCGGAGGAAGGGGAATCCTTGTTATGTATTGTCAGAAATCTTAGCAACACTGTCAACTGTCATCTGCACTTAGATGGAAAGCAGGAAAAGTGCTGAACGAACTTGGTAATTTAGCTAAGGAGGTTTCCAAGAGTGTGGAAGGTGCTGCCTAGTTTCTCCTTGCTGCGCATAATGAAATGCAAGAGGAGAGAGAGAACTTGAGGGAAGGACTGTTAAATAGAAAGAAGCCTGAACTTGAAAGTTTTGAAAACTCTTCTCCTCTCTAGAGAACAAAAAATGCTAAAATTAAGAAATGACCTCTGGGGGCTTCCCTGGTGGTGCAGTGCTTAACTACTACTTTATTAGTTCGAATTGAACTGTCGATTTTAGTAGTAGCTGTACTTGTATAAATAGAAAGTGAGATGTGTATGAATTAGTATTGGCAATAACTTAGTCTATACATTCATAGAGAATTCCGTACATAAACCTGTAATGCGTTTGTGTTTACCTAAATAATAATAGGAGCTAACGTTTGTGCTATTACTAATTTACCCGGGCTATCGCATTTAATACCCATGTCATTTGCAGAAGAAACCCCTCTGTAGTATTAGATTCTAATCCAAGGCCAGAAATCATTTTACCCTGCTCTAGCAGCATGAAGTTTTCTTTCAAGATATTCCCAATTACAGGACTCTATTGTTTAATGTTTAATTGTTTAATAAAATCAATTATACTTCTCCTGTACGATTCCTTCTAGGACTGAGGTCAAATGCAAGAGTTAGCAAAAAGAAATCAGTGGGTGGAAATTCACAGACTCCACCTCCCATCCTCCACCCCACACAGAGTTATCTGGAATAGGTTGTGCAAAAGAGAAGAACTGATGTGCCACTCTTCTGCAAAGAGACCCAGAAATTAGTAAATTATTATCTAGGAATTACATTTTCACTGTTAAATACATTGAATTGGCCTGTGTATCTGCCGCATGACAAAATTGTTACCTGCCGATGCAGGGGACACGGGTTTGTGCCCCTGACCGGGAAGATCCCACATGCCACGGAGCAGCTGGGCCCGTGAGCCATGGCTGCTGAGCCTGCGCGTCCGGAGCCTGTGCTCTGCCACAGGAGAGGCCACAACAGTGAGAGGCCCGCGTACCGCAAAAAAAAAAAGAAAGAAAAGAAATGACCTCTGAGTACAATCAGGAAAATGTGGTCTAGAGATAAAGCCAAAGGAGTAACTGTACAACATTTTATTCAGATCCCCGAAAGATCAAAGGATCAGGTTATTTAGTCCACAAAGGGCCCTTTGAAGAGATTAAAGACACATCTCACAAATCTTCTCAAACAATAGGGAACAAGGGAAACTTAGAATGTGGGCTCTCATTCTTCTCAGCAGGAGCCCAGCGTAGAGAAGAGCTGATCTAGAAGAGATTTATGGATGTGACACGTGTCTAATGGTGTGAACCCCAATGAATTGCACAGAAGTCCCACAAAGTTTTTGAGAAAACTATATATACAGAAACACTGCTAGCTTGGATTGAAAGGGACAGAGACAGGACAGAATGGAAAGCCTGAACCTCCAAAATTCTACTGGCAGGAAGCAGGCTGAGAAAATTATTTAACCACAAACAAGTGCTACCTTTCTTGAAAAAGTAAGGATGACTCAGAGGGTGGAACAGCCTACAGAATAGAGCTCAGAGCCCTGGAGAATTATTCCTAGGCCTTGAAAACAAAGGGATGAGCTTGCAACATTCCCTCTGTTGGATTTCGGAATTGCTATGGGCAGTAACTCCTTTGTGTATCCCATTTCCCACTTTTTGAGTAGGAGTTTCTGTAGCAATTGCCCTATGCCTGCATGATCATTGTATTTTGGGTGTATGTGACATAGATAGCTATCTCTTTAGTTTCACAGATCTGTAGATTGAGAGGAACAGTACTCAAAGTAGCTGTATTTAAGGAGATACACCCAAGGAGACTCATCCACACCTGGACCTTATTTAGATGGAAGATTATAGATCTCTGCCATAATCTGTCCAGCTAGCTGTTCTCTTTTATATTCTCATTTACTTAAGCATTTATTGAGTGCATACTGTTTACGAGTCATTGAGTTACATGCAGGGTATTCAAAGTTAAATAAGATATGGTTCCTTAATTCTGGTGGAAAAGACAGAGGTAAACACAAGATACCACTGTGAAGAAATAAGTACTACATAGTGATATACCCAACATGCAATGGGAGCAGAATGGTAGCATCTAAATCAGAGAAGCCAGAGAAGGAGTCCTGATGAGGGGGTAGCTGAGCCAAGTCCTGAAGGACAGGTAGAAGTGATTTGGGTTGAACTGTATGAAATTACCATTCTTATAGTTCAGAAACTGGTAATTTAATATGGTCCAACGCGATAGGTAGGTCAGGAATATTCTAAACATAGGATCTTCCAGTTGAAAATGATAAGTTGAGCACAAATAGGTTTAACAACTGGACTTTTTCTCCCAGGACAGGTTAGTCATTCCTGCTTTTTTCCACTGTATGTTACTGGCTTGGTGGCTCGAGATGTTTCCTCCCCAGACTTTAGAGCAGATATTGAGTGAAATGGCTGAGAGACCCACGTGGGAGTAAGTCAGGGTGAGTTTTGTCCACCTGTATTATCGTCACTTTGATGTTGATAGGAGACAGCTGGGTGCTCTCTGTACCCAGGCAGCACATTTGTCCTGGCAGGGAGAATAGTTCCAAGGAAAAGCAGCTGTCAGGGGGAAGCTGATGAATATGCCATTACCCCAAATCCATCATGTTTTTTCATGCCACAGTCATCAGGCAGCTGCCAATAATTCCATCCGTGGTATGGTTGCAGAAAAGCTGAAGGTGGATGAAATGCTGATCGTTGGGTTTCACCAGTTATTTAGAATGTGAGTCACAAGTGGATTTGCACTAATGATATTTTTAGAGTGGCTTTGTATAATTTTCATTGAATATTTTGTGTATTGACTCTTCACCTTGTTAACAGCTTGGTTTGACTAAAGAAAAATGTAATGAGCATACTGGGGTTTTATTGTTTTTCGTTTTTTGCTTGGGAGTAGTTAAATAAATAAAGGAAAATTGATGGGTTCATTAAAAAAAAAGTGAGAAAAAATGCAGGTAGCAAGAGGTAGCATATATACAACAAACAGGAACTATGATAACAAAAATATTTGGAACTACTGACCAAGGGGAGAAAAAGCTGTAGCTGCCTTTGTTCACTGGGGAGGATGGATTCCCAGTGCTTTGGGGGCTGAGCCCATAGATTTCAAGGCTGAACAAGGTCCCTCTTTTTCTCACTCTGCCTTTTAAAAAAATTTTCAACTTTATTTGGCCAATGTGTTCAATTCCAATATTGTGGTAGAAAAGCCTGAAGAACTGTCAACATTTGATTTGGCTGAAGCATCCTTGGCCGCCTCGCAACCTGGAAATGGAGTGCCTTGGTTCTGCCTGACACAGGCCTCAGGCCTCACTAGAAATCATAGAGCGAGAGGAACCTGGCTCCGAGAGGGAAGGGGAACTTCCCAGCCTGTCCCGGGCCCCAATAGACAAGCACCACCCCTCTTCCAGTTGTGCTGCGGCCCATCCTTCAACAGAGACTGAAATCTTCAACTTCCACTAAAATGCTATTAAAAACATTTTAAAAAGTAAAAAACCCAAAAGCAAAGTTGCTGAGAGGAAAAGGAAGCTATATAACAAATTGACAACTGATAACTGACTTAGTGGACCAGAGAAAGTAGAATCTTCTTTAAAAGCTAAAAAAGAATAAAAATAAAAACTGGTACTGATGCAGGGCAGGAATAAAGAGGTAGACATAGAGAATGGACTTGAGGACATGGGGTGGGAGGGGGAAGCTGGGTTGAAGAGTAGCATCGACACATATACACTACTGAATGTAAAATAGTTGGCTGGTGGGAAGCAGCAGCATAGCACAGGGAGATCAGCTTGGTGCTTTGCGATGATCTAGAGGGGTGGGATAGGGAGGGTGGGAGGTAGGCTCAAAAGAGAGAGTATATGGGGACATGTGTATGCATATGGCTGATTCACTTTGTGTGCCACAGAAACTAACACAGTATTGTGAAGCGATTATACTCCAATAAAGATCTATTTAAAAAAAGAAAAGAGAAAAAGAGGAAACCCTGAAGAGGGACAATTCATTCCATAAAACCTCACACAATAGTTGTGGGAAGAGACTCACATCAAGGCATAGCATCATATTTCTGAACCCTGAGTCGAATAGGAGATCTCTAAACTTCTCAGAGAGAAAAAAAATGGGTCATATACAAATGATCAGTAATTAGAATTATATCAAATTTACTCATACCAACACTGGAGGCTGGAATAAAAGAGCAATGTCTTTAAATTTATGAGGAAAATAATAATTCCAACCTATAATTTGATACTCATGCAATCAATCAAACAATTAAGCCATTTTTAGATCTCAAAATCTCAAAAAAAAAATTCCTTCCTTTTTAGAAAGCTATCAGAGAGTGTGCTCTAACAAAAGAAGGGAGTAGCTGGTGGATCCAACATGGGAAGGGGTGAAGGAAGAGCCTAGAATGACAGCTGTGCACCAACCAGTCTAGATTAGAACAGGAAAGATGTCACCAAGAAAAAGGTGAAAGTATTATCAGATGTGTTTGAAATTATTGAATGGAGACCAACATTTTCTTAGGGAGTTTGTGAATTAATAAATGATAGGTACATAGAAAACCAAGAAAATGAATTTAAAAGGACAATCAAAACAGGGAATCAGGGGGCTTCCCTGGTGGCGCAGTGGTTGAGAATCTGCCTGCTAATGCAGGGGACATGGGTTCGAGCCCTGGTCTGGGAGGATCCCACATGCTGCGGAGCAACTAGGCCCGTGAGCCACAACTACTGAGCCTGCGCATCTGGGGCCTGTGCTCCGCAACAAGAGAGGACACGATAGTGAGAGGCCCGCACACTGCGATGAAGAGTGGTCCCCGCTTGCTACAACTAGAGAAAGCCCTCGCACAGAAATGAAGACCCAACACAACAAAAATAAATTAATTAATTAATAAACTCCTACCCCCAACATCTTAAAAAAAACCCAAAAAACAGGGAATCAAAACAGGACCAAAATCAAAGAATCTATGTGGACCTTCTGTGATTAATATTTAAAGTCAAAATAATATAAACATTAAATATAAAGCTAGCCAAATGCTATAACTAATTAGGAGGATCAGGATACTGTAAATGTGTGTGTGTGTGTGAAAAGCTACATCTTTATCATATAATTGGAAGTCAAATAATAATATTAAAACCTGAAAAAAATCAAGAACTAACAGTACAAGCATGTTATTTAGAAATATGGAGCCAAATAAGAGAAGATGTGATGAGAAGAGGAAATTTTGGTCATTTCTGGGGAATGAGATTCAAGGGTGAGAAAGATGGAGCCAGAAACTTCCTTTCTTATATGTCTTATAGAACTATTTTACTTTTCTAAACCATATACATTTTAAATTTTGAAAATAAAACAAAGGTAATCTCAATCAGAAGGAACAGGTTTGCATAAAATGTTCTAACTTCTCCAAGGAACTGTCTCATGCCTGTAATAGAGGTTAGATGAGAGAGTTAGAGGAGGTGACAAAGTCAGGAGTCCCATCATATAGGGCCATCTGCTGAGCTAAGCACTTTGGACTTTATCTTGAAAGATATGAGGATGCTGCCAAAGATCTTAAACATGGGAGTGTCATGGTCATGATGATTTCAGAAAGGTCAGTGATCAAGAGTCAATGAAAGAAAATGACTATTGTCCCCATGTTCTCAGTAGAAAAGGTACAGTGTTTGAGAGAGGTGATTCCTCAGGTGATTGTTGAG
This sequence comes from Neophocaena asiaeorientalis asiaeorientalis, assembly GCF_003031525.2. Lineage (NCBI taxonomy): Eukaryota > Metazoa > Chordata > Mammalia > Artiodactyla > Phocoenidae > Neophocaena > Neophocaena asiaeorientalis. The sequence continues at coordinate 5,635,973 of NW_020174050.1, read as the reverse complement.
AGGTTGGCTGAGTGGGTAGTGCTGTAGAAAGCAGCAACACTAAAACCGAGTTCTCCTGTGGGAAGTGTATATTCTCACTTTGGTAGAAAGATTCTGGTGTTCTCACCTGAAATGGGTTCATGGTTTTGTTTGTTTGTTTTGTTTTGTTTCGTGTAACCTCATCTCAGAGATCCAGGCCAACCTTACTGACATCATTAGCTGTGGTTTGGAAGATGAACAGATGACGATCACACAGGCAGCATCTCCTGTCTTCTTGTAGTCATCTCAGTGACAAGTGATGTAGCTGCTGCAGGAGAAATGGAAGAACAGGTAGATATGAGAATCTGAGGAGGCAGATGTTGAAAGTCACTGAGACTTGGAATATAGACTTTGTTTTTGTTTTTGTTTTTTTTGCGGTACGCGGGCCTCTCACTGTTGTGGCCTCCCCCATTGCGGGGCACAGGCTCCGGACGCGCAGGCTCAGCGGCCATGGCTCACGGGCCCAGCCGCTACGCGGCATGTGGGATCTTCCCGGACCGGGGCACGAACCCACGTCCCCTGCATCGGCAGGCGGACTCTCAACCACTGCGCCACCAGGGAAGCCCGGAATATAGACTTTGAAATAACTGATAGGGTTCCTGGCTGCAAGCAGTAGCAGCAGGTCTGGCTATCTTAAGCCAATAAGGAGTTTACTACAAGGACCTTGGTGGCTAACAGAATCTAGAGGAGGGTAGGGAATGAGAGTTGGAGGACAGGCAGGAACCAAAAAGCTCTAGAAGTACAAAAATGTAGGAAGCACAAGAGCCTTGTATCAGGAAGACTGTGGCCAGGAGGCCACCACTGTTAGCATAGGATCACGCCAACACTCACTGCCACCATCTCTAGATACCATCTGAGCTGCCCACAGTAAACCCTAAGCATCCCTTCATCTCTGTGTCTCTCATCAAACTCATAGTCCTGGGCAAGAGTGTCTGATCTCTTAATCCTGGATCTCGTGCCCCTGATCCACGGCTGCAGGCAATGGGAACTGGAGGATTTTCTACTTCAGATTCCATAATTGAAGGAAGAAGGGCACTCACTGGAATACTATACAGTGTGTGTGTGTGTGTGTGTGTGTGTGTGTGTGTGTGTGTGTGTGTGTGTTTGGGGCAGGGGGGTTGCTAGGTGATGTTCAACCAAGACAAATCTGACAAATGCCCAGGTTTTGAAGTAAAGCTAGGGATCTGGAACTATAGTTAGCAAAGTATATCAGTATCCAGTATCCAGTTGGTGGGGCTCCATGCCAATTAACCCAAACCCTTGGCTAACTCATAACTCCTGGTAACTCAGACCCTTTGTCTGGGTTTAGGTCTCTTTGCTCTGAGTTTCTTGGTCTGTGTCAGTGGGCCTGGCCTCAGCTGATCATCCTGGCTTGTCTCCTTGCCTGTGTACTCTCTGCCTCAGCTCACCTCTCTGGATGTAGCTTCTCATCCTCTTGGCTAAAGGTGTCCACTGGCCTGGATTCTCCATCCTCATTGCTTTCAGACTGTCTAGGCTGTATGCTGCTCAAACTGGGAATATCAGACTTTCTTGTTAATATGTGACTATCCCTCTTATTTAACATTGTAGAAAAATTTCCCCATGGGACAACATAATTGTTCCTTCTCTCTGTCTTTTAAAAGTAGATACTTTCAGGTTTTGAATACCTATACCCAATTTCAAAAGGCCACACAGACATAGTTATGATCAATAGTTTCCTTAGAGGACTTTACTCCTAACTGAATATTTAGAAGCAATATGAAAATAACTGTTTAAAATGTTATATAATTCATCGTATATTTATCCAATGTGCATATGTTATTCAATGAAGATATGGTTTGATTTCCAAATAGCAAAAAGTTCAGAATAGTATGAGGACAGACAGACACTGGGTGTCTGAGTTGATTATTCTACCTTACTTTAGGTAAGTGGTCTCACAGATACTTTCCTGTTTTACCATGGTTAGTATATTTCTTCCATCTAGGTGACAGAGTACCAAGTGCTTTATCTGTGTCACTCAGCCACATCGTTAAACCATTCTTTCATGAGCATTGTAGACCCCATTTACAGATAGAAAGGCAGGGACAAAGGCTCCAATTTTGAGGGTTAAATCAAGGTTGAATAGCCCCAATGCAATGTACAGTCACCAAATCAGAGTCATAATCTCTGAGGACAACCAAACAATTCTCTTGAATTTTTAAAAGGAAGAACTTGGAAAAAGAGCCTTCTATTCAGCTGAATCTATAAATCTATTGTATGGTCCTGGATTGAATCATGTCTGCTCTGCCACTTCTAAGGAAGGCACAGCAAAAACCCCACTTCCCTTTATCTCTTGTGAACAAAGGTAAGAGTGGACTCAGTGTCAGCCCTGCACAGGTAAAATGAGTGCAGAGAGATTCTGCTCACTGGCTTCAAAGCCCTGAAACAGGGAGGATTCTCAATGGGAACCAGAGGGAAGTAATTCGTCAGGAACAATGGTACTCTCAGGACAATCGCTCCGAATCTTAAAATGGAAAAATTGGCAAGAGTGATATACAACTGATACTTTAGTAATGACAGTTAAAATATTTGTCTCCTATATTTCTGAACATAAGAACTCTTACTAGAAATGAAAAGCAGTGTGAGTGTTAGATGACTGGTAGGGTGACAGCCCAGTATGTGTATATATATATATATATATATATATATTAATTAAGCACATAATGCTTAAATTATGTTAGAAATCCATAAAGCTATAAAAAAATTAGAAAATATAAGCAAATAAATATATACATACTAATTGTGATAGGTGCTACGAAGGGAATGAACAGGGATGAGGCCTGTTGGCTGGCTCTACACTGCATGGTTACCTAGGAGACTTGCTCTTCTATTACAAGCATTTCTACTCTCCAGGCTCCATCTCTTTACAACACACTCTTATGTCTCCATGCCTTTGCACAAGTTCTTTCCTCTGCCTGAAATGTCATTTTCTCTTATATTCACAAGTATAAACACTACTTAATCTTCAAAGCCCAGCAGATTTTTCCTTGTCCACATAATTAGAGTCAAGCTGTCCTCTCGAGCCTGCTGTCACAGCTCTTGTTACATGTTGCCTGGCATTATAGTTACTTCCCAGTGAAATGATGAGCAGCACATGAGTTGGGACTGGGTTTTCCTAATCTGTATTTCCCCTAGTCCCATAAGGAGGAGTTCAGTAATGCTTGGCTGGGATATCCAAGGCCATTGAGTTCAGATGAGGAAACTATGAGTTATAACTATGAGTATGATTTGCTCGGTCTCTCAATTGCTCATGGACATACCCTCAGCTACCTGAAATAGGTGAGTCAGATTTGCTGCTGATGCTTCAGTGGGAAAAGATGGCAGGAAAGGTGTGCTGGGCGCCTTCAAACTCTTGGGCATAATGCCTCAAAATTTGGAAAAATGGAGATGCTGAAGTTTGGCAGAAGAAGTAGGGAAGGAGTAAATAAGGCTGCTTAGGCTGGCCTAAACTGTCAACTGATTGTTTTTAAAAACGACCCATCCCCATCATAACAAATTACCCAATTTTCAGTCCTGGCCTCTGTGGTTCCAGGAAACACCTAGAAAAGACATGACTCATCATTATACCTCTATAGTATTTTCAGTATCGTCATCTGAACCTCAGGAAAATAATTCTGGAGCTAAGTCATTGCACTTAGGAAAGTAAGAATGAAGGGGAAATTATGGACAAATATTAACTGTATGAAAGTAGAATCTACTTACTTAGTGGTGTGATTTTTTAGAGGCCCCCCACAAAGTCTTCCTACATCTGCTATCAATGCCTAAAATTTTAGATTTTTTCTGATGATGACAATAATAATTATAATATCCAATATCTGGAGGATAAAGCTTTACACTTTATGTTGTTCTGTTAATTTGAACGTGCTTTGAAATGAGGTGGAACAAAGTACTTGGAATCTTTTATCAAGAGCACATTCTTTTTTTCAGAAGACATTTCCTGATAAGCCATTTGAGATAGAAACAAAGATTTGAAGAAGGTCCAAGTGTGGACAGAATTTCCCACTCCAGGACATGAAGAGAAGTTTTTCTAATTGTGCTAAGAATTCAAGGGAAGAATAAGGTGAATCAGAAGCTGAGAGACAGTGGAGCTAGGCTCAAATATGTTGCCTGAAGTTCAACTGCTAGGCAGGTCTAATTGTTTCTAATTGAATCTGTAGAAATTTACACTCAGAATTTTTGGCACAGGAAAGATTAAACATGTCTCCTACTCTGAACTTTAAGTAAATAAATGCTCAGAAACAATGCAATTTTTATAACAATTTTCATGTGCTGTAATCAAATGATTGGGTGTGTTTTTGAGCATTTATTTACTTACCCAAAGTTTTCTGTTTGTGACTATAGCTGAACCATGTGTGAAAACTCTGAGAAATAATCTTTTCCTAGGCCAAAGAAACTTTGAAGATCAAACAGATTATGTCACCAAAATGGAACTCCATATCAATGAATATTGAAATATTGAAAAAGGGGAAAACGGTTAGAAATGAGAAGAGTGAACCAGCCAGTGGCTAGTCAAGTCTAGGATCATAACGTTAAGGTGGTAAGGTAGGATTTTGGAAATATTACTGAAGTGAGCTGGGATTAATCAGGATGCTGAGCGCCTGGCCTGAGACTTGGCTTAACAGCAAGCTGCCTGTGATGCAAATCAGATCCTCGTGCTCACAGTGGGGGAATAGCGGACACGTGTTGTCTGCAGAGCACCTCTCTCTCTCTCTCTCTCTCTCTCTCTCTCTCTCTCGGGAGCTACCTTGATCACATGCCTCTTAATCACCACATCAGAGCCTCTTGTCCTCAGCTGTCTCTGGTTCTGGTTCTGCGTGGGCTCCAACTGACTTCACATGGGAGCAATCTGACTTCCAGGCTTCTGCCTGGCGTCCTGCTAGCACTGTGCACCTCTACCTTGCAGCCTTGAGTTACATAGCACAAAAGAAATTGCCTTTCATAGCTAAGCTAAAAAAGTTTTATTACTCAGTACTGAGAGTACTGTCTGACACAAGGGAGAAGATGTAGAGTGTCAGGTCCATTAAAAATATGCTATCTCAATCCTCACCCAAATCTGAGAAGAGGATATTATCCGTTCCATCATCTGGATGGAGAAACTGAGACTCTGCAAAGGTAAGTAGTTGGGCCAGGATCACATGGCTCTTAAATAACAGAACCAGAATTTGAACTAGGTCTAACTCTTAACTCATTATCGTCTGCAAACAGCCGGTTGCTTCAGCCGGTTGCTTCTCAAATATTGGTGAAATAAGTGACTTAAATTGAATGCGTGGGGTTTTTTAAAATTAGGATAAAGTATTTCTCCAATTTAATAAAATTCAGCTTTAAAAAGAGTGAAGAGTGACCCAGTAGAAACAAAAAATAGTTGTGTGGTAGCAGCAAGAATGGAGAAGAAGTGAAGCTGGAGTGAGTCAGGAAATGTGAGTTTCAACCCTGTTTCTGCCCCTCATTCGCTAAGTAGCCTCAGGTAAGTCCCTTAAAGTCATAGTATTCAGAAAGAGACCTCAGATTACGTTCTGTTCAATCTGCTTGCTTACCCCTTAGGAAACTGGCACTCCAGGAGTTTCAGAGGAAGCTTAGCCAGCATTGTGGCAGAGAGTGGTGGTGTCCCTTGGAAATATTAGTGCCTAAGGTGATTAATGTTAAGAGGCAGAGTTTGTGCTCTCAGACCTTCTGCAGCCATACTCTGGTCTTTTCCTCTTAACCTCCTTCTACTCTCAGACTTACTTAGTGGTGCAATTCTGTACCCTCAGGGAATTTTTTTTTTTTCTAATTCCATCTGATAAGTACTAATTCAGACTTCCCTTTCATGCTTTCTTTCCCCAAATGAGTTTTGTTGAATATGACCCTTTCAGATACATTAACAAAGAAGGAGAATAGCAAACACCTATATAATTTCACTCTATGCCTCACAGTTTGTGAATATATATATGATATGATATATATTATATCTGGATATTATTATAATTATTATATAATACATATTCATGCTTTTGGTCCTCATAACAAGCTCATGAGGAAAATGCTATTGTTACACCATTTCATAGGAAACTAAGGTGTAGAGAATGGTTAAGGAATGGCTTACGATGGTACAGCTGACAAGTCATCCGAGGGCTGGGGTCTTCCTTTTGGCTGGGCCAAGGATATTACGTGTGGCCTAGCTTTTTTCAGGCCTTATTTATAATTTGTGAAATGGGATGCAAACAAAAATTTTTTTAATTTCTCTGCCTTGTAGCAATGGTAGATACACGGTGGTGTCTGATATATGTAAGTCATCCCGTATTTTCTCTAATGTTTACTTTTTGAACTAAGCTTTCGCGGAACTTCTCTCTTGCTGACTCTTATAATCAGTAGGCAACCAGTGGGCAAAGTAATGATGGAGACGTTTCAAAGATTTGATTCACAAAATCTGTTCATTAATTAACTAATTAAATAGAGTTGTGTGTCCTCCTCTTTGTTGGCTATTCCAAGTTTAGGTTCAGGTGACAGAAAGAACATTGAATGTGGAAGCATGACCCATTTTGTCTCTGATTCTACTCTGACATCTGCTAGTTCCATGACCTTGGCAAGGCTATTAATTAGCTTGGGTTACTCTTTCCTCATCTGGAAAATGAGATAACTTGGTTGGATGACTTCTGCTGTGTCTCGACTTTGAGAGTCTGTGATTCCTTCATGTTTCCTTACCCCACTTAAGATCAACCTCTAAGTATTTCAGTTTCTAGTGAGAAAGGTTAATAAGGGGAAGGAAACATTGTGCAGGATAGGGTGAGCCCAAGACCAAAAATGATGGATAGCTTGGTTGAAGTTACACATCTCAACACACTGTGGTATACTGACTTTCATTTTTCTCCCCTATACAAGAGTTCCTGTGAAAAAGATTCTCAACCCGAACAAAACAATGCTAGCTGCTCATTTAACTCATGTTGAAGCGTAAAGGAAAAAGTCCCAATTAGAGAGCTGCTTTACCATCATCTCAGTGATACAGGACAATACTATATTGTCATAATTTTTTTCATGGTGAAAAGATTTCTAGGGTTTCTTCTGTTCTCCATAGAGAACCTAGAATCAGTATTCACTGGCAAACAGGAGTGGACTGTTAATAATTACTGCTGAACACTAACCAAATATGTGGTGGTCAAATCTTCAGATTCACAGAGTAGTTTATTTTGTTTTGTTTCTCAAACAATAAACAAACACATTAGAAATGCATTTTCCAACCAGGTCTCATCCAAGACCATTTTGTTCTTGTTTTAATAACCAGTTCTCAGAGAACAGATACCACTTGTCCCCAAAGGCATATACACACACAGTGTAGAGTATAATTGCACTGAATGTTAATTTAAAATTCTCTTAGCCCTTCAAACAATAATATTAACTACGCTCATGAAAAATTGGTCATGCCACCTTTCTTCAAAGTGAGAAAGGATGCAATGAGGCAGGGATAGGAAACTTCTGCCTGTAGTCATGTGTGCTTAAGGGTAATGCTGGCCAAACTGCTATTTAAGGATAAAGGCAACTGAAGTTTTAGACATGTAAGAAATCATGAATTAATGTTCCCAGGGGCCTTATCTTAAGAAATCTACTGTAGGACAAACTTCAGCCAACCAAAAAGTAGCTGGAAAAAGGACTGGCAAAGCAATTTTTTGTACTATTGCTACTACTAAAGGAAGTTTGTAAGAAAGTTTGTGCTGTTCCGAACTACCTCTAAAAAGCATAAGAAATCTGTCTGCTGTCACACTGACAATGACAGTGATGATGTCCATGTTGTCACAATATTCCTGGTAGCTTATACTTGTCATAGTAAAGTCTATTTGGGCATAGGTCAAGAAAATAATACTGTGTACAAAAATCATAGACGATGCAAAACTAGTCAGTGCCGTTCATGCAATGTTCTGTATGACTCGCTGACCTGGATGAATGTGTGAATGAAATGATTGCTAAAATCCTTTTCACTGGTGACCTTTGAGGATATTATGCCTTTTTGACATGGCATAAAATAGTCAAGGCTTTGGACTGATGGCTTGTTACCACTTCCTTCTCAAAAAATTGTTTCTGTGAACAGTGAAGTTACTGCCGGCAAAATGCCGTTTTTCAAACAGAGGACCTATCTCAAAAGGAGGAGATGCACACTGAAAATTTTCAACCAGCCAAGCCTCCTAGCCCATGAAATAGGATCAATCACACTATACAGATTGACTGAGCCCTGGAATATTCCTAATCTGAGGATTCTGGGAGTAGTCTTTGGAAGCCTTTCCAGTGGTTTTGAGACAGGCTGGGACCTGGGACTTGGGCCCCTTTACTACAGTGCTTGCAACCGGACAAACCTCTTCTCTAGTAACAGAATACAAAGAAACAATAAGGGACTAAAAATAACTGCACACGTGCAGTTGGGGCATATTGTGAACAAGATACAAAATGCCAACTGCCACTTCTGAGGAATAGGGAACAAAAGCAGGGCCTTGCACGTGAGCCCTGCACACAGCACCACCAAGGGAGTGGGCAGGCCACCTAAGCCACGCCTCCTGCCTGACCTATGGACCCGCCCCTACCCTCACCCCATTTAAGGGACCAGCTTGCCCCACCCTAGGGAGTGAGCAAAGGCACCTGTTAATTTGCTTTCGCTCCCTCGTGCTGCAGCATGAGTCCCAGTAAATCCTTGACTGAATTTCTCATCAGGCTTCTTATCAATTTCCGTCGATTAAACAGTCCAAGAACCCACATCAGTAAGAGTTAGGGTCAACGTGAGAGTAGGCCTTATGAGTCACAATCTGGAAAGACCTTAGCAACCATTTATTTTAAGTCTATCATTTTACAGAAGAGATCAAGGCAGAAGAAATCCTGGAGATTTGACTAAAGATCCAGAGGAAGCAATCTGCCGACTTAGAGCCGTATCAAGTCCCATCTTGTCTCCTGCACCAAGAGCTGTTTCAGATGTCCATTCTCCCCAAGTTCCAGAGCACAACTTCCCTTCACTCTCAACAAATGAATGGGCTTCAATGGGCTTCTATCACAGAAAAAATAGAAACTGAAAGACGAAAACTCTCTCTGTTCTCTGCCACCAACTCTAAATGGACAGCCAACCTTCGCTCCTCCCCTCCTGCGAGCCAAGAGGAGGCCCCATACTGTCCTAGGTTAATATCTTTGCCTGTTGTCTGTTACAATTTTCTCCTCAACTGCCATGAATTACCAACCTGCCTTCTAGGAACTGATTATCCCCTTGCTCTGCTGAGGCTTTTCCACATTCAAGGAAATTTCAGCTTCATCACTTATGTTTTATGCCTTTCAGTAAAAAGAAAAAAATAAGATTTGAACTAAATATCACTAAATATTCATTCGTTGATTCTGATGATGGGTACATGGCCATTTATTATTTTAACCTCTATACCTTTTGTATCAATGTTTTTCCTTCAAAAAAGCAAAAAGATCATGAGCAATGTTATAGGCTCAGTAAAGATTATAGACTGTAAATGCAAGATAATATCCATCCACAAGGGCTACACACAGCCACTGCTTCCCTTTAATTTTCACACTCAGAGTGAAGGAAGTTTGGGGCCCTGCTGACTGAGGTCAAAAAAAGACAGAAAGAAAAAGAAAGAGAAAAGTGAATTGGAGAGAATGTTCTGTTTACATTTGAGTAGGGGACTTCCAAACTCCACTTTAGCAGCTGTGAAATGATGCATTTATAGGTGGTCTAAAAAGCTAGCTGGAAGTGATCATTTGGAATTTTAAAAACCTTCATTGAAGCAGTGTTACTAAATACATTATCAACTGTTATATAAACACAAAGAATGTTAAAGTTTATCCATTTATTCGACTCTCAAATGCCTGTTGAGAGTTTCTGCTGCAATTGGTATGCAAGACAGAATCAAGGAGAAGATGGGTCAATTTTTAATTTCTAAATTCATAAAGAAAATGGCAATTATTTTGAAAAAATATCTTACTTTCGTATTTCCGGATCCACACACCTCTCCTATTTTTACCCGTTCTTTCCTCCTTCCTTTCTGCTGAATGGAGTAACCTGCCCTCCCTCGCCATAGAAGGCCAGTCTCTCCCCTGTGCCTGGGAACCCCCCTCCTCCTATTTGGAACTTTATGCCATTTATTGTTCTTTTACCTTCTCTGTCTTCAACCCTTGCCTCTCCATTAGGTCATCCCCATAGTATTTAAACAGGTTTCCATTTTTCTCTCCTTAAAAAAAGAAACTTCACTGATCTCCCATCTACCTCCAGCTGACCCCTAATCTCTTTTCTTACCTTCACAATCAAACTTCTCAAAAGGGAATTTATAAAAAAGAAAGTGCATTACTGCTCTCACCATCTCTATTTCCTTAATCCCTCTCCTTCCTCAACTCAGTCGATCTGGCTCTGCCACGAGACGCATCCCCCAACCTTGTGTCACCATTGACCTCAGTGTCTCCTTTATGGAATAAATAGAACTTTGTAGGCGTGAGCAGAAAGCAACTTTGTTTTTTGTTACCATTTGTGCTTCTCAGGACTTGAACAAAATCTTGGGCAGATATCATAGTGTTTCTGATTACTCTCAGGGATTAATAAAGAATTTACTTTTTTTGGAGATTGAAATGCTTATATTAGAAGGGACTGGGATTTTTAAATCTCTAATCCAAGTTAAAGCTTCTCCCTAGCTCAGGCATGTCTTAGGGAAATCTGTAGTGAGGAAGGGGACATGTGTGGCTTTTGCAGCATTTCTCTTCTAAAACTTGTCCTCTGTTTATAGTGCTTTCTCTGCCCCCTCCAGGATCGGCACATAGAAATTCTTACCTGACCTGTATAGTTATAATCTGGCATTGATGGTTATGGGAGGTACCTACATCTTCTGCCTTTGAGAGGACCAAGTCCAATCCTCAGGTTACACAGACACACACACACACAGACACACACACACACACACACACACACACACACACAGGTTTCCCTTGCTATGAGAAAGCATTCCTATGAAACTCTTCGTAAGCAGAAATGGCATAAAGTGAAGAAGCAATTACCTTAGGACACATCTTGCTAATGGATGCTCAAAATAAATCAAGATAAGGCACAGATGCTCACAGACACAATTCAAAGCTCTGGCAGCTTGATGCTGAGATGCTGATTGTAGTTTGACGGGAAGGAGCTTGGATGTGCCACCCTCTCTCCTGGGGTGGGAGCTGCTTCTATACTGGCTGCTGCAAAACAAATGCTGAGAACTATTTTTGCTTTTTGCCGTTTTTCCTAAGAGTGAAAAATCCTCTTTGGATTTCTTTCGGTTAGTGAAAATAGGTACTAAACAGGTACTAATGTAGTAGGTACTAACGTAATAAAAGCAAAGTGGCATAAAGCAAACTTTTTGAAAAGCGGGGATATCTGTATATATACACACACATGTTTACGAGTCCCCATGATATATAATGTTATTACTATTATTATAATCAAAATATACTTTCTAAGTATAAAGGATCTGCTAGAAGTTGTATTTAACCCCTTACCTTATCTCTCTGTTGAGGGTGTAAGGAAGGAACAAAGTTTAAACTAGGATGGTGGTGAAACTTTGTCTTATCTGTTGAAACTGAAGTATCACTACCTTAAGAGAAAGTAGGGAGGTAATTGCTCTTGTTTTGTGAAGAAGGGTTCTTCAGCCCCTAAGATTGTAACCCACACAGGCCAGCCCTACCCACTTACCGCTAAGGTCTCTGGGAGTCAGCTAGCTCTACCCACCTCTGGTTTCCACTTCCTCTTCAGGCTCAGTAGGATGGAGATTGAACTTGTTGCAGGTAGACTATGGATGGGTAAGGTATTCTATTTCATTTCTAAGGCCTGTGCTGGGATCAGTAATGAAGCAGTTCCCTCAGACCTATCATATGTCACATAGCATAAGTTTTCAAGTCATTCTCACCGAGTAACCATGAGCAAACCATGTGGCCATGTAACAGGGTATTCCCCATTTGCCCTCCCAGATCCGTTCTCCATCTTTCTCCACCCTGCTCTGTGCCTTGGAGGCTTAAGCTCACCAAAGGCAGCAAGTAGGCTACCTTTCCCTCTGGTATCTGGATGATTTAGCCAATGGGAGGAACTGGCAGGAGATCTGAGGCAGGGAGTTGGTCCCCACTAGTTTGCTGTGGGGCTATGATTTTGGCAGTGGACCCCCTTCACGGCTCTAGCTCTTGCTGGTCCCCTTGTTGATTCCTTTTAGCTCTGCCCCCAATTGTGTAAAAGAGGCCAAAGGGAGTCTTCATTAAACAGTTTATTTAAACCCATTAAGGAGGTCATTTTTTAAAAAAAATTATTTATTTATTTATTTATTTATTTATTTATTTATTTATTTATTTTGGGCTGTGCTGGGTCTTCGTTTCTGTGAGAGGGCTTTCTCTAGTTGCGGCGAGTGGGGGCCACTCTTCATCGCGGTGTGTGGGCCTCTCACTCTCGCGGCCCCTCTTGTTGTGGAGCACAAACTCCAGATGCGCAGGCTCAGTAGTTGTGGCTCACGGGTCTAGTTGCTCCGCGGCATGTGGGATCTTCCCAGACCAGGGCTCGAACCCATGTCCCCTGCATTGGCAGGCAGATTCTCAACCAATGCACCACCAGGGAAGTCCAGGAGGTCATTTTTTCCCCTGCCAGAACCCTGAATGATATGACCTTTGTAAGTCTCATTTTCCTCATCTGTTATAATATGGGTATAATAAAAAAAAACCTACTTCATTGGGCAGCAGAGAGGATTAATTGAGATAATGCTTGTAAAGTACTTAATATACAATAGGCATTGTACTTAATACTCAGTAAGTATACTCTTAATACAAAGTAATTTACTGAGTACTAATACAAAAGTATTAACAATACAAAGTATTAACACAGTATTAATAGAAAGTACTGAGTATCAACTAAGTAAATATTACCTATTATTATTTTTATCATTGTTACTGCTTGCCATTTGCAAGTAAATTAAGATGGTGGCTTTGAGCCACTTTTGATTGCGAATTAATTTGAAATAGCGATTAGCAGATTACAAAACCCAAATCACTCCCTGTTCTCACCACAAATAACCTTTACTTGCCTTGTCCTCCTCTGCTTCCCTGGTATCCTTCCATGGACTGACTGTTTCTTTTGGTGTGTATGTGATTTTCTGAAGGCTTCCCTCAGTTAAGATTATTTTTTTCAGTCCTCAAAACATAAAACCATTCTGCATTTTCTCTTTTAAAAATCTGGTGATGACAGATGCAGGGGTTTGGGTGTAGTTGGCAACTGCAAGGATTTGAAGTATCAGAAAGATGAATAAAAATCCCCAGAACTGATCCTGAAACTCTCTCACCCAGTGACCTTGAGTTATTTAGTTAAAAGTTATTTTATTCTTTCCAATACTGAATATCAAAGAGTGGATAAAATGAACAGGGAATGATTAGGAAGGTAGATTATCTTCTTCAGAGGAGAAACTTAGTGGGATTAAATATTAAGCGTTTTTTTGTTCTCCCACTTAGGGTATAATGCATCAAAAAATAGTTTAAAAACAGCTCTGGAGACATGGAACATGCTCTTAAATATCAAACTGTCATAAAAAGATCAAGTAGAGTAGAGTGGCCTTTGTTCAAAAGGGCATTTTAAAGACTCTAATAATAAACAGATTCCAAATGACCTAATCAGTCACCACTGTGGCTGTTACTTTGTTTTCATTTAGACATACTGTTGTTTGAAACTTAAATACTATTTATACTGGAGCCTTTTAGAAGCCCTCTCTGATGATTTCACTGAAATCAGAGCTCATAACACTAATTTGTCTCCTAACAATATAATCCTTCATGACAACTGAAGGATCATGATGATGGTGATCGTCATGACAGTATAGCCCTTTGTTAATTCCTATATGGCAACTTTTGGAGTTATGTAATGTTACTAAAATCTTCAGGTAAATTTAGGTCCACTCATTCACCCCCCAATTTTTTTTTGAGGAAAGGGCATTGGACATTTATTGAGCACCCCTATCCGCCAAGAGTTGTGTCAGGTGTTTCACATTCCTTGTTGACCCCTCTCAACAACCCCATGAAATAGATATTATTGTCTCCAGCTTATGAGGAAATAGTGATTTCAAGCATTTCAGTAACATAGCTAAGGTCATAGAGCTGTTGAGTGACAGATATCTGAGCCTAGTTTTTCTCTCTATCACATCAATCATGGTGCCTAGAGGTGGGGGGCAGAATGGCCCCCAAACCTTTGGCATTCTTCCACATGAAAGATGAGCAAAACAGTTCCTTTCTTCAAGAGCTTTATCTCTGCTTCAAGACAGGAAGCAGTGAAATACTTGTAGATTTGTAAAATATGGTTATAATGTGCCTTTCCCTCACAGCATCCCCATCACACCCACTTACCCTCTCCCAGTGCTGTCTCATACACTCCATACTGAAGATACATGATAACAAAGAGTCATTAGATGTTTTCCCTCCTCATGGCCTCATCCTGTTCTGCTTCACTGCAACAGTCATCTTGGGTCCATTTCTATCATCACTCACAAACATAATTTAGCCTTTTTCCACCTCAGTGGAAATACACCGCATTGCTCCACAAGACTTGTTGCAGATGATGTCAATGTTCCTCTTGTAACCACTGCACCTACCCTGGGGACAGTCCCCTTATAGACTAATGGCTTCCTGAGATGTTCTACCTGATGGTGTCCTCTAGCTGCAGGGGCTTCCTCAGCCCACACACAGAGCAGGAAGAAAGTGTCAGAGTGTTAAAACCCCCAGAGAGACCCCTCAGCCAGTGAAGGGTAGGAATTGGTGGATAAATACTCTGACCCCCTTGTTCCTCAATGGGAAAATTCTGAGACATGTTCAACGTAGTCTCTGAGAAGGACCCTAGGGAGACTGAGGCCCAGTTGTCCACAGTAGTTACATGCTCATCAGTGCAACTTCCTTCTGTTTGTTGCAGGTTGGGATCCCCAGCAAGCTGACTCTGAGACGGAGATTAGTGTTCAGGGGATTTACTGGGAAGTGCTCTCAGGATGAATCCATGTGACGGGAAGGGTAGGGAGGAGGGAAATTTGAGCCAAGGGAGAAGTTGAACAGTAATTTAGAAAAACACCAACTGACCCCTTAGGGAGATCAGAAACTGGGATGGTCTTCAAAGTCATCTGAGCTGGGGCAAAGGGGCCAGACTACAATACCCCTGCATTGACAAGTTATTACCAAATTCAGTCTGTCCCTAGGAAAGGGGAGTAACTTTGTGAGGTTGATCTCTTTAGCTGAGGGCAGTATTTGGGAGGGCTGGCAGCTAAGGGGAAGGGTGTTTTCCAGCAATCCTATCGGCTTGGGAAGTAAACCCTTCCATCATGGAGGGGGATCTGGGCATTGAATCACAGCATTCACTACAGTCCATCCCTTGTTCCACTCAGATTCACTTCATCTAGGTTCTGGAGCAGCTCTTCTAGAATTCTGGTGGGCTTCTTTCTCTGGGGTAAACTAAGAGGAAAGTTAGAGAGATGAGCTACAGCCCCATAGCTAGTGCTAATCTCAAGATCATGACTCATACACATTGTCTCCCTCTTCTACTATCCATTGTGGATTTCCCTTCTACTCAGTTGGCACTTCTGCTGGTCTTGGTGGCTTATCTCATTCTTGAGGGCTCTTAGTCTGGTCCCATTCCCTTCCCAAGCTGTGGCTGCTACATTTGTTCTTTTATAGGCAAAATTGGGCAAGGGGATACCAAGAGATGCCTAAGTGAATTGCTTGGGTGCCACACACATTCCTATATGCCTCTTTGCACGTAAAGGAAGCCTGATTCCCCTCTGATGATCTGCCAAGAAAGTGACTCATTGAGTGATTCATTGATTGATTGACTCTTCTTGATTGATCGTCCTTCAGAATGAGTTGTCCAAAGTTCTTGGAGGCTGCCATAGCTCGAAGCTTAATAGGATTCCTGATTTATCCCCAAGTAGAAACATTTATCTTTTTCAGAACCAGCGTACCTAAACACATAGGGCCTAGAGATGCCAGGGTATGGGAAGTAAAACATCCCAAAGAGGGTCACTAGAAATAATGATAAGTAGCACGCCACTTACTCCTACCCCTTGGTGTTTGGAACCACATATTCTACATGTTGGGGACACAGCAGTGTATAGTGATCATTGATTTAAAGTGTGTACTGAATCCTTGACTGTGCCTCATTCTCCCAGTCTGTTGATCTGGCACCTCAGTTATACCTTCAAAAGGCCTTCCATCACCATGTTACACTAGCAGCATCTGGCTGGCATGGTATGGGATGGTACCAGTAGATCCAGAGGTCATGTGTTCAGTGCCACGTCTCCTTTTATTTATAAAGGGGTCCCCTTGTCCTGGTGTGATGTTTTGTGGAACAAACACTCTGTAGGCCCTTGTGAGTGGTGCTGCCTAAGTCAGGCACTTGCATTACAAAAAAAAAAAGACTTTCAGGGCTTATACAATGGCCAAATCTACCTCTGGTTCCATCCCAAAGGCCCATCTCCAAATACCATCACATTGGGGATTAGGACTTCAACATATTATTTTTGCGGGGGACACATTCAATCTATAGCAGTCCATGTATTTTTTAACTTTGGGCCACTTTTCTTTCCACACAAAGTGAATGATCAAGTGCACCATTCAAAGCTCTGTTCGTTGGGACATTGGGAGGATATCCCCTTTCTCCCGTCTTTCAAGGCCACCCAAGAACAAGCTTCAGTTCAGCTCCTGTCAATTTGGGGCATATTGAGTTGACACATGTATGAACCCACTTCAGTTTTTATCCTCCATAAGCTATTTGTAAGAGATTCTCCTCACTTTGACTGTCGTCAGAGGTGTGAGCTGAGGGAGAGGTACTGGTGCAGTAGCCGTGGATGACAAGGGGGCCTGGGACACCCGATCATGCAGCTTTCTTATTCCCCCCAGCTCCCCTTCCCAGTCTCAGATATGTCATCATTTTCATCTCACAATGCATTGTTGCTTGGCCTGCTTGACCTTACAACCTATGGGTCTGACAGAACCTAAATAATGATGGCAGCTCTGGCCACATGATAACTTGTTGCTCCATTGCTAACAGGACGCAGTAGCATTCCAGAAACTTTTTTCTTTTTTCAAAAAGAGCATAATTTTTCACTGCAGATGGCATGATCTTGATCCTGGACCTCTGCATTATGATCTCTAATTAAGGCTGTCCATAAACTCCACACAGATACCACTAATACCATAAGGTCTGCTGGCTCACATGGGCAAGAAGCTGGGCCACTTGATTGTAGCAGGAGCTGTTTGAACATACTCATGTTCAGCTGACATCTATTCATTCACTCGATATATTGGGTGGAGTAATGTTCCCCGATACAGAATATTCTTCCTCCAGAAACCCTAGAAACCCACTGGGCATTGTGCTTCTTCTTCATGGTGGGAAGTGTGTGATGCAATAATTTATCCTTTATTTTGGAGGGGAAGTCCTGGCAAACCCCAGACTGCTGGATCCCTAAACGTTACATTGATAGGGTAGACCCCTGAATCTTCCTAGGCTTTGTCTTACCTTCTCTGGAGAACTTGTGCCTTAGTAAGGTCTTTCACATACTTACCACTTGTTGCTCATCTAGTCGGATTGCATGACGTCATAAACAGAGTGGGCCAGGGTGAAATTCTAGGGGAATGTCAGGTTATGTTATGACAGAGGACAAGAAAGTAAGCCTCGTCCTGGGGCAAAACTATAAATGTAGTATTTATAGTATACTGCAGTCTGTTCTAACTGAATGTGAGCTGTTTCTGATCTTCCTTTCTGATGAGAATGGGAAAGAAAATATTCACCAGATTCATGACTGTGTACCACGTGGCTGAGGACTTTTTAATCTGCTCTGTTAAAAGATACCACACCTGGGCCAATGTGTAATTAGTGTAAATATTTGGTTAAGCTTGTAGTAGGCTATTTTCAGGATCCATCTGGCTTTTATATAGGCCACACAGGTGAATTAAATGGAGATATATTGGGGACCATCACTCCTGCATCTTTTAGGTCTTTAAGAGTCGTCCTAATCTTTGCCATTTTCCCCATGATACAATACTCTTTTTTAATTTACTATATTGCCTGGTTATAGAAAAGGGGGCATTCCATTTGATTTTTCATGATATAATAGCTCTTATCTCACAGGCCAAGGAACAAATGTGGGATTTTGCCAACTTCCTAGTATGTCCGTTCCATTTATACAATTGGTGATTAGGAAAGGAATTACTGGGTAGGTCCATGAACCCACTGAACTCACTGTGAACTGGATCTGGGCCATGATGGTGTTTTACATGCCTAGATATCAGTGCCAGCTTACTCCCTGTGTCCAAGAGTTCCCCAAATTTGTGAGTATCGTTCTTTCCCCAATATATAGTTTCCTTAGTAAATGGCCACAGGTCTGCTTGGAGTCTTGGGAGAATCATTTCCAACTGTGCTTTTCCATATGCATTTCCATGACATTGCAGGGTCTTGTCTCCTGGGGAACTGGCCTCCTTCAGCCCATGATTTATGGGGCCCCAGATGGGCTCAGGTCCAAAACTTGAGCAAGAGATCATAACTCTTTATTGCGATGTCTGACCTTAGCCCCCTGTCTGTCCGTCTTTTTTTTTTTTTTCTTTTTTTGGTTGTATAGACTGAGCAATACCTCTGTTGGCAGCCCATCTATCATGCCCAGATGGATAACATGTTCTATTAGCCATCATCTTAGCTCCTGTAATTCAGCCCTGTGGGTGCCATGCTGTTTTTGCTGCTCATTGTAACTGTGCTGTCCTTGCTGCTGGTGGTTCAGTGCTGCCACCTCACTTCTATTCTTTCTGAAACCTTTCACCCTCATTTTTTATCAGGGAGACCAGTTCTGTAATGGCCTCTCCTACAAGTGTCCTGCCCTACAGAGGAAGCATCTCAGGGATGCTAGGGGCCTTCTCAGTAGCATCTCTTACTGTTTTAGTAAACTGAAGGCCCTCCCACCAAACATGATTATTTGATGGGGTTTCCTGTGTTATAGCACATCTACTCTAGCACACCCACTTTTCTGAGCCTTTCCCACTTTCACTGTCTGCCACAGCAAATTTGGCAGTTCTGCTTCATTTAGGAGCTTGCAAAAGCGATGGACCAGACCAAACCATCCCAGGAATATGTCTGCCTTGGGGTCTTTGCCCTGGTGTTCAAATCCTTTATCCCAAGAGAGTAAACTCTTCCTATTCCCACCTTATGTCCTACCAGCCCCTTGATCTGGCATCTTAGAGTTAACTTTCACATGTCCTCTCTCAGGTCCTGCAGGTCCTCTGGGGTATAATCTCTTTCCTCCCTTCACAGGCCCAGCACTTGTGTTGAGAGCTCACTCTTCTTGCTGCTCTGGGTGTCAGGAGAAGCAGTGGGGCAGAGGCCTCACATTCTCATGCAGGGCCAGTGGGAATGTGCCGTCTCCAACAGTGTTGCCCACTTCTGCAGGTTCAGGGCCCCAGCGGATTCGGAGGGTTTAATATTTTCCAGTGCATCAATCCAGAGGTCGCCATCTCAATTTTTAAGGTCCCATTATTACAGACCTGGCTAGGCTGAGAGTTCAACCTTCTCTAGAGCTCTGCAGCTATTATGATTAAGTCCTGGACCTGGTCCTTAGCTTTCCCTGCTTTTTGCCAGCAGGAGAGGAGAATCAAATGTGCTCCAAAGAGACCGTCTGGCTTTCATATCCAGTCTACTTGCTGATTAATCATTTTGTGCCTTCTATGATCTTTTTCCAAATTATCTAATGCCTACAGCAATAGCCATCCAATCCCATTTTTCTTAGAATTACTAATTCCCCAATATTTCTCAAATACACTTCCTAATACATTTCCTTTAACCAGTTTGCCATCCATCCCAGTTCACAGCAGGTAGAAGCATTCACAATTGCATTGCTACCTTGTGCAGGGACTGTGTGGGCTCCTGGGAATGTGGTCCTTATTGCCAGCTGGCTGGTGTGAGATGCAGCTCCAGAATCCCTTTTTAGCCTCTGCTTTCTTGAACAACTTCTGGTACCCATCTTTGCAGGCTAGGCTCTCTAGCAAGCATACGGATAAAGACATTAGCGAGCAGAAC
Source organism: Neophocaena asiaeorientalis asiaeorientalis (assembly GCF_003031525.2). Taxonomy (NCBI): domain Eukaryota; kingdom Metazoa; phylum Chordata; class Mammalia; order Artiodactyla; family Phocoenidae; genus Neophocaena; species Neophocaena asiaeorientalis. The sequence goes on along the minus strand of NW_020174050.1, from coordinate 5,615,899 downwards.
ATTTATTTGGGAGTGCTTTAGGATTAACCCTTGCAGGGGGTGGCGGAAGAGAAGCAAGCAGGATTAGGCAGCGGGAGGCACTGAACATGAGGCAGTCACAGCAAAGGCATTAGTGACCCCAAGGAAGTTCTGAAGCTGGGATGACCATTCAGGCTTGACTGGAGTTAGGGAGGTGGGGCTGGGACATATACACCCTTGCATTGCTCAGTCCCGAGAAGGGAGCCTGACCTTGGGTGAAGGCAATTCCCAGAGACCATCAGCTCCTGCCAGCCGTATGCTCAGCAGCTGGGGGAAAATAAGTGCTTCAGCCCTGAGGGTGGATCTGGTAGCCCAGTGCAGTCTCTACCACCTTGTATCACTTCCCCAGTCCTCACTGCACTGCCTGGATCATCTCTAGCATAAAACACTTTCACCCAAATCCTTGCATCAGGTTTGGCTTCTGGAGAACTTCTGAAGTAAAACACCCTTGCACGAGGCTTGGCAATTTTAAGATAGATATAGCAGTAATAAATCACAGTAAAAAATAACATTTGGAATATATATTATAGGCAACAAGTCACAACCTTTCTTCATCTCTAAAGGGAGGGTGTTTGACTAGATGATTACTAAGACACCTTCCAACTCGAATGTTCTGCCATCTCCTTTCCTGCTCAAGCTCATGTCACAGTATCAGCTCCTGCCTCTCCTTGCTCCTGGGCTCTGTGCCCAGCAGCAGAAGGATGGGGTAGGAAATGTCTGCACAGATGAGCCTTGCTGCTTCCTTTGTTACAAGACCACTTGTTCTGTTAAAGCAGAGACATGCCGAAGAGCTGGGCCCCTACACAGAGTTCAAGGGGTTAAAAATAAGGTGGAAAGTCTTCTCTGTTCTGCTGAGATCAGCAGTTCTTGGGGGAAGGGGGGAAGAAGTTGCCCTTGTAGGTGGGATGCTGGTGGCAAACAAGTCTGCACCCACAATTTCCAATGACTAGTGGTATTTAGTGGCCAGGGGCTAGAGATGAGAAGCATCTCCCAATATGCGGGATGCACTCACCCCAGGACTCAAAATACCAATGGTACTCCTGTTGTGAAACCACAGGAGAATAATCCTTGAGTCTTTTCACTTTCTACCTCCTATAAAGGAAAAGCACCATAGGTGCATCCAATGGGCTGTGTGAGTGCGGAGGGAGGTAGAGGTGATCCACATTGCTGATTTCTATGTACGTAGACTCACGCTTGGCTTGTTCACATTTGGTTCGGTGCATAGTTTCAGGGCTCTGTGAAGACTTGGCTCTGGAATTCTCCCCACAAACTTTCCCTACTTCCTAAGTTTGTGCTTGGCTATGAGTCAGAGTGTAGCAAGCTGTATTTCTTCCAAAATTTCTTAAAGCTAAGGAAGAGATAATCTGTAAAGTAGAAGAGCCCTTCGTTCAGTTTTCACTGCTTATTTATTTTGAGCTTAAAATAATAAAGCACACTCACTGGGAAACATAGTAAACATCGATGGCAAGAGTAGGGATGTCAGCAAAGTGAATACAGAGAAGCCTCCTTGTGCTGCCCAGAGACCTGGCGAACATCTTGCAGGTTAACCTAGTTTGTGTTACAGATTTTATCAATCTGTAACAGCTGTGTTTTAGGGACTGTCACCCGACCAGTTGCAAGTCCCAGACAGATAAAAGAAGCGACCTAAATGCCGCTCTAGTTATGTAGAGCAAATCACAAGTTTTTAGCAAAGCCTGGCCTGGATCATAGTTGAGAGCACATCAAGTTGCTAAGATATCTGCTCTGTTTTTGAAATACATTGGACCAAATGCTGACAAGGATGTAGCACAAGAACAACTCCCATACGCTGCTGATGGGAATGCAAAATGATACAACCACTTTGGAAAATAGTTAGCAGCTTCTTACAGAGCTAAGTATAGTCTTACCATATAATCCAAAAAAAAAAAAAAAAAAAAACCCAGAAAGAAATACATAGGAGTGAGATAATTCAGCAGGACCCCAAGAAATGCCATGTGGCTTTTCTCTTCATGAATCACAAAAAGTTATACCGGAATCTAAATATTTAAATTGGTGTATGCTCTGCAACTTGGTTTGACTTTGCACTCATGTATTTAATTAAGAGATGAGATACATATTAAGGTGTTTCGGATGAAATCCTACACATTAACAGGTCCATGATAAAAGAACTCTTTTTACTACTGTCAGTGAAGTCAGTGTCTGGAAGGGAATTCTGAAGACAGAAAGCACTACTAACAGTTGCTTGGGTTTATAATTCATGTTCAGTTTTAAAGTTTAGGTTTTCAAATTTACATTTTATCAAGTTTAACCTCTAAATCTTATTCTCATATTTATATAAATATTAGTAATCACTTTGATGTTTAATGTGAAACTCCAGTCCAGTAAGCAGAACTTACCTTAAACAGTAGGCTTATTTACTGACTTGGTTGATTAGATTCCTTTTAAAATTTTAGAATAAATATCTTAATGTAATATATTCCATTTTTTCTAGGTATTTCAAATACTTGACAAAACAAAATCACAACCGTAATAGGTCTTCCTGACTAAAGAAAATCTTGTTAATCAAATACATAAAATGATTAATTTTTGCATACCAAGTTTTCTTAAATACTCTAATATGCTTAAAGTTGATATTAAATAAACTTTTCAGCTTGAAAATCACAGACTTAAAATCGTTACACTTCAAATTGAAGTCATGTTTCTCTGAGAGGCCAAATTCTTTTATACTTTATAAATACATGAGTTTGATTTATTCCATCAGCTCTAAATGTAATTTTAAACCTTCCTGGCTTGTACAGTCACTTCCCCAAATAAGGAGAGCTCATTCATATGGCCAAATGCAGTGGTGGAAATAGAGTGGCTGGATCCCAGAGATGTTAAGGAAGTGGGGTTGATAGCTCTTGGTGAATGATTTAAAGAGGAAAGTTAGGGAGAGAGAAGGGGTCAAAGATGGCACTCAAGTTTAATTCTAATGGATAATAGTGACAAAATTTACTAGGGTAGGGAGTATTGGAGGAGGAAAGGCTGTGGGAAGAGTAGCAGTATGGGAAAAAGCAGACTTTTAGAACTGGAAGATGCCTTAGCAGTTGTCACCCTTCTCATTTACAGATAAAGAAACCGAGACTCAGAAATCAACTGATTTCTTTTTCAATTAAAAAAAAGAAGCTTTTCCACTGTATGTAGCTAGAGAGTGACAAACATCTCCTGGATTCACTTCCTTTGAGTATATCTGTCTCAAAAATAGACGGGATGGAGTGGGATCCTGAAGAAATTGTTCTTGTCTTGTCAGTACTGGGACACTGACAGACAAAGCAAATAGTAGAAAAATTGCTTCCACGATTTCTGTCACAACCTGAGATGATATGATGCAAGATAAGGACTTTGTTTTAAACAAGGCTATGTTTATAAGTCAGGCAGGTATACAACAACCCAGTTGTCTTTTTTTTTTTTTTTTTTTTGCGGGACGCGTAAATTGTCACTATATGCAGATGACATGACACTATACAGAAAACCTTAAAGACTACACACAAGAGCTACTAGAACTGATAAATGACTTCAGCAAGGTAGCAGGATACAGGATTAACATACAGAAATCTGTTGCACTTCTTTATGCTAACAATGAAACATCAGAAGGGGAAAGTAAAAACAATCCCGTTTTTTTTTTTTTTTTTTTTTTTTTTGCGGTACGCGGGCCTCTCACAGTTGTGGCCTCTCCCATTGTGGAGCACAGGCTCCGGACGCGCAGGCTCAGCGGCCATGGCTCACGGGCCCAGCCGCTCTACGGCATGTGGGATCTTCCCGGACCGGGGCACGAACCTGTGTGCCCTGCATCGGCAGGCGGACTCTCAACCACTGCGCCACCGGGCAAGCCCCCCAGTTGTCATTTTGCATTGGGTAAGATGCCACACTCCACCACCAATTTTGCAGCTGGATATGAAGATGAATGCTCATGTCAAAATCCCAAGGTTGCAGGACACAAAACAGTATTTTTGTGGTTAATGCATGTTGACTTTAGCACTGCCAAAAACCAAACTCAGATTTTGGCCAAGGTTTTCCCAAAGTTATACAAACTTGTCACTTTAAATTTGTTGGATGTTCTTATTAGTCTTGGGCCAACACTGAGGTTCCAGTTCTGTTCTGAGGAACTCAAGAGTGCAAAGCTGAAGCACATGGACAGTTGAGGAACCAGAAAAGAGTGAGGAGATTTCCTCAATTTTAATCTTCCTTGGAATTTTAGCTTTTGCTAGAAAAGAAAAAAAACACTACCTTCTTAGTTCTTCTCATTGTGACAAAAGAGACCTAGAGGGACCTTCAAGGTCCCTTCCAGTCAGTAGGGTTTAAAACTAGCCAGAGTCTGCAGGAATCATAGGCATTCGTAGAAAGTGGAAACCCCTGCCTGCCTTTCACGTGCCAGCACCACACCTGGAGGTAGACACGCCTCTACTTGCCTCACCAAGTCGCTAGGGGCGCTCCTTCGAGGAATCAACAGATTACACATCCAAGAGTCTCTCTAAGAAGTACTTAGAAACAAATTTCTCTTTCATTAATCCTATAGGCATAGTTGGATAATAAACAGGAGGCATGAATAAGGAAGGTTTTAAAATTTTTACTTTTAACAATAGGAAAAAGACTTGAACCCAGGTTAGAATATTTGTGGCACAGTGAATCCTATTAACCTCAGTTTACGCCCTCATTGAGATTTTCAGATTCTCATTGACTTTAGTGAAAAGTATATCTGCATATGTGGTTATCTTAAGTGGGAGAATGTGGGGAGATGCTTTAACTTAAAAAAATAAGTGCTGCATACACACAGTGGAATATTACTCAGGCAAAGAAAGAAATGAAATTGAGCTATTTGTAGTAAGGTGGATGGACCTAGGGTCTGTCATACAGAGTGAAGTAAGTCAGAAAGAGAAAAACAAATACCGTATGCTAACACATATATATGGAATCTAAAAAAAAAAAAAAAGTTTCTGATGAACCTAGGGGCAGGACAGGAATAAAGATGCAGACGTAGAGAATGGACTTGAGGACACGGGGACGGGGAAGGGTAAGCTGGGAAGAAGTGAGAGAGTGGCATGGACATATGTACACTACCAAACGTAAAATAGATAGCTAGTGGGAAGCAGCCGAATAACGCAGGGAGATCAGCTGGGTGCTTTGTGACCTCCTAGAGGAGTGGGATAGGGAGGGTGGGAGGGAGACGCAAGGGGGAGGGGATATGGGGATATATGTATACGTATAGCTCATTCACTTTGTTATGTGGCAGAAACTAACACAACATTGTAAAGCAATTAAACTCCAATAAAGATGTAAAAAAAAAAAAAAGTGCTGGGTATTTCCAAAATGGGATTCTTTGAAGTTACTCTTGGGCAGAGTCTACAAGTTGCAAGTTATGATAATACACAATACAGTCTCCAAAACTAAATGTCAGGCAAAATTTAAAAATCTCCTCTGTCATGGTGGACATCGCGATTGACCACCAGGGACATCGACTGTGGTAGAAAGGAAATATCTATGGAATTTCATCAATAGATAATGGATGTCTAATAAATGGAATATCTCCTTTATTGAAAATGAGAATCAGTGTGCCCTTCTTTGCTTATCCTCATTTTTTTGGTTTTTTTTTACATCTTTATTGGAGTATAATTGCTTTACAATGGTGTGTTAGTTTCTGCTTTATAACAAAGTGAATCAGTTATACATATACATATGTTCCCATATCTCTTCTCTCTTGCGTCTCCCTCCCTCCCACCCTCCCTATCCCACCCCTCTAGGTGGTCACAAAGCCCCGAGCTGATCTCCCTGCGCTATGCGGCTGCTTCCCACTAGCTATCTACCTTACGTTTGGTAGTGTATATATGTCCATGCCACTCTCTCACTTCGTCACAGCTTACCCTTCCCGCTCCCCATATCCTCATTTTTAATTTAAGAAAGTGGGAGGCAGAAAGGGCAGAACATGCAAATAAAGCATGGGGACTATAGTCAATAATATTAACTTTGTATGGTGACAGATGGTAGCTAGACCTGTTGTGATCATTTCACAATGTATATAAATGTCGAATCATTATGCTGTACACCTGAAACTAATATAACATTGTACGTCAATTATACTACGAAAAAAACAAATGGAAAGTTGCAAAGCTGGGGCCAGTGATTCAGGCAAGGAAGCTGAGTGAACTAATTTGCCGTTTGTTATAAATTACTTCAGAAATGTCAGTTCTGTTAACTGACTAATGGGTCTCAGCTTGACTGAACTCTCTGTGATTATTTCGCATCTAATTTGAGATGATGCGTAAAAGAAAACTCAGTGCACCTTTCTCTAGCTTGGCACTATGGCAGCTGATAATGAATTAGAATATATTTTCTTGCTCAAAATAATAAGTCCAAACCTGCCACAGGTCTTAGGTGACATTGGGTTTGTAACCAATGTCCCTCTTTGGTCCCTCTTTTGGAGGACATATGACGGTCACATGCTGGTTTTTGGCTCCATGTTCCTGGGTCAGTTCTAGGGTTTACTGAATTCTCGTATTTGGCTAGGTGGATGTTGCCACATTATACCACTCACCACTGGATGCCAGTAGAGGACTGTGGCTTAAACTCAGAGGGTTGACCATAACTATTTCTAGAAGGTCAGTGAACTAACATTAGAAATGGGAGAAAAATCCCAACTTCCTGGAATTTATAGAGCACAGAAATGACCCCAACTTATATGTAACTGATCTGAAAATGTTTTTATTCTTAGGTCCCTAAGGGGTAGATATTATTTTCATCTGAAAACTTAGAATAATGAGACTCAGAATTTAATGATATTTCAGTTAATAACTAGCAGGACCAAATTTTGATCCAAGATCTAATTTCTACTTCTTATCATTCTCAGCCTGGTTGCAGACCTAGCTTGGGGGAATTCTGGTTTACCCCTTGGATTTTTATTGCATATTAACTCTTTGCAGTGAGGAGGCAGCGAGAAATAGAAAAGACAGAGCTTCTCAGCGTTAGCTGCATTGAAATCATCTGGGAGTCTTGTTGAAATGCGGGTTCCGATTCAGATTCCGCATTTCTAACATGCTCTCAAATGATGCCAATGTCGCTCCTTCTTCACACTCAGCGCTGGTTGTGGCTGATCCCTCAATGGCTATGGTTCCTTTCAGGCAGTCTAGCTTCCAAGCTGCAGCTCTCCAAACAACCTTCCATTACCTTTTCCTTCCCCTTCTTCAGGTATAGGTATGGCTGCTAGTCCTTGGGTGCAACTTTCCTCATTGTTTCCTTCCACACTCCTGAAATAGCGCCTTCATTGCCTTTTCTTCAAAGTCCCAGCTAAGTATGCTGTTTCCTAGTGGAACCCTAAATAATACAGCAGGTAAGAATTTAATAAATGCTAGTCATCTTATACTTATGGTGAGAATGGATTCATTATTGAGTTTGCGTTTTCCAATAATATATACTAGTGCCCTAAAGTATTGTGTATGTGTGTGTATATATATATATGTATATATTATTTTTCAGATTCTTTTCTATTATAGGTAATTACAAAATATCGAACATAGTCCCCTGTGTGATACAGTAGGTCCTTGTTGTTTATCTATTTTATATATAGTAGTGTGTATTTGTTAATCCCAAATTCCACATTTACCCCCCTTTCCCTCCTCCCCCTTTCCCCTTTGGTAACCATAAGTTTGTTTTCTATATTTGGGAGTCTATTTCTGTTTTGTAAATAGGTTCATTTGTATTATGTCTTAGATTCCACACATAAGTTATATAATATTTGTCTTACTCTGCCTGACTTCATTTAATATGATGACCTCTAGGTCCATCCACGATACTGCAAATGGCAATATTTCATTCTTTTTTACAGCTGAGAAATATCCCATTATATTCCATTATATAGATACACACACACATATATACCACATCTTCTTTACCCATTCATCTGTTGATGGACATTTAGGTTGCTTCCATGTTCTTGGCTATTGTAAATAGTGCTGATAGGAATACTGGGGTGCATGTATCTTTTTGAATTAGAGTTTTCATCTTTTCTGATGTATGCCCAGGGGTGAGATTGCTGTATCATATGGTAACTCTATTTTTAGTTTTGTAAGGGACCTCCATACTGCTTTCCATAGTGATTTCATTAATTTACATTCCCAACAACAGTGTAGGAGGGTTCCCTTTTCTCCACACCCTCTCCAGCATTTGTTATTTGTAGACTTTTTGATGATGGCCATTCTGACTGGTGTGAGGTGATACCTCATTGTAGTTCTGATTTGCTTTTCTCTAATAATTAGCGAAGTTAAACATCTTTTCATGGGCCTGTTGGCCATTTGTATGTCGTCTTTGGAGAAATGTGTATTTAGGTCTTCTGCCCATTTTTTGATTGGGCTGTTTGTTTTTTTGTTATGGAGTTGTATGAGCTGTTAATATATTTTGGAAATTAAGCCCTTTCGGTCACATTGTTTGCAAATATTTCACTCAGTCTGTAGGTTGTCTTTTTGTTTATGGTTTCCTTTGCTATGCAAAACCTTATAAGTTTGACTAGGTCCCATTTGTTTATTTTTGCTTTTATTTCTTTTGCCTTGGGAGACTGATCTAAGAAAATAATTCTGCGATTTATGTCAGAGAATGTTTTTCCAATGTTCTCTTCTAGGAGTTTTATGATGTCATGTCTTCTATTTAAGTCTTTTGAGTTTATTTTTGTGTATGGTATGAGGGAGTGTTCTAATTTCATTGATTTACATGCAGCTGTCCAGTTTTCCCAGCACCACGTATTGAAGAGGGTGTCTTTTCTCCATTGTATACTCTTGCCTCTTTTGTCAAAGATTAATTGACCGTAGGTGTGTGGGTTAATTTCTGGGCTCTCTATTGTGTTCCATTGATCTATATGTCTGTTTTTGTGCCAATACACACTTTTGATTACTGTAGCTTTGTAGTATTGTCTGAAGTCTGGGGAGAGTTATGCCTCCAGCCTTGGTCTTTTTCCTCAGGATTACTTTGACAATTCTGGATCATTTGTGGTTCCATATAAATTTTAGAATTATTTGTTCTAGTTCTGTGAAAAATGTCATGGGTATTTTGATAGGAATTGCATTAAATCTGTAGATTGCCTTGGGTAATACAGTCATTTTAACAATATTAATAGGAAGAGGATTTTTTTGGTTTTGTTTCTGAGAAGGGAGAGAGTAGAATATATTTAAATGGTATGGTGATAGAACTAATTGGGAGGAAGTGGTTGACTATAGTGAAGAACAAGAGGATAGTTGATAGTGTGTGGCTCTTGAGATAGTGAGAGAGGATAAGGTTTAAGATGCAGGTAGAGGGATTAGCCTTGGAGGAATGAGGAGGAAAGGTACTTACTCTAATGTAGCAAAAGGAAATTGACAAGGATGGGAGGAGGTTTGAATAGACTTGCAGATCTGGTGGAGAGAATTTGAGGGTGTCCCATCTAATCACTTTAAATGATTCACTACTTGTCTGTGAGAAAGAGGGCAATATTGTCCAATTAAAGTTAGGCTAGAAGCCATATCTGACCACTTCCCAAATGAGATGGATGATAAATAAGAAACACACCTGATTGTCTTGCTCCTACAGATGAATGTCCTTCAAAGGCTACAGCTCATGGTTTGGTTTAGGGGGACTGTAAGATCTGAATGTGGACAACTACAAAACATTGCTAGAGAAATTAGAGAAGTCTTACATAAATGGAGAGATATACTATGCTCATGACTGAAAGACTCAGGATTTTTAAGATGCCATTTCTCCCCAAATGGATCCATAGATTAAACACAATTCCAATCAAAATCATTTTCGGGGGGCATAGACACTGACAGGTGATACAAAAATTCATATGGAAAAGTAAAGGACTTAGGTGCAAAACAGTTTGAAAAAGGGCAAAGTTAGAAGACTTCTGCTATGGAGTTTTAAGACTTACTAGTCAGCTAAGCTAATTAAGACCATATGGTATTGACATGAGGATAGGTATAGAGATCAGTGAAACAGAATAGGAGTCCAGAAGTAGACCCATCCATATATGGGCAATTTCTTTTTGATAACTTTGCCAGCGTAACTCAATGGAGAAAGGCTTTCATGTAAGGTAAATTTCTAATGTATGGATCTCAAGCACATTAAAAACTGCTCAACATCAATAGCCATTTTAGTTAATTAATGCAAATTAAGATTACAAGAGATTAAAAATTTACTGAAATGTCTAAAGTTTAAAAGACTAACAATACCACGTGCTTGTGAAGATGTAAAGCAAAGGGAATTCTTATATATCACTGGTGGGAATGCAAAATAGTACAGCTACTTTGAAATACAATTTAGCAGCTTCTTAGTAAAGTTAAATATACATATACCACATGACCCAGCAATCTCACTTCTAAGTATTTACTCGAGAGAAACAAAATCATATGTTTCTTTTTTAAAAAATTATTTATTTATTAATTTAATTAATTAATTAATTTAATTAATATGGGCTTAGTTGCTCTGTGGCACGTGGGATCTTCCCGGGCCAGGGCTCGAACCTGTGTCCCTTGTATTGGCAGGCAGATTCTTAACCACTGCGCCACTAGGGAAGCCCCAAAATCATAGGTTTCTACAAAGACTTGTGCATGAATGTTTACAGCAGTTTTAGTCATAATAGAACCAAACTGGAAACAGCTTAAATGTCTATCAACTGGTGAATGAATAAACAAATTGTAGTATATCTGTACAGTGGAATAGTAGCTAGTAACAACAAAGAATAAACTACTGATACATTCAACAACATGATGAATCTCAAAACCGTTATGCAAAGTGAAAGTAGTCAGACAAAAGGCTGTACATTGTATGGTTCCATTTATATGACATTCTGGAAAAGACAAAATCATAGGAACAGAACAGGGGCTGGGCCTGTAATGGACTGAATATTTGTGTCCCACCCCAAATTCATATTGTTGAATCTCTACCTTCCACTGTGATAGTTTTAGGATATGGGACCTTTTTTTTTTTTTTTTTTTTGTGGTACGCGGGCCTCTCACTGTTGTGGCCTCTCCCGTTGCGGAGCACAGGCTCCGGACGCGCAGGCTCAGCGGCCATGGCTCATGGGCCCAGCCGCTCCGCGACATGTGGGATCCTCCCGGACCGAGGCACGAACCCGTGTCCCCTGCATCGGCAGGCGGACTCTCAACCACTGCGCCACCAGGGAAGCCCAGGATATGGGACCTTTGAGACGTAATTAATATTAAGATGAGGTCGTAAAGGTGGAGCCCTCCTGAATAGGATTATTGCCCTTACAAAGGTCACCAGAGAGCTCACTTCCCTTCTCTGCTTTCACCAGAATCCAATCATGCTGGCACTCTGATCTTGGACTTCTAGCTCCAGATTGTGAAAAATAAATTTCTGTTGTTTATAAGTTATCCAGTCTATGTTACATTGTTATAGCAGCCCAAGCTAAGGGACTATTCAAACTAATTCATTGAACTGAAAACTTAAAAAGGGTGAATCTTACTGTATGTAAGTTATAACAATTAACCTGATATTAAAAAAAAAAAGTTCCCTAGATGACTCTAATGTACTATGAGGGTTGAAAACCCTTTTCCTTGAACAATGCTTTTCAAACTTTAGTAGCATCATAACCACCTGGAGGTTGTGTGAAATTTTTTCCTCCAGTGTTTACTGGCAGCAACCAATTTTCCAAATCCCTGATACCAACTGGGTGTCCAACAATTCAATTAAATTCCGACACTAATCATCTATAGTTAGCACAGACCCTACAGCCTAAGGGCTCAGTCCCACGAGACTGCCCCCAATTCAGACACCAATTGCACATGGGGTGCTCAGGCTACCTACATTTCTGCCTAGCCAACTACAAATTTGGAGATTCCCATGACCACTCCCCTCCCCAGATTTGGTAATTTGCTAGAACGAGTCACAAAACTTGGGAAAGTGCTTTGCTTACTATTACTGGCTTATTACAAAGGATACAACTCAGGAACAGCCAAATGGAAGAGATGCATAGGACAAGGTATGGAGGAGGGCATATTACTTCCACGCCCTCTCTAGGTGCGCCACCTTCCCAGCACCTCTATGTGTTCACCAGCCCAGAAGCTCTCCAAACCCTGTTGTTCAGGGAGTTTTTATGGAGGTTCAGTTATGTAGGCATGATTGATTAAATCATTGGCCACTGATGATTGAACTCAGACTGAAAGTTCCAACCCTCTAGTCATGTGGTTGGTTCCTCTGGCAACCAGCCCCCATCCTGAGGCATCTAAGGGTTTGCCAATGGTCGCCTCACTAGAGTAAACTCAGGTATGTTTGAAAGGGGCTCATTGAAGATAGCAAAAGACATTCCTCTCTGTCAGGCAATTCCAAGGGTTTTTGGAGCTCTGTGGCAGGAACCGGGGAAGAAGACCAAATATAATTTTTATTATACCATAGTTTGTTAAACACAAATCGCTGGGCCCAACCCCTGAGCTTCTTATGCATTCGGTTTGGAGAGGGGCTTGAGGTTATGTATTTTAACAAGTTGCTAGTTGCTGCTGATGGCTGTCTTCAGAGAGACCACACACAGAGAACTTCTATCCTTCAGGGTCACAAAATGCTGTGGTGTCTCTCAAATATTACCCTTCTGATTCATGGGCCTCCTCTCTTCCTCAGTTCTCCCAAGTTTTCTGTAGACCATTCACTCTGTTCAAAAGTACCTCCAAACTTCAAGTCAAAGCAAGTAAACCCTAGGCTTTACATCAATCCTTCCATAGAGTTGGGAGCAGTGAAATGGCACATCTCAGTGAGAGGGGAGAATTGCAGAAAGAAGGTGATGGAAAATGGAAAACCCTAGGACAGAACTCATACTGTGGGGCAATCCATTTCCCAGTGAGGTGGGGCTGAATCCTTCAGTTGGGAGAAAGGAGAATTCTGCTTCCCTTGGAGAATCAGAATCTTTTCCTCCTTGGGCCTCTGCTACTCAGAGGAGTGTGGGCAGAGCAAGTGAGGCTCAACTTATGTCGTGAGAGGTTCCCTGCTTTCTCCACCTAAGATCCCGTGTAGCTTGACCTTATAGCTCCTTCATTCCATTTTTCAGAGTTGAACATCCTATTTTAGTCAGGATTACCTTGTATTTTCTCTTCAATTCTATTTTATATGGATTTTAAAGAATATGTATGTGTACATATGTATATAGCCATAAATTACCTAAATTCTGCCTTACAGAATTCTCACCATCCTCCCTTCTAGACCCAAACCCACTCGGATCAGCTAAGGATCACTTTTCCTCAAAAACTCCATTAACTGGCTCAATAAGTGACCCAGCATCTAACTATGGGTTAAGATTCCTGTTCCAAATCAGGCTGAATACCCCTAAATCTACTGTGAATGGGTGCTTGTGGGGTAAGAAAGTTTAGAAGCCCTCAAGGGCCTGTTTTTTGCTTTTCATTCCACATTTGCCCTCTCAGTTGTCCAGTCCCCCTGGATCTTACTCAATAGATGTGTCAACCCAGGGGAAGGCCTGAACACTCTGGAACTCCCATCCTTCTTCTGGCTTTGATTGGCCCTGGAAAGGAGGGGAGGGGGCAAGGGGCTGAAGTAAGAAATACATTTAGAGTAAGGCAGTGCAGTGTCATGACTAGGAACATTTGCTTAGGAGTCAGGTGGCCCTGGGTTTGGATTCTGGTTTTGTTTCTTACTAGTTATGTGATTTGGGGCATGTGAATGTCTGTTTGCCTCAGTTCCTGCTTTTGTAAAATGGAGCTGACGATATTCTAACCCATATACAGTCAGCATAGTGGAGGGGTCAGAAGCATGGGTTCTAGTGCCAAACCGCCTGGGTTCAAAGTTTGACTTGCTGTTGAGTAACTGTAAGGCCTCGAGCACGTTACTTAAACCCTCTGTGTCTCAGCTTCTACATATGCAAAACAGGGGTGATAACCCACCTGATATTGCAATAATAAGATTTTTTTGGAATCTCCTGAATATTCAGCTTGCTGCATTCTCGAAGAAGATCAAAATCAAACTAAAGAATGAATACAAGATTTTGATGGCATTTTATAACCCGTGTGTGTGTGTGTGTGTGTGTGTGTGTGTGTTTGTAATAGAGAAATAATCATTGAATTGTAGACAATAGAAAATGTAGTGTTTATAGGTACTCTTTACTCCCAGGAAATCTTTAGTAAAAATAAATCTGAAAGAGAAAAATGAGAGAGAGAACCAGATATAGCTTGGAACTTGAGCATCCTAGGAACAGACCTCCCAAAACATCAGGGAGAGCGAGGGACAGGAACACAGTGCTTAGTTCAGTGGTGGGAGAGCTAGGCTGGAACCACGGGATGGGAGTTTAAGTATCTGCTCCTTCTGTTTGTCAAATTCAATGCAAAACCTTGTCAAAGAAAACATTGGAGACTTTAAGAATTAATATAATGAGACAGTGAAAATGGGTTTTAGTAAGAGTTTGGGCATTTATGGAAGAAATTGTGATGAATATATCAAGGAGAAGAGGCACTTGGGGGCAAGCATTTTCCTGCTGTGCTGATATCAGGAATAACTTCACTCACCCTTCGCCGTATAATTTAGATCATCTGTAAAAAAGCAAGAGGCATGCAAAGAAAAATTAACATGATGAAATCCTACTTTTCATTATGAAGAATCAGAGAATGGCTAAATTTGAATAAATGCTCCATTAAGAATGAATTGCTCATAGTTAAGTAAAACATTTGCTCAAGTTTATTGAATATTGATTAATAGGAAGCATTAAAGAATTGAATAGCAGAGACAAAAAAAAAAGTCTGTGCAAAAGATGTGAGTAAAAAAAAAAGTTCATCAAAACCAATGTATAAAAGAATACATCTGTTATCACCCTTTAAATCCTGGTATGTGTGAGCTGGTGGAACTGAACATTCTGTGAATTTAAGTCTGGGGATCTTTGAATGTTATTAGCTTCTGTCTGTGACAATAAATCTTATAAAGGAACTCCTTAAAAGTAGAAGAAGGACCTCGTTCCTCTCAATAGTGAGTTTTAAATGAAGGATATCTATTATGTGAACCCTCTGTCTCTTGGAAGGCTGAAATTCTATGGGTTTCCCAGGCAGCTTTTTAAATCTCTTATGGAAGCTTGCATTCCTAGGGTGTAAAATGATTGAAATGCATTCCATCATTTCCTCCTTAATTCAAGCCACGTGTTCAGATTTGAGTTTTAAATTCTCATTCCCTTATTTTGTAGGGAAATTCAGCACTCAACAACAGGTATATTTTTGAAAGAAACCTATATCATTTATAACTCATTAACTATCCTTCAAGAAAATTTCCTCCTTGATGACTAGGAATGCAAACTCTAAGTTTGTAGGGTACTGTAATCAAAAAAATCTCATTTGCCCCGTCAGATTCTGCAAGGTTATTTGTACATATATTCTCATGCTTGAGCAGATGGGGAAGATCTTTTTCCTGGAAAACATCCAAACAAACACAAAACTAAAACTGAGGGCAGGAATGAAGGGGGAATGCAGGTGTTCTTGGGGGTAATGTTGGCATCAGGCAATCGTTTTCTTAAACACTGGAGCTGGTGAAGTTGAAAAAGCACTTTTTCTGTGAAAAAAAACAAGAGAGTCATGTTTAGAGAAAGGCTTGCCAGAAACTGTGGCTTTCCCCTGGAGATGTCAAACAAGGAATACTGTGCCCACTGGTTTCCAGTTTAGTTTACTGAGCTGCTGGAATGAGTCACCCCAACTCTATCTGATAAGAAGTAATAGTGAAGAATAGGCATTTGTCTCAGGAAGGTCTCATAAATTTAGAATGGTCCCTGTTTTGACTACCCGGGAAAGGGAACCCCTTCAGTACAAGTTAAATCTACAAACCCTTGATATGCCTGACTCACCTTGACACTCTCATTAGTTTTTGTGTCCATTTGGCTCTAGGGTTCAAGCAGATAACTGACTTATTCTTCATCCAGGCTCTGGGGGAAAATAAATAAAAATAATAAAGCAGTCAGTCCTTCACTTAAGGAAAGAGTTGAGTATAAAAATAAAGATTCCCACGTGAAGTGAAATTGGAGGTAGGCAGTTTCGGATCTGGAGTAGGCGATTTGTAGCATGAGGTCTGATGAATAAGAAAAACCCCATTTGCGTGCTGGTATGTGTGAGCTGGTGGAACTGAAAATTAATTGACAGACTCTCATGTGTCAGAGGTTAGTATTGTGTTGAAAACCTTTACATGAACTGGAGATGGACCAAATAGCTGACTCCAAGGTTTGCTCACTCCTAAAGCTGTATCACGATATCTTTAAAATGTGTTTGTCCATTGAGCTTGGGAGAACAAAATAGACTATAGAAAACACTCTCTTGAAGACCTTTTATTTGAAGAAAAAATCTGATGAAATGTATTGTGGGAGAGGTTACAGAGCTGACTGCTCTGAGTGACATCTGCATTTGGTGGAACCATCAGTGAGCAAGGCTTTCAATGCTCTAAAAATTAGGCAACAACAAAAGCAGCAAGGATAATTATCAGCTGATATGGATCCAGCACTGAATATGTGCCAGCCACGATGCTCAGCAGTAACATGAATTATCTCAATTAATCTCACAAAAATCGTGTGCTAAAGGAAATACTATTTCCTCACCTTCAAAAGAGGAATTTGAAGCTTAGAGAGTTTAAATAATTTGTCCGAGATTGTACAACAAATGCATGATAAAGCAGGATTCAAATGAAGCTTGTCTGACTCCTGAACCCCCACTTTTAGCCACCATTCCACATGGGCATGATCTGAATGGTTACCAAGTGCCAGACACAGTGTTGAGTGTTTTACCTGCAGTGGAAGAAGTGAGGTCTCCCAGGTGACAGCAAACTGGGAGACTCTACTCTCTGTTGGGGTGACCTCAAACAAAACACAATTTCTTGATGTGTCTCTTAGTTTAGCTATAAAATGACAAACAGCAAGAATCCATCCATCTAGCGTTGAAACTCTACTCTTGTCATTGAAAAGTACAGAGTCAGAGGTCATAGAACTGTTGGGTTCTTGGGCAGAGCCTTCCAATTTGGCTCCTGAGTTCATGATAGAAAAACAGATTTCTGACCATGTGGACTTACAGTATTTTCACTCCTGACTGCTATGAGCTGCTCATAATTATTTGCAGCTTTTGCTTCTATATCTGGTTAAAATTCAGAAATGCAGACTCTGGTGAGAAGATAAGAAATCAGATTTTGGGGGGACTTCCCTGGTGGCACAGTGATTAGGAATCTGCCTGCCAATGCAGAGGACACAGATTCGAGCCCTGGTCCGGGAAGATGCCACATGCCGCGGGGCACCTAAGCCCGTGCGCCACAACTGCTGAGCCTGCGCTCTGGAGCCCGTGAGCCACAACTACTGAGCCCGCACGCCTAGAGCCCGTGCTCCACAACAAGAGAAGCCACTGCAAGGAGAATCCTGCGCACCGCAACGAAGAGTAGCGGCCCCTCGCCACAACTAGAGAAAGCCCGCGCGCATCAACGAAGACCCAACGCAGCCAAAAATAAATAAATTAAGAAGAAAAAGTATTTTTGTCACGTTAAAACAATTAAAGCTAAAGTAGAGAAAATTAGGGTGTATTACTTCCCCTGGTTGGAGGTGAGAGACTTGACTCATGACAGAGAAACTGGTAAAAATAAAGGAAGAAGTCTCTATTCTCTAGACAGCCAGAGGAACTGCTCCTAAACAGGTTATGGCTATACTTTGCATCTCCGAGTTTGAGGGCAATAATCATGGTTTAGTCTGAATTTTCACTGTCAAAGATAGTAGTGGAAGTGTAATGCCTTTTTAATGAAAAATTTCCGTACTTATTTTTTTTTAACATCTTTATTGGAATATAATTGCTTTAAAATGTTGTGTTAGCTTCTGCTGTATAACAAAGTGAATCAACTAGTCTGAGACCCAAAGCACTAACGTCAAAATGGGACAAACAAAAAGTGGCTGCTTTCAAATGTTTCGTAAGGCTAAAATAGCCAAGGGAAGAGCTGCTAATGAAAGCCAAGCTGGTAGTGCCCTGAGAAGGATGTTCTGTCTGTACTTCAAGGTTGCTGTGGGACACCTTGGTTTATTCAAGGTAGATCCAGGAAGAAGAAATCACAGTTCTAAGCAGCGATATGCAAAAGATCTACAAGCTCCCTTTAAAATATTCAGTGCAACAACCCAACTTTGTTGAGCCTCTCCTATTTGCCAGGTAAGGGATAAAGCATCAGGAATAGAGAAATGAATAATATCTGATCCCCGTCTATAAAGAACTTGTTTTCTGGTGCGAGTGAAAGAGCAAAACACACAAACCTGATTGTTTCAACACAATGATGTGGTACAATTGCAGCTAACAGTTGCTGAACATTTATTACGGTGCCTGGCACTATACTAGGGGCTTTACGTGGAGTGTGTAAAGTCTTATTAATGTGCCATGGAAAATGCCCTAATAAAGAAATCCACAGATTTCTCTGGGTGTACAGAAAAGGGAGGGTCACAGAAGAAAGGGGTTATACCATTCCAATAAAAGAAAATATCTATTAAATTTCTTGTAGCCACTACTACCCCCTTAGCCTAAGTCTTTAAACAGAGTTAGGGGTTCAAAGTTGATAGAACCTAAAGCGAAAGGACAGCTCCATACGATAGACATTCTGACCAAGGACTGCTGTGGGTACTTATTTTCTTGCTCTTCAACTTCTAGAGAACAAAGTGTCTGCTTCTGCTGACAATTGGAATTTGACAGATAAGAGAAGAGTCTTGGTTCTGTCCATTTCTAATGGTGTGACTCAGGGCAGTTAGTTAACCTCCCTAAGCTTCAGTTTCTGCATATGTAAAGGAGTGGTAACAATAGACAAACCTTAAAGGGCTCTTGAAGGAATAAAATCAGTGAATGTGCATAAAGCATGTACATTAGCTCAGGATCCCTGCAAAGTATGTACTTGACAAGTATTACTGATTCTCATTATTAGTTTGAGAATTAATTGCTAGCAACACTCAAAGTAAACCCCTTTGAGGAATCATACATTATTGTTTTATTGCAACTTACATGATTTCTGTGTTTGGACATCCATTCCCAGGGGGAAAGATTTGAAGCTTTCCAATGAGCAAAATGGAGACAAAGTTGAAGGTCTCTCGCATGCATTTACACTTTAAGTTTGTGTTATAGGTCTCCAGGACACCTATAAATACAGAATCAGTTATTTTAGTCCCTTTGGCATATAATTCATAACTAGAACTTAATCAGTAATCTTTCATACTGCACATCTGAAGATTTAAAAATTTCAAGTCGGTGTTTCCAGCCATATGCCTTTAGTTTGTGCATTTCTGTTCGTCTTGGCTTATTTTCAAACGTTTTCTGCCAAAACCTTAAAAATAAAATTAGCTTTTTAAAAACACAATACCTATTGAAATTTGTGATAGCATTATACTGGTACTCAGATGGTTGTCCATATAATAACATTTGAGAATGGCCATGGTGGGGACTGACAACTCAGTTATAATTAAGGCAACATAAAATTGACTGATCTTCACCCCCAACACATAAAAACCAAGGAAATGAACTAGTTTCCGAGTCCCTGGAGCATTAACAAGCTGTAACAGAGTTCTCCCTCTTATCATACTCCCCAGCCCACCAACCCTCCCTGTCTCTCCGAGGAAATACCACGATGATATTTTTTGTTTCTGTTTAATATGTTGGTCCTCCAACTCAGTTGCAAATCATTACCCAAAAAGAGCCAATCGTAAAAATTCGACTATTTGTTTTCCACAACAAAAGTTCTCAGTACTAGATACTTGTATAGGTAACCCCTCTCATGCATTTTAAGGAATTCTACCTTCTTTAACCCCAGTGCCTACCACTGTGCTCGACACAGAACTGCAAATAAAAGGGACCAGGCTCTCAAGGTGTCTGCGATTTAGCGGGGGGAAACAAGTGAACAAGAACTAAAATACCATAGAATGTTGTATTTCCCCCAAGGCCCAAACTGCATGAATGAGAACAGGGGACTTTACCAGGAGCAATGGAAAGGCTTCATGCAGGGAAAGAGGGATGAGGGTCTTGAAGAATGAAAATAACATGAAACGAAATAAAAATTGGGGAAAAAAATCCCCACATTTTAAGAACAAAAATTGGTCCTCTACCCTGAGCAGAGCGTGGCATCCTGTGCATGCATCAGATTCCTTCAGCTGTACAAAAATTTACCACTTCAATTAGATATTTACCTATTTACACAAAGAAAACCTCCCCGTTTAGACTTGGAAGTCTGCTTCTTGGCAGAAAGTGTGTATTTGAGTACCCCTGCTGTACATACAATGGTTCGTGTCAGAGCTGACCCTATAAAATTGTATCAGACGTTCCCTGCAGGAGACCAACAGGTTGAGGTGAATAATCTCTAAATCCTATAAAGTGTTTGGTCGGAAGGGGTAGTGAAAGGCAAAACGAAGAAGAGATACCTGGAGAGAATTAGTTACAGGCAGAGCTGCATCTGAAAAAGGCCAGGAATAGGCAAGCCGAGTGTAAGTCCCATGGACATTGGATCTCCAGTATCTCCCCCCTTCTCTGGATGACAATCTTAATAATACAGATGTTTCCAGCCTCTAAGAGTTAAATCCCTAAGTACCTTACTTTTAGAAATCTAGGAGCAGTTGAGCAGTTTTTTTCCCCCTTCATTCACATCTCCCCTCATTTTCTGATGGAAAAAAAAAAATTGAAACAGCTGAAGACCATTTCAGCTCAAAGCACAAATGACAACATAAGTGAAAGTTCTCACCATGGACTGGAGAGAGGCTGCAGGCCAGCAGCACAAGAAGCAGAGATCCCTGGGTGAACCTCATTCTGCGTCAAGGTGGAGTTCAGACTTTAGTTAGCTCTGGGTCTCAACTGTGAGTTCTCAGCACAGAGATTCCTATTTATTCAGACCAGTAAGGCCCTCCCACTGCCTTTGTCTCCAGGAGGTCAGCTGCATCATCGGTTTTAAAAGCCCCCAAATATTGCTGAGCTTGCTTTTTTAAAACTCCTCTTGCAAATTTTATGAATTTGCTTCAGAGCAATAGTAGTATGGTAAAGTATTTCTTGAAAATGTAGCCTATAAATGGCAGGGATGCTGCAGGAATTTGGGGGTGGGAGTGAGGGAAAGGGTTATCGGTTTGGAGGCTCCACAGCACTCTGTAGGATCACAGTCAGTGATTGTGGCTTTGATCGCTTCTCTCAGTGAAGGGTCAATGGGCTTTCTCCATGGCATTTGAATATATCCTCCAGGAAATCAGAGACCCTGTCGGGCACATCATTGTGTTCCTAGCAGCTGCAAGAGAGTCTAGCCTTTGGTAAGTGCTCAGTAAATATTTGCAGATCTAATTAATGGCTTCTTATATACAGATGCTATGCCGACTGTTTTTCTACCAGGCTTTCCCACATTATATTTCACTCTCGGAAATATATGATTACTTATGTAATCTCACCATCATGGGAATCCTGGAAGAGGGCAAGTATGTGCCCCCTCATTAATGTGGCTGTGTCTTGAAGGGAGGAAAGTAACAGCTTTGAGGAGGAGAATCTTTCTTGCTCTGGTATGCAAGTTATTGAACTTGAGAACCAGGTGTCAGTGGAGGGTGTCATTAGAATTTCATCAGATGCTGAACCTCAGATTTCAGTTTAATAAAGCACATGTGCAATTTGGTTTTAATCTGGCCAAATAGCCCATGGGCCCAATGAACCCACAGCCTTAACTCACTTGCTAGGAGCACTTCTTTTTCTTTTTTTAATGTCTAAATTGATTTAATTTTTAAATTATCTTGAGATGATGTTGGGTCTAACTTTTTTTCTAAACAACTTTATTGGAGTATAATTGCTTTACAATGGTGTGTTAGTTTCTGCTTTATAACAAAGTGAATCAGCTATACATATACATATATCCCCATATCTCCTCCCTCTTGCGTCTCCCTCCCACCCTCCCTATTCCACCCCTCTAGATGGTCACAAAGCACCAAGCTGATCTCCCTGTGCTATGCGACTGCTTCCCACTAGCTATCTTTCATTTGGTAGTATTTATATGTCCATGCCATTCTCTCATTTCGTCCCAGGTTACCCTTCCCCCTTCCCGTGTCCTGTGAACCTCCATACTGTTCTCCATAGTGGCTGTATCAATTTACATTTCCACCAACAGTGCAAGAGGGTTCCCTTTTCTCCACACCCTCTCCAGCATTTATTGTTTGTAGATTTTTTGATGATGGCCATTCTGACTGGTGTGAGGTGATACCTCATTGTAGTTTTGATTTGCATTTCTCTAATGATTAGTGACGTTGAGCATTATTTCATGTGTTTTCTGGCAATCTGTATATCTTTGATTAAAAAAAAAAGATGGACAATGGCTCATCTGTCCTAGAGCACCCCTGGGCTGCCCTAGGAGTGTACAGGTGTGGATGTGTGAACCCAGACCCATGGAGCCACTGAAAAATCAGAGGTTTGGTCTTCCTGGTGTGGCTTCCTAAATTAATTTGATTTTTGCTACTCAGTTAGCATTGTAGATGTTAGCATCTTAGATGCTCCAGAGTGTATGGGGTGGGGTTATGGTAATGTCATAATACCTTCGTAAGCCAAGCAGTCCTCCAATTGGCCTGAATGACTGCGGTGACCAGGAACTCCTCAGTCTTGAGGCAGCCCATTCCGTTGTTTGGGCAGTTCTGGTTAGAAAGTCCTTCTGTGCATGTGAAAGCCGCTTCCCTAATATTTCAGTCACTTTGTACTAATTCAACCCCTTATCACCATATAAAAACAATTGCTCTTTCATTGATAGTGCTTCAAATATTGGAAGATAGGGTGTGTGAGTTGGGCCCCCCAGGAAGCAGATGCTGAGATGGGTGTTGGAATAAAAGAAAATTTTTTTCTTTTTTTTTTTTTTTCTCTGAATCAAAGTAGGGAGGAGACAGGAGTGGGCCTGCCCACTGAGGAGAGCTTCAGAGTGCAATGCTGATCTGAGGGTCTGTGACAACTCAATGGGAGGTCCTGAGAAAAGACTGTCTGTTAGAGGAGCTCCACAGTGGGCAGAGATCCAGGCCCTACCATCCCTCCCTTCCCCCCACCGCCATGCCCAGTCACTGGCAGGGGCTTCTCAGAAGCATCATGGTCTCCGGTAGAAAGCTGAAACAGAGCCTGAGGGTGTTAACAGCTGGAGGATGTCAGCTAACTGCACTTCTCCCACCTGGCCAGCAAGTTATTTCTTTGAGGGAGATCTGAGCAGTGAACCTCCATGGCTGTTGTGCAGGGTTATAAACTAGAGGTTAAGGGCACAAACTGTGGAGTCACCCGGTCAATGACTTTGGACAGGTCACTTAATTTTTCTATGCCTCAGATTTACCAGTTTTCATATGGGGATAATACTAATTTTAAAGGATTTTTTTGGAGAATAAAATCATCTAGTACATGTAGAATTCTTGGCAGAGTGCGTGGCACGTAGAATGTGTTCAATAGATGGTCTGTCTGTCCATCCATCCATTCACCCATTCATCCATTATCAATAGATTTAACTTTTACTCTAAACCCCAAATGAACACATTTCACAGGTAAATATCCTAATCTATAACACAGTTTGAGGCTCTCTCACCGTCTTTTTTCCATCACTTATCTTCAAAAAGATAAATCACCATCTGGTTTATCTTTCTGAAACTTGTTCATCTTTTTCATTGTTTCTCCTAAATCACGACTGCCCCTGCTTCTGTCTCCCCCTACCTTCTCTGACTCACACACACACACACACACACACACACACACACTCGCATGCACACACATCTGAACATCACACTACCCCAAGTATGGCTTTGCCAATACAAACTAGAGGAAGCCCCTTAGAATAACATTATTCTGGTCACTTACATTGAGTTTTCAGGTAACAATTTCTTTTTCTTTTGATATGGTCATTTCTGACTATGTCTCATTCGTTTCACTTGTGCTCACTTGTGCAATTTGATCTTGGGACCCAAGTGTAGGAGTTTTACATTTGCCTCTGTTATAGGTACTGTATATCTCCTTGTCAGAAAAAAAATGAGTGACGCTGACAACAACAGGAAGAGAGTAGGAACAAAGATACCTGAAAGAGAACTCTGAATAAACTCAGCAAATTCCACAATTGGCTCTTGTTAAAAAAGAACTGCTGGGTCAAGGAGCTAATTCCAGAGCAATTCTAAAAGTGATTTTGTTCCTTTTTAATGTTCAGCGTTTAGGATTTAGCATATACTGACCAAAGAAACTTTATACCTGCCGGCGCCAAGATAGGATTGGAAAATGGGCAGCTCTGTGGTGGTCAGATGATTCTAGAAGTTTCAAGTCAGACTCTCCATGATCTCATTTACAATAGGGGTATACATTTCAAAAACTTTGAAGCCAAGAAGAAAAATGTTTTGAAACAATAGATTTAGGGCCCAAGTGGAAACATTTTATTTTTAAAAGAGTTTTTATATACAAATAAATAGTTTTACCTTTGTTTGGAAACATAAAAACATACAACTTGGTTTATATCAAACCTGCTTTTTTATGATCAGATATATAAAAACTTAGGGAAAATGAGAAAATGATGGGGTAGGTTTTTTTTCCCCCTGACTTTGGAATCAAACCAGATTTTCTCTTAGACCCAAGAAAAACTGGGTAGTTTTGAGTACCTTGGTACTCAAATTGTGGTCCATGGAATAGCATCATCAGCTTTATCTGAGAGCTTGTTAAAAGTGCAGAATCTCAGGTCCTGCATTTTAACAAGATTCCTAGGTGATTTAAATGCACCTTAAAGTCTGAGAAGAGCTGCCATGTATAGCTTGAGCCATGCTCATATTCAAATTGCCTTCAGAGAAAGGTTTGCACAAATCATCTCCTCGGGGATGCATCCCTTAGTGCAAGTGGACAGGACAAACTGCTAAATGCACAGCAGTGAAAGCAATAAGAAGGGAATTCTCTCTCAAGATATCAAAAAGTGCAATGTCACTAAAGCAGAGAGATGGTATAATTGACCAAAGTACCTACCAATCTAGCTAGTCAAAAGGCATTGAACAGAGGGTTCACGGCAGAGTTTAAAATGATTCAAGGGATAAAATTCTGATAATTTTTAAGTAGTTTGTAATATAATAGGAGACAAATGCCATTGTGACCAAATTGAGAACATTTTCTTTCATGCCATCTAAAAGCAACTCAACCAGAAAATAGAAACTTGCTCTATTCTGTTAACAAGTGTTTCAACTTGCTGAACAGCTGACATTTGCTTTAGCCTTTCAGCACAGCAGGAAAGTATTACAACCTAGTGGGTAAGAGCTCAGGTTCTGAAATCAGACTTGTCTGGGTTTGCAAACTCACTACAAGACTTACTTGCCTTGCACCATCCCCAAGGCTCAGTTCCTCCATGCCATTGGCACTGAAGATAAGTGGTGGTACCTTCTTGGAGAGTCCTATAGGGAACCTAACAGTGATGGGAAAGTGCTTTGCTCAGTGTTTGGGCAAATAGTAAGCACTCAATAAATGTTAAATTTTTTACCTTTGTGAAAACACAAAAAATTATTATTTATTTTAAATTTAATTTCTTTTATTGTGGTAAGAACACTTAATGTGAGATCTACCCTCTTAACAGTTTTTAAGCGTACATTACTGTTGACTGTAGGTACAACGTGGTACAGCAGATTTGCTAGAGCTTATTCAACTTTTTTAAGAAGCAACTTTGGCTTCGTTTGTGAGTCAAGCTTCTGATGTGAATTCAAGTGTCACTTTGGTTTCCACTGGACACATGTGATTCCTTATTTAAAGGTCCTCTGACCAAGAAGCTGTTCCTCACACTCTGTTTTTACCCATTTTGAACAAAAATATTGATCTCCTTTCCCTAAGAAGCCACCCATGGGGGTTTGTATTGGTTACAAATGTACTGAAGTTTCATGAATTGACTCTTTTTCCTTTTGTCATCATTTTCGTCTCGACTGGATTGCTTATAAAAGCCTGTTGTTTATCAGACAGTCATTTCAAGACCCATATCTGAGGAAAGATATTTTCAAAGGTGATTAAGTTCATATTTCAAGTTGTGCTCAAGTTCATCTCAAATATAGTGGATCCCAGACAAAACTAAAATGTGTCTATCTAAAACTTCTTTCCAAAAAAAATAAAATTAAAAAATAAAACTTCTTTCCCCTGTGTTCAGGTGGTGATTTTCCAGAAGACTGCTAGGTGGCAGTGTTAATTACAAAAACAGCCTGCTGAAAGGGAAAGGGGGGTCCACAGGTAAAGACCCTGCAGTGCTGACAAGATGGATGTGTTGCATATTATTTCAATGTTCAAATCATTATTTGATTTGGTTTACTGCTTTTTTAAAAAATTAAATACTGTGAGTTTTGAGATTTTTTAAAATTAGGCTGAAATGTTACTCAAAGAGGGAAGAAAAACCCCTAAAACTCTGAAGTAATCCAACAAATTCTGGGCCACGTCCAACTTCTTGGCCCTGAGGTTGCAAAATCAGATTGTGTGTCAGTTCTCTGGTGTGCAATCACGTTAGGCCTCAGCAGCAGCTGAGTGCAAAGCTTCTGTAATTAGAAAGTTTTCTGAGAACAGTGAGGATACCACATAGCAACGTCAAAGTGATGGTCAAGTTTTCCAGCTCAGCCCAGTGAGCAGAAATGAAATAGTCATCTTCTTTCTCCTGTTCAGATTCTGTAGTGTACATGTTATCTCATCATCTGCTTTTTTATCTTAGCTACCTTTATGTTATAACCATGTATGGATGGAGTTCTGGATGTTAAGAATAAAAGTCAATGGTTTCCAGCAAGAGCGCCTTTATTTAACTTCGAAAGTTTGGGGCTTATCACTCTGTTTGTATAATGTCTGCTGTTCCACAGCCTCAGGTGTTTCCAGGTAATCCTCTTGGCTTCATATTCCTTTGCCAGTGTCTCCTCTTTGTCTAACCAGACATTAAGATCCTCTTCTCACTGCGGGCTCTCTTCCAAGGCAAGCGTGCCTCTTCCCTACTTCCAGTTTAGATGGAAGTCCACTCACATGGGTATCTATCCAATAGCCTAGTGGTCATGGCTTCATACAGGCCTCTTAGATCCTTCCAACCAATCACATCCAAATTGAACTCAGTTTCTCTAAAATCTGCTTTACCTGCAGTATTCCCAGTCTTAGTGAATGGTATCATTCACCCAGTTGCTCAGAAACCAGTAAGTCATCTTTAATTTCTTCTTCTCCCTTAATCCCCATATTTATTTGGTCTCCAAGAGCTGCCACTTGTATCTGTAAAAACGTCTTGGCTTTGTCTACTTTCCTCACTTTTATCACCACCTCTTATTCCAAGACACCATTGTTAGAAATCCTGCAATGGCCCATTAACTGCTCTCTTCCCATCCCCCTTCCGGTCCATTTCCCACACTGCAGTCAGAGTCATCTTTTCAGAACACAAAGTTGATCATGTCATTGCTCTGTTTCAAAAGCTTCTCACTGTCCTTATATTGATCAGCCCTTCTGTGGATCCTGGAGTTCTCTCCAATTTCATCCCTTGCCTCACTCCCTCACTCTCCACCCCACTTTTCAAAAGATGGGTTTGAGGACCCTTGGCAATCCCTCTGCCCTCCACTAGGGGTCTGAAGTTCCCAGGTTGAACACCTTCTTCAGTGAAGAAATGAATACTTCCTTCCTCGTTGGCAGTACCTGGATATTCAAAGTTTTTTCCTCTAGCCCCGTTCCTATGGCTTCATTTATATTTATTCTCAATAACAGGGTGTTGTACCAGGGCTAGAAACGATTTACAATGTTGTATTAGTTTCTCGTGTACAGCAAAGTGATTCAGTTATATATATACATACATATTCTTTTCCATTATGGTTTATTACAGGATATTGAATATAGTTCCCTGTGCTATACAGTAGGACATTGTTTTATCTATTTTATATATAGTGGTTTGTGTCTGCTAATCCCAAATTCCCCATTTATCCCTCCCCTACCCCCTTTTCCCTTTGATAATTGTAAGTTTGTTTTCTACGTCTATGAGTCTGCCTCTGTTTTGTAAATATGTTCATTTGTGTCATATTTTAGATTCCACATATAAGTGATATCGTATGGTATTTGTCTTTCTCATTCTGACTTACTTCACTTAGTATGATAATCTCTGTGTCCATCCATATTGCTGCCAATGGCACTATTTCATTCTTTTTTATAGCTGAGTAATATTCTATTGTATATATACACCACATCTTCTTTAGCCATTCATCTGTCGATAGACACTTAGGTTGCTATACCTTGGCTGTTGTAAACAGTGCTGCTATGAACATTGTGGGGTACGTGTATCTTTTAAAATTAGAGTTTTCTCCAGATATATGCCCAGGAATGGGATTGCTGGATTATATGGCAACTCTATTTTTAGTTTTTTGAGGACCCTCCATACTGTTCTCCATAGTGGCTGCACCAATTTACATTCCCACCAACAGTGCAAGAGGGTTCCCTTTTCTCCACACCCTCTCCAGCATTTGTTGTTTGTAGACTTTTTAATGATGGTCATTCTGACTGGAGTGAGGTGATACCTCATTGTAGTTTTCATTTGCATTTCTCTAATAATTAACGATGTCAAGCACTTTTTCATGTGCCCGTTGGCCATCTGTATGTCTTCTTTGGAGAAACGTCTGTTTAGATCTTCTGTCCATTTTTTGATTGGGTTGTTTGTTTTTTTGTTATTGAGTTGTATGAGCTGTTTGTATATTTTGGAAATTAAGCCCTTGTCGGTTGCGTTGCAAATATTTTCTCCCAGTCCGTAGGCTGTGTTTTCATTTTCTTTATGGTTTCCTTTTCTGTGCAAAAGCTTATAAGTTTGATTGGTCCCATTTCTTTCTTTTTGCTTTTATCTCTATTGCCTTGGGAGACTGACCTAAGAACACACTGGTACAGTTTATGTCAGAGAATGTTTTGCCTATGTTCTTTTCTAGGAGTTTTATGGTCTCGTGTCTTGTGTTTAAGTATTTAAGCCATTTTGAGTTTATTTTTGTGTATGGTGTGAGGACGTGGCATGTGAATATTTTTGAAGCTTAGGGTTGGGCAACACCCCACCTTGCTCCTGAGCGGAACATACTTACTGAGGAGTGTCACCTTGGTGTATAATGAAGCAAAATCCACTCCCCTGCCAACTCCCAACTCTACTGTATTGATGCTCTCTTTCTTGCCGTGTAAGGCATCTTGTCCAGATTCCATAACTTCTTTTTGCCATCTTTTTGTTATTCGAATAATCTTTGCTCTGTTTGTTGAAAACAATTCAGTATTTGCACAATTCAAAGCTCTTCTCCTCTCTTCCAGCCAATGCAGATGAAAACTTTGACTAGAGGGGCTTGGCATGGGTGAGTGAGGCACAGTCTGGATGTCCTCTACCTCCCCTTTCCCCTTCCAGGCTTGTGCGACTTGTCAGGGAAGAGGGACAGGGGCTGGGATGGTTGTCTTCCATGGCAAGGGGGCAGCCCCCACTCAGCCCGTTACTCATTGCTGCTTCTCTGTCATCAGTGCTTCTATCGTTGTGGACGCCTGTTGGGTGGCAGGGCTGGCTCTCTCAGGGAGACCCCGAGGAGCCTCCCTAATGCACAGCTCCCTAACATGGCAGAGCTGACTCTGCACTAACTCCTTCCACAACTCTCCAGCCTCTACCACAGGGACATACGCCACAGCCACTTGTCACTGGGGTCACCTCACCCCACGCCAGCTCTTTTGAAGGTGGAGTACTGGTGAGATGGCCAAGCTTGGTTATCTCCTGCAGGGTCCGCTAGACCCACAGAAGATGAATGATTGTTGCCATGCCAACCAGTGGAAAAGCTGACGGCCTTGCTGGTTTACCTCCTCTGTCAGCATCCTGTTCCCCCTTTTTCCAAGCTCCAACGTCATCAAATACTCTATCCCTTTAATGGCTTACCCATGTTCAGAAGAGGCAAGAGAGGGAAGCGCTTCTTTTATTGATATATACTTGGCAATCTTGCAATGCTCTCTCCTCTCTCCTAGTCTCTTCCCCTTATATTGACTGGAGGTGGGGGGAGGATAGAGGGTTCTTTGATTGGGTTCTTCCTGGTAGCCCTGTGAGTGGGTGGTTGGCCCTGGTACTGGTGGTGCTCTGGTTGTAGAATGTAGCTACAGCCTGCAGCAGATCCTGCAGTTTGCCCACCTAACAGCCACTCCTGTACTTCCATTTTTTGAACAGAACCCTATTTAATTTGAATATTCAACCTCTTCAACACAGCCATGTGCACCAGATGAGCTATTCCAAGGCCCTTGGGGGGAAATCCTCATTGTCTTAAGCCAATGATCAAGATGACTCCACTTTTCTAAATCTGGGGCCTGAGAAAGACATTTTAATTTAACTCTTAAAATCAAGATAATGTAAGTGGTGACTTCTTCCTGCCTTTGGACATTGTCCTCAGGCTGGATCCTTTCATGACTATGGCTATTCCAGGTGTCATACCCAGATCTAATGAAGGCAACACATGGAGGAGTTCCTTGTCAAAAGAACGGAGACATTCTTACTACTTGAGACAAAAATATTTCTTTATTGTTAAAGCCGTTTTTAGATGCATTTTTGGTTACTTATAAAAGTATCCTAATGGACCCATGTTCTTTTGCTTGTCAGCTTTCGATCTTAGCACCGGTCCAGGACATCAGGAATAATAACCCTATATTTCCTGTTACTCTACCTACTGTCTGTGTCAGTGGTATGCGAAGGGTTTGCTTTGTTTGCAAAAAAACAGGCAACAATTTTTTGACTATGAGGAGGTCAATAAAGGGGTAGCATGCAGTGGTCAATTCCTCATCCCTACCCAGGCTGAAAGACTGGGACCACTAAGAGGGTTGGAATAGCAAGTTGAGGAGGCTGTGTGTGATAATGACTCTGGACACAAGCATGCTTGTTTGGAGCCCAGGGGACACTGTCTTAGGAAGTGGGACAGAGAACTGGGGAGAGGGCCAGTCCCCCTAAATGCTCTGCAGACAATCATAAAGCTCCAAGACTGAAGGCTCGGGGCGGAGAGCAACATCCTCACAGAAGGCCCTGGCAGGACAGCAGTGGTGTATCTTGACACAGAGGCTAGCGCAAAAATCACAAAAGTTTTGTGGCACGTCTCCCTGAAGCCAGTGGGGCACTCTGTGGGCGTGTGGGGCAGCAGTCCTATAGACATCCGGCAGAGCTGGAGGAGGGGTATCAACCCACGCACCATTGTGTTTATAGTCAAAGGCTCTGGCTTTCACACCTTTATACCACACTCTTCTATGGGTGGTGAACAAGAGAAGCTTATTCAGTCTTACCCCATGGTTCAGCTCTTTTCATGGTGAACTCAATCACTGTCATTGATTTGAGTGTCTACTCTATGTCAGGCACTTTGCAATGTGCACAAAAGACATGTGGTCCATGCCCTGTGAAAATCAGCCCCAAATTATCCACCTTTACTGCACGTACTAAGCTCAATACATCTTGACCCAGAGTTTAAAAGCACAAACCTGGATTACTCTCACTCAGGGTGTCTCAGCGGGGTTGAAATGTTCTAATCCAACCCGTTTTCTTAATTATAAAGCATAAGCGGTCTTAGTAGGGAACTCAAAACCATCCGCTGCCCCTACTAGATTAAGTGAGCAGAAATTAGAGAGTCATGTCCGTAAACCTACTATCTGCCTCAGTGATATACAAAAAGAGCTTTGTTTTATTGGCACATACACACAAAAGGAACGTGCTGGTAAGTGTTGTAAAGCAAACATTCTGGAAAATTCTGATTTGTGAGGTTTGCCTACTTCCATGATGTGGTTACTCCCACCACGGTCAATTTCAAGCTACCCAAGTGAGGTGGCAGAAGTAGAGTGGGGACTGTCGAGCACCCTCCCAGTACCTGCCCAGCTGCCTGTCCACAGAGCCAGAGGCTTCTTCTGGCTTTGGGACATGAAGTGTTTATTCTGTGCCTTGATATTCATGTTAGCAGAGGCCTGGGCAGGCTGTGCTGCTTTCTATAGGTTTATGGCCAGAGGGAAGTTTCGGAGCTATACCGCTGACTATAGCTCTAATGACAAAGCTGGATCATTTGATTCAAGTGTCAGTGGAATCCCTGATCAGCCCACTGTCTCAACATTTTTATCGCTGTCTCTGTTTTGGCAGAGACAAATCGATTCTCATGACCTTGTTCTCCAGAAAAGTGGTGCTTCCCAGGGCCTTTGCCTTGAGCTCAAAACATGCAAGGAGGCTCTGTGGACCCAGGTTCCAGGGCAGAGAGAGAAGCTGGGCCTCTGTGGACCTGAAGCCAGTTGTTTGAGAGCTCATCATTCTCCTCCTCTTTATGACTCACTCTGGTAGTCTCCTGAGATACTCAAACCTAACCTTTCTGACTCAAAATCCAGTGCTCTTACCATGAGGCTGAGCCCCCAAGTACTGGCACTGCAGCAAGTTCGCCAGGAGGCCGATGTTATTCTTAAGGAAAGCAGCCTTGCCTGCTATGACGTGGCTTTCAGTATGAATCCCACGTCACGCAGTGGCAATGCTGACCTTTTGCTGGTGCTCAAGAGAGTGGCACTGCCCTTCTTTGTCCATTCACCCAACCCGATCTCTGGGTTCAGTCCCTGATAACTGTTAGAAAGATCCCTGTCCTCTTACTTCGAAGCATCTCTCAATTTGCTCCCACCTCTGGGGTAGCACTGGTCCTCCTTGCCCTCTGCTGGCTGAAGACAGAGGTTTTTGCCCAGCAAAGTAATAACCACTATGACATGTGTTCCTTTGTCCAAGAACATGGCAAGGTTTTCATTGGAATCAGGAAGCTTACATGTGAGAGCTCACTGTTCTTGAACTGACTACTTAAGTTCTGATCTCCACATTTTCTCATCTACAAAAAAAGGAATAATACCTCTCTGCACAGGGATGATATAAAAAATTAATGTATGTGAAAGTGTTTCGTAAAATATAAAATGATTTTTAAATGTAAGGTATTTTACTTTCTCTTCGTTGCTCCACTTAGGCATTTCCATTAACTTTAAATCCTGAGGCCAACTTCCTCAAAGCCACAGGAATTTATCAGCCTTGCTTTGGAAAGTTAGGTCTCAAGTGACTGTCCACTCATTCGTTGTAACAGCACCAGCGACAAACCTCCAACTTTGGTGTGACGCACAACAGAGGGCACATGTGGGAGATGATGGGAAGCAATGGTTAGTGCCCCTTCTTACTGTAAATTGGAGGTGAATCTCTCTCTTCTTTCCAGCCTAGTTGGCTCTAACAATGTTTTAATTTGTGCTTCAAAACAGTTATGTTTCTTCACCAAGTGATTCATAACAGCCACAATCAGGGAAATGAAGCAAGCTTTCAGTTTCTCCCAATCTCCCCTGGTCAAGCATTTCTTGCCTTTTTAATTGGGAAGAATGGGTGAAGGCGAAGAGTTGCCTGAGACCACCCAAATCCAAGAGGATGATGAAAGGATAGAGCCTAGAGAGAGGAAAGAAAGATCTGAGTGAAAATCCCAGCTCTGCCCATGCATTTGTAACTTATTAACCTCTCTGGATTTCTCCATCTTTAAGGTGGAGGTGATAATACCATAATGTACATTTAGCTTCTCCGCATCCAAACCTTCTTGTTTCAGAGAAATCTCCTATTGTGTGAGTCTTGGATGCAGTAAAGGTCTCATTTCTACCACGGAATCTGAAAAGGCCCCTGGTACTCAGGGCACAAGACCCAGGATGGCAACCGTACTGTTCCCACCACAGACCTGGACTCTTGATTGATTCAAAGTCTCTGATTTAACCGGACCACCCCTGTGGGAGGATCCTGGCATGGTTCCCACTGCCCAGTTACTCATGGCTTCCCCCTTGTTCTGCAGTCTTTCTTTGGATTCCATGACCTATACAAAGTTCTTTCAATTATTGCTTTTCTATTCAAGACAGCTAGAATTGTTTTTGTTGCTGTGTATATATGTCACTGATAACCTAGACCCCTGTGTAGACAGATACTATTCCCTTTTTATAGATAAGAACATTTGGAGCTCAGAGTTTAACTGATCAGTTAAAGAAGAACAAGCCCTCAAACCTAGGTGTCCTGATTCCAAAGTCCATCATTCAGCAGATATCTGTTGCACTCTGACTATGGGCCACAGGCTCTGGCTGGCATGTAGGGCCTGGTGCTGATGACATGGAAGGGAAGCCAGTGTAGAGCTGTGCAGTGTGGCCTGGACCCTGCAGGCATGAGGGCCACTGCGGCACTTACACACATGTGGATTCCAGGGTTCAACTTAATGTCTGGGGGTCAGACTAGGGAAGTGTCATGTTTAATAAGCTCCCCAGGGGATCCCCTGGTGCTTGCTGGTATTTGAGAATCCTTCCTAATGTTGTGGCACCAGCCATAAGCCGTATTATGAGTGTATACGCATAGTAATAGTATGAGGCAGGTAGCATTCTTATGGATACACTTTACGTGGCGTGAAATAGCTTTTAGCATGACCTTTCCAGGCATAAAACAAAAATACTGGCCTTGTACTGGGGCTTGGAGAGCATGACTACACGTACGCTAAGCCCCCTGCATTTACATTGCTGTCTTAATCCTGCCACACACTGAATTAGTGTGTGATATCTCTGTAGCAGAGGGGCTAATTCATGGGCTATTTGGTTTTAAACTCAAGAGCAGAAAAGGAAGGAATTGCAGTGTGACTTGTATCCATGGAAAATGCATTCTTTAGGCCTTCTGGAGGTAAGTTTATGATCAACATTTTGATACTGTGTTTTACTTTATTAAATTGTTATACCATGTGCAATTCTATTTAGAAAAATTTATTTTTAAAAAAAGGAATAATTCTTGTATTGGCTGAAATTAATAAAGAGTTCAAACTTCCCATAAATTGCCTCTGTGAATCCCCCACGCCATCAGCTTCTTTGAAGTGGGATGGTAACTTGACTAAGCACTTTTGACCTTGGCCCACACGTTGCTCTGCTGGAAGGAAAAGACTATGTTTTACCTTAGACTGCTTCTCCCTCCTATAGAAACTGGTTTCTAAAGACAAAGTAGAGACATTCTCTAAAAGGACATTTCTGACATGTGCAGTGAGTGGTTGGCAATTTATATATAAATTTTGGAGGTTAGTCTCTTCTGATTTAAAAAATATGTCTTGCCATCTCCTGGAGCCACTAAATATAAAGGTCTGTGACTTGGAACTTCCCCGCAAATCCAGAGAGACTGTGATCACACTTTAATAAAAACGGTCTTCTGTGTACTTCATACATCAATAAATGTCATAGAGTATTTACATGAGCCATCAACTTTTAGTGTATGAAAAGTCTGAGTATGGGGAATGTATATGCAGGTGTTCAGGTAAAGGAAAAAGTGAAGAAGAGTGGTGTTACCCTTCTGATGGAGGCATGGGCAGTATGTCTGCATGTTTTCTATTGAAATGAATGAACCTCTCCCTAAGTTCCTATGTCAAATTGATGGAACAGATTGGGCCAGTTGAAAACATGAATATCTATCAAAATCTTTTTATGGTTCCAGAAAAACAAGCAATTGCTCTCAGACATTTGCCAGCTCCATACCAAGCAGTTGGTATTCGGCCTTGGGGTCAAGAAGTAGAAGTTTGATATAATGTTCAACAATTTCCTCCACCCCGCCTACAATCAAAGCCAGGCCCATGCAAGCACTTCTGCAAATTTCAAAGTGTATATGGTCTATATAATCAGCAGCCTTTCAAGCCACACGAGTCTGAAATAGAAACTTAGACAGACTGAAAATAGAAGTGGCTCAGAGGACATTGCTTCAACCATGAGCGGTAATTTTCAATTCTAGTAGTTGTAAAAGGGAACCTTCTAACCTAATCGCCCTGGGTTTGACTTACCTACATAACTTCATTTAGTGGTTTTAAGGGTAGTAAGTAATGATTGCTATGGAGTGTTCAGTTTTGTTCTTGTTTATCTGTGTTTGAGATGGGAGGGTTGGGGGTGAGCAGAGCCTATGAAGTTATCCCAGGCAAAGAACTGGAGAAAGAGGATCCATGAGAGCAGGTGAAGAGAATGAGGATGGAGCCAGATCCATGGTCCAGGCTAGAGAGAACTCAGAGTTTAAAGGACAGAACAGCCAGGTAGTTGGTTTTGGGAAGAAACTCCACTGATGACATATGCACATGCCGAGGACAAGTAAGCAAAGAGTATAGCTTTAAAAATAATTTTCCTGGTGTATTCTCTCAGTTGGCACCAGTATTGTCAGTAAAGTATAAGGCTGAACATCCATAAGGCTGAACTAAGCTGACTGGGGTATGCAGGTACTAATGACACTTAATTACCAGAACAGTGATCCTGGTAGAGGTGGGCAGCAAGTATGGTACCAGAATCCTTGGGGGTTGGGACCAGTCTACTTCCTCACCCACCCCAATGGTAGTGACCCCTTCTTCCAAACTGTGGTTTGTTTTATACCTCAGGGGTGTGGGTGGGAGTAAGAAACAGTAAAATAAATTATGTACCCAAATTGACAGTAACATTTGATTGTCCACTAGAATTTTTTCTATGAAGATTATAGTGGTAGAGAAGGGGGAGCAGCCTTCTTGGAAAATTAATGTAGGAATCAAGGGTGAAAAGAGGAAAATGAGATCGTGCAAAGGAAACAAGACAACTCCCCCCCTTGGCCATCAATCCTGGTGCCCTGCATCATTTCAAAGCAGAAGCAGAAATTGTCCTTGGCTCAAGCCGGTCCACACACTGCTGTCATCCCCTTATGCGACCCTGTTCCCCAGGCCATTGGACTGGGCAGTTCATGTCCCTTGTCCTTGCATCAGTCACTGGTGAGGAGTATTAGAGACCCGAAAAGACAGACCTAGACTTGAATCCTGGTTCTGCCTCTAATTAGTTTCATGGCCTTTGGTGTGTTACTTGCTTTCTTGGCACCTTGGTTTTCTAATTCTTAAAATGACAGTCATTGAAGAATTAAGTGAGCTAAAGTGAAGATTTGATGCAGTGCCTGGCACAGAGATATCAGCCTTTGTGAAGATTCCAGTTAAACAGATACCTGGTCTCCC
Source organism: Neophocaena asiaeorientalis asiaeorientalis (assembly GCF_003031525.2). NCBI lineage: Eukaryota > Metazoa > Chordata > Mammalia > Artiodactyla > Phocoenidae > Neophocaena > Neophocaena asiaeorientalis. The sequence goes on along the minus strand of NW_020174050.1, from coordinate 5,578,977 downwards.
TCCTTTGAGCCACTATTCTACCAATTACCCAGCTCCACTGTTGCATCTAACCCTAAGGAATGCAACCATTTATTTCTATACATTATCCTTAGCTAGACTGTGAGTTCCTGCAGGAAGAGGTCAAAACATTATGGCTTTGTATTCCTCACACTGTAACTAGTACTGTAACCAGTACAAGCTCAATGAAAGTTTCTTGGATCCCCATGGTTCCTTTGCTGACTGAATGCATAAGTGAATGAATAAAAGGAGAATGGTGGTGGGGAGAAATGAAACTAGAAGTCTTCATCAGTTGAGAGGAGTGTTCCAACACAGCATCCTTTTCTTGTTTTGACTAGTTCAGCAAGTAAGACACCAGACTTACCGGATCTTACTCTGAAACTGTTGACTGGTTTGTGGGCAAAAGAAGTCTAGGCTGTATTTACTTTTAAAGAGACACACAGGGAAGGCTTCTCAGAGTTTCCACACTAGGCTGTTGAATTAGGAGTGACTAAGAAAAAGAAGCCCCACGATGCCAAGACACGGTGCGGTTTCACTTTATCTGTCATCAGCTAGAGAAGATGGAATTGTCTTACATTTCAGCACCACCTACTACAGCTGGGTCTGCAGCTTGTGTAGGGGAACTGTGGTGTCAAACTATCCGTCATTTGCACGCAATTTTCAATTGCTGTCTAGATCCTTTTCTTCCTAGGACTTTAACCTCTGCCACACATTTCCTTTAAGCCACAAAATATTCCCTCAAAGTGTCTAAGAACAACAGCAAGCTTACATGAAGCTAATGTCTCAATCCTCTATTTACAGATGGAAAAATGAGTTATTCCATTGAAGCCAGGAAAATATGTCTGCTTAAGCAATTCACCAAAAAGCCATTCTTTCCTCACGGTCAGAGACCCTGTCCTGAATATGCACGTCTGGTGAGCCAGTTTATGTAGGTAACTGCCCACATCTTCTGCTGACGGCATGTTCTCTTGCTTTCCCTTGTGGACACAGAGGAATTTTATTTTATTTTACTTTATTTCATTTCATCACTTTTTTATTGAAGTATAATTGACTTACAGTATTATACTAGTTGCAGGTGTACAACATAATGATTAGATGTTTTTATATATTATGAAATGACCACCATGATAAGTCTGGTTACCATCTGTGCCCAAAGTTATTATAATAATTATTGACTATATTCTCTATGATGTACATTACATCCCTGTGACTTATTTATTTTGTAACTCGGAGTTTATACCTCTTAATCTCCTTCACCTATTTCACTCATCTTCCCACCCTCCTCCCCTCTGGCAACCGACAGTTTATTCTCTATATCTATGAGTCTGTTTCTGTTTCGTTATATTTGTTCATTTGTTTTGCTTTTCAGATTCCACATATAAGTGAAATCACATGGTATTTGTCTTTGTCTGACTTATATCCCTTAGTATAATACCCTCTAGGTCCATCAATGTTGTCAAAAATGGCAAGATTTCTTCTTTTTTAATGGCTGGGTAACATTCCATTGTATATATACACCACATCTTCTTTAACCATTCATATATCAATGGACATTTTGGTTGCTTCCATATCTTGACTATTGTACATATGCTGCAAAGAATGTAGGGGTGCATATATCTTATAGAATTAGTGTTTGTTTTCTTCAGGTAAGTACCCAGAAGAAAAATTGCTGAATCATATGGCAGCTCTATTTTTAATTTTTGAGGAATCTCCATACTGTTTCCCATAGTGGCTGCACCAATTTACATTCCACCAACAGTGCACGAAGGTTCACTTTTCTCCACACCCTCACCAACACTTGTTTATTGTCTTTTTGATGACAGCCATTCTGGGAGGTGTGAGGGGATATCTCATTGTGGTTTTGATTTGCATTTCTTTGATGATTAGTGATGCTGAGCATCTTTCCAGTGTCTGTTGGTCATAGGTATACCTTCTTCGGGAAAATGTCTATTCAGGTTCTCTGCCCATTTTTTGATTGGGTTGTTTGTTTTTTGTTGCTGAGTTGTACGAGTTCTTTGCATATTTTGTATATTAATCCCTTATCAAATACATAATTGGCACACTATCTTCTCCCATTCAGTAGGCTGCCTTTATTTTATATAGTTTCCTTTGCTGTACAGAAACTTTTTAGTTTGATATAGTCCCTTTTGATTACTTTTGCTTTTGTTTTGCTCCTTGCCTGAGGAGACAGATCAAACAAAAATTGCTAAGAGAGAGGGAGAATATGGCAGAAGAGTAAGACACGTTTTTCACCTTCCTCCCCACAGATACATCAGAAATACATCTACACATGGAACAACTCTTACAGAACACCTACTGAACGCTGGCAGAAGACCTCAGACCTCCCAAAAGGCAAGAAACTCCCCATGTACCTGGGTAGGGCAAAAGAAAAAAGAATAAACAGAGACAAAAGAATAGGGACGGGACCTGCACCAGTGGGAGGGAGCTGTGAAGGAGGAAAGGTTTCCACGCACTAGGAAGCCCCTTCGTGGGCAGAGACTGCAGGTGCCGGAGGGGGAAAGTTTTGGAGCGTGGAGGAGAGCACAGCAACAGGGGTGCGGAGAGCAAAGCAGGGAGATTCCCACACAGAGGATCGGTGCCGACCAGCACTCACCAGCCTGAGAGTCTTGTCTGCTCACCAGCTGGGGAGGGTGGGGCTGGAGCTGAGGCTTGGGCTTCGGTTGGAGCTCAGGGAGAGGACTGGGGTTGGCGGCGTGATCACAGCCTGCAGGGGGTTAGTGCACCACGGCTAGCCGGGAGGGAGTCCGGGGAAAATCTGGACCTGTCGAAGACACAAGAGACTTTTTCTTCCCTCTTTGTTTCCTGGTGCGCGAGGAGAGGGGCTTCAGAGTGTTGCTTAAAGGAGTTCCAGAGATGGGCGCGAGCCGCGGCTATCAGCGCGGACCCCAGAGACGGGCTTGAGACGCTAAGGCTGCTGCTGCCGCCACCAAGAAGCCTGTGTGCGAGCACAGGTCACTATCCACACCCCCCTCCCGGGAGCCTGTGCAGCCCGCCACTGCCAGGGTCCCGGGATCCAGGGACAACTTCCCCAGGAGAACGCACGGCGCGCCTCAGGCTGGTGCAACGTCATGCCGGCCTCTGCTGGCACTGGCTTGCCCTGAACACTGTACCCCTCCCTCCCCCCAGCCTGAGTGAGCCAGAGCCCCCGAAGCAGCTGCTCCTTTAACCCCGTCCTGTCTGAGCGAAGAACACATGCCCTCCGGCGACCTACACGCAGAGGCGGGGCCAAATCCAAAGCTGAGCCCCTGGGAGCTGTGAGAACAAAGAAGAGAAAGGGAAATCCCTCCCAGCAGCCTCAGTAGCAGCAGATTAAAACTCCACAATCAACTTGATGTACCCTGCATCTATGGAATACATGAATAGATAACGAATCATCCCAAATCGAGGAGGTGGACTTTGAGAGCAAGATATATGATTTTTCCCCTTTTCCTCTTTCTGTGAGTGTGTATGTGTATGATTCTGTGTGAGATTTTGTCTGTATAGCTTTGCTTTCACCATTTGTCCTAGGGTTCTATCCATCCTTTTTTGTTTTTTTTACTTTAAAAAATTTTTTTTCTTAATAATTATTTTTTATTTTAATAAATTTCTTTTCTTTTATCCTCTTTCTTTCTTTCTTCCTTCTTTCCTTCCTTTCTTTCTTTCTCTCTCTCTCTCTTTCTTTCTTTCTTTCTTCCTTTCTACTTTTTTCTCCATTTATTCTGAGCTGTGTGGATGAAAGGCTCTTGGTGCTTCAGCCAGGCGTCAATGCTGTGCCTCTAAATAGTTAATCAAGTCCAGGAAGCACAGAGAGTCCCATACAGGATCAATCCAAGGAGAAACAGGCCAAGACACATATTAATAAAACTATCAAAAATTAAATTAGAAGAACAAGTATTAAAAGCAGCAAGGGAAAAACAGCAAATAACACATAAGGGAATCCGCATAAGGTTAACAGCTGTTTTTTCAGCAGAAACTCTGCAAGCCAGTACAGACTGGCAGGACATATTTAAAGTGATGAAAGGGAAAAACCTACCACCAAGATTACTCAACCCAGCAAGGATCTCATTCAGATTTCATGGAGAAATTAAAATCTTTATGGACAAGCAGAAGCTGAGAGAGTTCAGCACCACCAAACCAGGTTTACAACAAATGCTAAAGGATCTTCTCTAGGCAAGAAACACAAGAGAAGGAAAAGACCTACAATAACAAACCCCAAACAATTGAGAAAATGGGAATAGGAATAGACATATTGATAATAACCTTAAATGTAAATGGATTAAATACTCCCACCAAAAGACACAGACTGGCTGAATGGATACAAAAACAAGACCCATATATATCATGTCTACAAGAGACCCACTTCAGACCTACAGACCCATACGGACTGAAAGTGAGGAGATGGAAAAAGATATTCCATGCAAATTGGTAAATTTAAGAAAATTGAAATCATATCAAGTATCTTTTCTGACCACAACACTGTGAGACTAGATATCAATTACAGGAAAAAATCTTTAAAAAATGGAAACACGTGGAGGCTAAGCAATACATTACTAAATAACCAAGAGATCACTGAAGGAATCAAAGAAGATATCAAAAAATAACTGGAAACTATTGACAATGAAAACACGATGACCCAAAACCCATGGGATGCAGCAAAAGCAGTTCTAAGAGGAAAATTTATAGCAATACAATCCTACCTTAAGAAACAGGAAACATCTCAAATAAACAACCTAACCTTGCACCTAAAGCAATTAGAGAAAGAAGAACAAAAA
>NW_020174050.1:5506784-5574198 GCF_003031525.2 Neophocaena asiaeorientalis asiaeorientalis | reverse complement strand
CTTAGAGGAAAACATAGGCAGAACACTCTATGACATAAATCACAGCAAGATCCTTTTTGACCCACCTCTTAGAGAAATGGAACTAAAACCAAAAATAAACACATGGGACCTAATGAACTTCAAAGCTTTTGCACAGCAAAGGAAACCATAAACAAGACCAAAAGACAACCCTCAGAATGGAAGAAAATATTTGCAAATGAAGCAACTGACAAAGGATTAATCTCCAAAATTTATAAGCAGCTCATGCAGCTCAATAACAAAAAAACAAACAACCCAATCCAAAAACGGGCAGAAGACCTAAATAGACATTTCTCCAAAGAAGATATACAGACTGCCAACAAAGACATGAAAGAATGCTCAACATCTTTAATCATTAGAGAAATGCAAATCAAAACTAAAATGAGATATCATCTCACACCAGTCAGAATGGCCATCATCAAAAAATCTAGAAACAATAAATGCTGGAGAGGGTATGTAGAAAAGGGAACACTCTTGCACTGCTGGTGGGAATGTGAATTGGTGCAGCTATTATGGAGAACAGTATTGAGGTTCCTTAAGAAACTACAAATAGAACTACCTTATGACCCAGCAATCCCACTACTGGGCATATACCCTGAGCAAACCAAAATTCAAAAAGGGTCATGTACCAACATGTTCATTGCAGCTCTATTTATAAAAGCCAGGAGATGGAAACAACTTAAGTGTCCATCATCAGATGAATGGGTAAAGAAGATGTGGCACTTATATACAATGGAATATTACTCAGCCATAAAAAGAAACAAAATTGAGCTATTTGTAGTGAGGTGGATGGACCTAGAGTCTGTCATACAGAGTGAAGCAAGTCAGAATGAGAAAAACAAATACCGTATGCTAACACACACACACATACACACACACACACACACACACACACATATATATATATATGGAATCTAAAAAAAAAAAAAACGGTTCTGAAGAACCTAGGGGCAGGACAGGAGTAAAGACACAGATTTAGAGAATGGACTTGAGGACACGGGAAGGGGGAAGGGTAACCTGGGACGAAGTGAGAGAATGGCATGGACATATAAATACTACCAAATGAAAGATAGCTAGTGGGAAGCAGCCACATAGCACAGGGAGATCAGCTCGGTGCTTTGTGACCACCTAGAGGGGTGGGATAGGGAGAGTGGGAGGGAGGGAGACGCAAGAGAGAAGAGATATGGGAACTTATGTATATGTATAACTGATTCACTTTGTTATAAAGCAGAAACTAACACACCATTGTAAAGCAATTATGCTCCAATAAAGATGTTAAAAAATTTTAAAAATATATTGCTTAGACTGATGTCAAAGAATGTACTGCCTGTTTTCTTCTAGGAGTTTTATGTTTGCAGGTATTATAGTTAAGTCTTTAATCCATTTGGAGTGTATTTTTGTACATGATGTGAGAAAGTCATCCAATTTCATTCTGTTCCATATAGCTGTCCAATGTTTCCAACACCATTTGTTGAAGAAGCTATCTTTTTGCCATTGTATATTCTTGCCTCCTTTGATGTAGAATACTTGACCATGTAAGTGTTGGTTTATTTCTGGGCTCTCTATTCTGTTCCATTGATCTATATGTCTGCATTTGTGCCACTACCATATTCTTTTGATGTAGCTTTGTAATATAGTTTGAAATCAGGGAGCATTATACCTCAAGCTTTGTTTTTCTTTCTCAGATTTCTCTGGCTATTCAGTATCTTTTATGTTTTCATACAAATTTGAGAAGGCTCTTTTACTTTTCCATACAAATTTGAGAATTATTTGTTCTAAATATTTGAAAAATGCCATTGGAATTTGGATAGAGATTGCACTTAATATGTAGATTGCCTTGGGTGGTACGGATATTTTAACAATACAAATTATTCTAATCCACGAACATAGTATATCCTTCCATTTTCTTGTGTCATCTTTAATTTCATTTATCAATGTCTTATAGCTTTAAGAGTTCAGGTCTTTCATCTCCTTGGTTACTTTTATTCCTGGGTAACTTTTATGCAATTGTAAATGGGATTTTAAAAATTAATTTCTCTTTCTGATAGTTCATTGTTAGTTTATAGAAATGCATCAATTTTGTATCCTGCAACTTCATTGAATTTATTTATTAGTTCTAATAGTCTTTGGTGGAGACTTTAGGGACTTCTATATATAGCATGATGTCATCTGTAAACAGTTTCCTTTCCAATTTGGATTTCTTTCATTTCTTTTTCTTGTCTGATTGCTGTAGCTAGGCCTTCCAATACCATTTTGAATAAAAGTGCTGAGAGTCGGCATGCTTGTCTTAGTCCTGATTTTAGAGGATGCTTTCAGCCTTTTACTATTGAGTTGGCTGTAGGTTTGTAATATATGGCCTTAATCATGTTGAAGTATGTTCCCTCTGTACCCACTTAGTTGAGAGTTTTATCATAAATGGATGTTGAATTTTGTCAAAAGCTTTTTCTGCATCTATTGAGATGATCATGATTTTTATTCTTCAGTTTGTTAATGCAGTGTATCACATTGACTGATTTGCAAATGTTGAATCATCCTTGCATTCCTGGGATAAATCCTACTTGACCATGGTATATGATTCTTTCAACGTATTGTTGAATTTCGTTCACTAATATATTTTTTGAAGATTTTGCATCTATGATCATCAGTGATATTGGTCTGTAATTTTATTTTTTTAGCAGTAGCTTTGTCTGGTTTTGGTGTCAGCATGATGATACTCTAGAACAAGATTGGAGGCATTCCTCTCTCTTCAATTTTTTGGAATAATTTCAGAAGGATAGGTGTTAACTCTTCTTTAAATGTTTGGTAGAATTCACCTGTGAAGCCACCTTAGACTTTTGTTTCTTGAGAGGTTTTTTTTTTTTAATTACTGACTCAATTCTATCACTGGCCACTGTTCTGTTCATATTTGCTGTTGCTTCCTGAAATAGAATCTCTAGTCTTAGAAGATTGTACATTTCTACAAATTTATCCATTTCTTATATGTTGTCCAATTTATTGGTTATAATTGTTTATAATAATCTCTTTTGATCCTTTGTATTTCTGTGGTATCGGTTGTAACTTCTCCTTTTTCAATTATATTTTATTGATTTGGGCCCTCTCCCTTTTTTGCTTGATGACTATCATTAAACGTTTATCAATTTTGTTTATTTGTCAAAGAACTTTTAATTTCATTGAACTTTTCCTTTTTTTGTCTCTATTTCATTTATTTCCACTCTGATCTTTATTATTTTCTTCCTACAGTAACTTTGAGTTTTGTTTGTTCTTCTTTTTCTAGTTCCTTTAGGCGTAAGTTTAGATTGTTTATTTGGGGTTTTTCTTGCTTCCTGAAGTAGGTTTGTATCACTATAAACTTCCCTCTTAGAATTGCTTTTGTTGCATCTCATAGATTTGGGATCATTGTGTTTCCATTTTCATTTGTCTCCAGGTATTATTTCTTCTTTGATTTCTTCAGTGACCCATTGGTTGTTTAGTAGCATATTGTTTAGCCTCTACATGTTTGCATTTTTGTAGTTTTTTTTCTTGTAGTTGATTTCTTGTCTCATACCACTGTGGTTGGAAAAGAAGCTTGATATGATTTCAAACTTATTAAATGTATTGAGGCTTGTTTTGTGGCCTAGCATGTGATTTATCCTGGAGAATGTTCCATGTGCACGTGAAAAGAATGTGTATTCTGTTGCTTTGGGATGAAATGTTCTTTGTATATCTATGAAGTCTATTGGTCTAAGGTGTCACTTAAGGCCAATGTTTCCTTATTCACTTTCTGTCTGGATGATCTACCCATTGGCCTAAGTGGGGTGTTGAAGTCCCCTACTTCTCTCTTTATGTTTGTTAATATTTGCTTTATGTATTTATGTGTTCCTATGTTGGGTGCATATACATTAATATTTACAATTGTTAAATTTTTTTTATTGAATTGATCCCTTTATTATGTATTTTTTTGGTCTCTTGTTACAGTCTTTGTTTTAATGTCTATATCTACCTCAGCTTTTTTCTCATTTACATTTATATGGACTATCTTTTTCCATCCCATCATTTCAGTCTGTTTGTGTCTTTAGATCTGAAGTGAGCCTCTTGTAGGCAGCATGTAAATAGGTCTTGTTTTTTAAAATTTATTCAACCCCTTATGCTTTTTGGTTGGAGCACTTAGTTCATTTATATTTAAAGTAATTATTGATGGGTATGTACTTTTGGCATTTTGCTAATTGTTTTCAGATTATTTTTGTAGTTCTTTGTTTCTTTCTTCTTATTTTGCTCTCATCCCTTGTGATTTGGTGACTAACTTTATTGTTATGTTGCATTTATTTCTCTTTTTGCTATGTATATCTATTATAGGTTTTTGCTTTGTGGTTACTGTGGGGTTGATATATAACAAGTGATAGATATATAGATAGATAGATAGATAGATAGATGACTATTATTAGTCAATTATCTCTTAAGTTTGAATGCATTCTAAGAACACTACACTTTTACTCCCCCCTCATGTTTCATATGTCATATTTTACATCTTTTTATTTTTCATATTCCTTAACTACTTATTGTAGATATAGCTGATTTTACTACTTTTGTCTTTTAACCTTCCTACTAGCTTTATAAGTGGTTGACTCATTACCTTTACATATTTTGCCTTTAGCAATGATTTTTTTCTTTCATAATTTTCATATTTCTAGCTGTGGTCTTTTCTTTTCCATTTAGAGAAGTTCCTTTAACCTTTCTCTTTTTTAAATTAATTTATTTTCTTTTTGCTGCGTTGGGTCTTCATTGCTGCAAGTGGGCTTTCTCTAGTTGTGACATGCGGGCTTCTCATTGCAGTGGCCTCTCCTGTTGCAGAGCATGGGCTCCAGGCACACAGGCTTCAGTAGTTGTGGCATGTGGGCTCAGTAGTTGTGGCTCACAGGCTCTAGAGCACAGGCTCAGCAGTTGTGGCTCAGTGGCCTAGTTGCTCCGTGGCATGTGGGATCTTCGCAGACCAGGGCTCGAATCTGTGTCCCCTGCATTGGCAGGTGGATTCTTAACTACTGCGCCACCCGGGAAGCCCCCCGCCCCTTTAAGACTTCTTGTAAAGCTAGTTTGTAAAGCTCTTTTAGCTTTGTTTGTCTGTACAACTGTTTGTCTTTTATTCAAATCTGAATTATAGCTTTGTTGGGTGGAATATTCTTGGTGGTATGGTAGGTTTTTTTTCCTTTCATCACTTTGAATATATCATGGCACTCCCTCTGGCCTGCAACGTTTCTGCTGAAAAGTCAGGCAGTACAGAGGGGGTTTAAAATCACTATTATTACCTGTTTGTTAAATTCTCTTAAACTCATATTCAGCTGACTTGGCAGGAGATACACCATAAGCCATGTGTAAAAACCAGACTGTGATATTCCATGACATTGCATGACCAGAGATACTAAAAACCTTAGCAAAAATGAAAAAAAGAATCCTGCCAACATTTTGGTTTTAAGAATAGCCCTCTCTCACCAAATTTAATAATCTTGTTCCTTTAAAAAACTTTGAAATATGATTCCATTGTATCCCTCTGAGAGCAGGAAAAGCAAAGACTAGCCCAGGATAATTCATTTAGGAGGCCATTGGTGTTGGTCTAGGCCTCGTGTTACAAAATGTGTTGTTTAGACTTTCACCTTAACTTCAAATAAGGTTATACCTATTGTCACATATATCCAGGACAGGAGTAAAAGAAGACATTTTTTTTTCACGCATCTCTACAATTGTCTTATTATGATACTACAGAACCTGAATTAAATCTTATGTTACTTTATGAACAGTATACATTATATTGTATTAAGTTTATATGTTTTACACATGTTAATTTATTAAATGTAAACACTTAAAATACACTCTATTTTTGTAACCTTGTTTTGACAGTTCCTGTTACATATACTAGGGCTCAGCCTCTGGGAAGTGCTTGGTGACTAGCATCTGAGCCCTCCAAAGAACTACTAGGTTGATTTTGCCTTTTATGGCAAAGCTCACTGCATGCCCTGTGGAACTGGAAAGGTTATCAGTCAACTGTTTAAAGGCTTGTTAGAGCTTCTCAAAAGTTTTAAAACGTTCAAAGCATACATGGCCAGTTATTTTACCACAAATGTCCAGTTCTAAGAAAATATTCTTCAAGTGAGTACGGTTACCTAATCATTAGTAATCAACAGTCATGGATGAGGTTTAAATGCCACAGATTTGGTGTTCACTGGATGGGGCAGTTTCTCTTTCCCTGACCCTTTGCACTTGAAAGCAAAGGAGATGGAGTGAATGAAAAGTTTCCCCCATATCATCAGTGCCAAAGGCTCTGTTAACTAGACTGCGTAGTTATCATTTTGTGTGTATTATGGAAAACCTCATAAAATGTGCCCCAAGGATGTTTAGGAATCAGTACTGCAGCTTCCTGGACAGTAGATAGCAGCCAATCGCATGAGCACTAAACTGCTCTGCAGACCTTGAGATTTATCATGATTTAAGTAAACAATATTTTAAAACATTTTTATTGGAGTATAATTGCTTTACAATTGTGTGTTAGTTTCTGCTTTATAACAAAGTAAATCAGTTATACATATACATATATCCCCATATCTCTTCCCTCTTGCGTCTCCCTCCTCCTACCCTCCCTATTCCACCCTTCTAGCTGGTCAAAAAGCACTGAGCTGATCTCCCTGTGCTATGCAACTGCTTCCAACTAACTATCTATTTTACATCTGGTAGTGTATATAAGTCCATATATACACTACCACTCTCTCACTTTGTCCCAGCTAATGCTTCCCCCTCCCCGTGTCCTCAAGTCCATTCTCTAGTAGGTCTGTGTCTTTATTCTTGTCTTGCCCCTAGTTTCTGTATGACCAATTTTCTTTTTTTCTTTTTTTTTAGATTCCATGTATATGTGCTAGCATGCAGTATTTGTTTTTCTCTTTCTGACTTACTTCACCTTGTATTACAGACTCTAGTTCCATCCAACTCACTACAAATAACTCAATTTTGTTGCTTTTTATGGCTGAGTAATATTCCACAAAATATATGTGCCACATCTTCTTTATCCGTTCATCTGTCAATGGACACTTAGGTTGCTTCCATGTTCTGGCTATTGTAAATAGAGCTGCAATGAACATTGTGGTACATGACTCTATTTGAATTATGGCTTTCTCATGGTATATGCCCAGTAGTGGAATTGCTGGGTCGTATGGTAGTTCTATTTTTAGTTTTTTAAGGAACCTCCATACTGTTCTCCATAGTGGCTGTATCAATTTACATTCCCACCAACAGTGTATGAGGGATCTGTTTTCTCTACACCATCTCCAGCAATTACTGTTTGTAGATTTTTTGATGATGGCCATTCTGACTGGTGTGAGATGATATCACATTGTAGTTTTGGTTTGCATTTCTCTAATGATTAATGATATTGAGCATTCTTTCATGTGTTTGTTTGCAATCTGTATATTTTCTTTGGAGAAATGTCTATTTAGGTCTTCTGCCCATTTTTGGATTGGGTTTTCTCTTTTCTTGATATTGAGCTGCATGAGCTCCTTGTATATTTTGGAGATTAATCCTTTGTCAGTTGCTTCATTGGTAAATATTTTCTCCCATTCTGAGGGTTGTCTTTTGTTCTTGTTTATGGTTTTCTTTGCTGTGCAAAAGCATTGAAGTTTCATTAGGTCCCATTTGTTTACTTTTGGTTTTATTTCCATTTCTCTAGGAGGTGGGTCAAAAAGGATCTTGCTGTGATTTATGTAATAGATTGTACTGCCTATGTTTTCCTCTAAGGGTTTGATAGTGTCTGGCATTACATTTAGGTCTTTAATCAATTTTGAGTTTCTTTTTGTGTATGGTGTTAGGGAGTGTTCTAATTTCATATTTTACATGTAGCTGTCCAGTTTTCCCAGCACCACTTATTGAAGAGGCTGTCTTTCCTCTACTGTATATTCTTGCCTACTTTCTCAAAGATAAGGTGACCATATGTGCATGGGTATATTCTTGCCTACTTTCTCAAAGATAAGGTGACCATATGTGCATGGGTTTATCTCTGGGCTTTCTATCCTGTTCCATTAATCTATATATCTGTTTTTCTGCCAGTACCATACTGTCTTGATTATTGTAGCTTTGTAGTATAGTCTGAAGTCCGGGAGCCTGATTCCTCAGCTCCGTTATTCTTTCTCAATATTGCTTTGGCTATTCAGTGTCTTTTGTGTTTCCATACAAATTGTGAATTTTTTTCTTCCAGTTCCGTGAAAAATGCCAGTGGTAGCTTGATAGGGATTGCATTAAATCTGTAGATTGCTTTGGGTTGTATAGTCTTCTTCCTGATTCAGTCTTGGCAGGTTGTGCATTTCTAAGAATTTGTCCATTTCTTCCAGGTTGTCCATTTTATTGGCATATAGTTGCTTGCAGTAATCTCTCATGATCCTTTGTATATCTGCAGTGTCAGTTGTTGCTTTTCCCTTTGCATTTCTGAGTCTATTGATTTGAGTCTTCTCCCTTTTTTTCTTGATGAGTCTGGCTAATGGTTTATCAATTTTGTTTATCTTCTCAAAGAACCAGCTTTTAGTTTTATTGAGCTTTGCTATTGTTTTCTTTGTTTCATTTTCATTTATTTCTGCTCTGATCTGTATGATTACTTCCCTCTATTACCTTTAGGTTTTTTTTGTGCTTCTTTCTCTAATTGCTTTAGGTGTGAGGTTACGTTGTTTATTTGAGATGTTTCTTGTTTCTTAAGGTAGGATTTTATTGCTATAAACTTCCCTCTTAGAACTGCTTTTGCTGCATCCCATGAGTTTTGGGTCGTCGTGTTTTCATTGTCCATTGTTTCTAGGTATTTTTTGATTTCCTCTTTGATTTCTTCAGTGATCTCTTGGTTATTAAGTAGTGTTTGGTTTAGCCTCCATGTGTTTCTATTTTTTACAGATTTTTTCCTGTAATTGATATCTAGTCTCACAGCCTTGTCGTCAGAAAAGACACTTGATACGATTTCAATTTTCTTAAATTTATCAAGGCTTGATTTGTGACCCAAAATATGATCTATCCTGGAGACTGTTCCATGAGCACTTGAGAAGGAAGTGTATTCTGTTTTTTTTGGATGGAATGTCCTATAAATATCAATTAAATCCATCTTGTTTATTGTATCATTTAAAGCTTAAGTTAATTTATTTTCATTTTGGATGATCTGTCCATTGGTGAAGGTGGGGTGTTGAAGTCCCCTACTATGAATGTGTTACTGTCGATTTCCCCTTTTATGGCTGTTAGTATTTGCCTTATGTATTGGGTGCTCCTCTGTTGGGTGCATAAATATTTTCAATTGTTATATCTCCTTCTTAGATTGATCTCTTGATCATTATGTATTATCCTTCCTTGTGTTTTATAACATTCTTATTTTAAGGCCTATTTTATCTGATATGAGTATTGCTACTCCAGCTTTCTTTTGATTTCCATTTGCATGGAATAACTTTTTCCATTCCCTCACTTTCAGTCTGTATGTGTCCCGAGGTCTGAAGTGAGTCTCTTGTAGACAGGATATATATGGGTCTTGTTTTTGTATCCATTCCACCAGTCTATGTCTTTTGGTTGGAGCATTTAATCCATTTACATTTAAGGTTATTATCGATATGTATGTTCCTTTTCCCATTTTCTTAATTGTTTTCAGTTTGTTATTGTAGGTCTTTTCCTTCTGTTGTGTTTCCTGCCAAGAGAAGTTCCTTTAGCATTTGTTGTAAAGCTGGTTTGGTGGTGCTGAATTCTCTCAGCTTCTGCTTGTCTGTAAAGGTTTTAATTTCTCCATGAAATCTGAATGAGATCCTTGCTGGGTAGAGTAATCTTGGTTGTAGGTTCTTCCCTTTTATCACTTTAAATATGTCCTGCCACTCCCTTCTGGCTTGCAGAGTTTCTGCTGAAAGATCAGCTGTTAACCTTATGGGGATTCACTTATGTGTTACTTGTTGTTTTTCCCTTGCTGCTTTTAATATTTGTTCTTTGTATTTAGTTTTTGATAGTTTGATTCATATGTGTCTTGGTGTGTTTCTCCTTGGATTGATCCTGTATGGGACTCTCTGTGCTTCCTGGACTTGATTAACTATTTCCTTTCCCATATTAGGGAAGTTTTCAACTATAATCTCTTCAAATATTTTCTCAGTCCCTTTGTTTTTCTCTTTCTCTTCTGGGACCCCTATAATTCGAATGTTGGTACATTTAATGTTGTCCCAGTGGTCTCTGAGACTGTGCTCAATTCTTTTCATTCTTTTTTCTTTATTCTGCTCTGCAGTAGTTATTTCTACTATTTTATCTTCTAGGTCACTCATCCATTCTTCTGCCTCAGTTATTCTGTTATCGATCTCTTATAGAGAATTTTTAATTTCATTTATTGTGTTGTTCATGATTGTTTGCTCTTTAGTTCTTTTAGGTCCTTGTTAAACGTTTCTTGTATTTTCTCCATTCTATTTCCAAGATTTTGGATCATCTTTACTATCATTATTCTGAATTCTTTTTCAGGTAGACTGCCTATTTCCTCCACATTTGTGTTGTCTGGTGGGTTTTTACCTTGCTCCTTCATCTGCTGTGTGTTTCTTTGTCTTCTCATTTTGCTTAACTTACTTTGTTTGGGGTCTCCTTTTCACAGGCTGCAGGTTCGTAGTTCCTGTTGTTTTTGGTGTCTGTCCCCAGTGGCTAAGGTTTGTTCAGTGGGTTGTGTAGGCTTCCTGGTGGAGGGGACTAGTGCCTGTGTTCTGGTGGGTCAGGCTTGATCTTGTCTTTCTGGCGGGCAGGTCCACGTCTGGTGGTGTGTTTTGGGGTGTCTGTGGATTTATTTTGATTTTAGGCAGCCTCTCTGCTAATGGATGGGGTGTGTTCCTGTCTTGCAAGTTGTTTGGCATAGGGTGTCCAGCACTGTAGCTTGCTGGTCGTTGAGTGGAGCTGGGTCTTGGCCTTGAGATGGAGATCTCTGGGAGATTTTCGCCATCTGATATTACGTAGCGCTGAGACGTCTCTGGTGGACCAATATCCTGAACTTGGCTCTCCCACCTCAGAGGCACAGCCCTGATGCCTGGCTGGAGCACCAAGAGCCTGTCATCCACACGGCTTGGAATAAAAGGGAGAAAAAAAGAAAGAAAGAGAGAAGAAGATAAAATTAAAGAAAATAAAATAAAGTTATTAAAATAAAATACAAAAAATTATTAAAATTTTTTTGTAATAAAACCCCAAAAATCATTTAAAAAATATTTTTATGTAATTAAAAAAAAGAAAGAAGAGAACAACCAAACTAAAAAACAAATCCACCAATGATAAAAGTGCTGAAAACTGTACTAAAAAAAAAAAAATTTAAAAAACGGACAGAACCATAGGGCAAACGGTAAAATCAAAGCTATACAGACAAAATCACACACAGAAGCATAAGCATACACACTCACGAAAAGAGAAAAAGGGAAAAAAGTATATATATATATATCGTTGCTCCCTAAGTCCACCTCCTCAATTTGGGATGATTCCTTGTCTATTCATATATTCCACAGATGCAGGGTACATCAAGTTGATTGTGGAGATTTCATCCGCTGCTCCCGAGGCTGCTGGGAGAGATTTCCCTTTCTCTTCTTTGTTCCCATAGCTCCTGGGGTTCAGCTTTGGATTTGGCCCCGCCTCTGCGTGTAGGTCGCCTGAGGACGTCTGTTCTTTGCACAGACAGGATGGGGTTAAAGGAGCAGCTGATTTGGGGGCTCTGGCTCACTCAGGCCGGAGGGAGGGAGGGGTACGGAATGTGGGGCGAGCCTGCGGCGGCAGAGGCCGGCGTGACGTTGCACCAGCGTGGGGGCACCGTGCGTTCTCCCGGGGAAGTTGTCCCTGGATCCCGGGAACCTGGCAGTGGTGGGCTGCACAGGCTCCCCGGAAATGGGGTGTGGATAGTGACCTGTGCTCGCACACAGGCTTCTTGGTGGCGGCAGCAGCAGCAGCAGCCTTAGCGTCTGCCGCCCGTCTCTGGGGTCCGCGCTTTTAGCCGTGGCTCGTGCCCGTCTCTGGAGCTCCTTTAAGCAGCGCTCTTAATCCCCTCTCCTCGCGCACCAGGAAACAGAGGGAAGAAAAAGCCTCTTGTCTCTTCGGCAGTTCCAGACTTTTTCCCGGACTCCCTCCCGGCTCGCTGTGGCACACTAGCCCCCTTCAGGCTGTGTTCCCGCCACCAGTCCTCTCCCTGCGCTCCGACAGAAGCCCGAGCCTCAGCTCCCAGCCGCGCCCGCCCTGGTGGGTGAGCAGACAAGCCTCTCGGGCTGGTGAGTGCCCGTCGGCACTGATCTTTTGTGCGGGAATCTCTCCGCTTTGGCCTCCGCACCCCTGTTGCTGTGCTCTCCTCCGCGGCTCCGAAGCTTCCCCCCTCCGCCACCCGCAGTCTCTGCCCGCGAAGGGAATTCCTAGTGTGTGGAAAGCTTTCCTCCTTCACGGCTGCGTCCCAGAGGTGCGGGACCCGTCCCTGTTCTTTTTTCTCTGTTTTTTCTTTTGCCCTACCCAGGTACGTGGGGAGTTTCTTGCCTTTTGGGAAGTCTGAGGTCTTCTGCCAGTGTTCAGTAGGTGTTCTGAAGGAGTTGTTCCACGTGTAGATGTATTTCTTATGTATTTGTGGGGAGGAAGGTGATCTCCACGTCTTACTCTTCCGCCATCTTGAAGCTCCTCCCAAGTAAACAATCTTTGGAAGTTAATTTTTCCTTAAGTTAAACTTTCCTGACCCACATCAAATGAGTGCCCTGGCCCCTGAGCATCCACGCTTGGAGAGAGATTTTAAATAACCAGAATACTAAGAATGAGACTTCCATTGAATAAAAGAAGCCAGCAACTTTGGTAAAGCTTCTCCTTTTAGTGGCCCAACAGGGAATTCTGGGATACAGTAATACTTCAGAATGGTGCCCCAATATGTGTAATTCAGGACATTCCTTTAGAAAGGCTTGCAGGAAATAATGGGCTCAGACAGCTGTGTGTCTTTTCATTTTGAAGTCTTTGAAGAGAAAGAATTTTTAGAGTATACACTAGTTTTTGGACAGGTATAAGTAATAGCTGTCATTAAAGCAGCTTTAGGATTTAGGGTAAGTGAACTTGAGATGCTTGGATTATGATGCCTAGTATCTCTCCTTACTTTTGCTATTAACTAAAACCTAGAGGGAAGAAAGCAGATCAGAGTATTCTAATTGTGTCTTCCCATGTGCCTAAGGGGTAGCAGTCCTTGACTGGATTTTCCATTTCCTTTCAGGCAATTCTTTTCTGCTCACAACTTTCCTAGATAGTCGTCAGCACACTGGATATTCTCAGCCAATAGTAATGCTTCTCCTCTTCCTCTCTCTCAACTAATTCCTCAGCACTCTTGTGCCCCAGAAAGTCAGATTAAGCCATGGCTTCTGTCCAGTAAATTTCTTAATACTGTTAAAAATGTATCTTCTAAAAGTAATTGAGATTTTTAGAAGGCTTTGAAATTATATGAAGTAACTTTATTTTCTCTCAAATTGTGAGGTTATTTTGATTTCAAATAGCAACTAAGGAAAGAGTATTAATTTCTATATTCTCTGCATATTGGAACAGTATCAGCATAAAGTGATAGAAGGCCTGGAATGGGCTTGTTCCTTATTCTGAACCCACATCAGTTTCATCAACTGTCTAATGAATACAGGGTGTGTTGCTGGATTTAAACAGGGGATGTTAGTGGAATGGTTAATAGACCAGATGATGTGAACAGAATTGTGCAGTTAGAGAAGCTGGAAAGGTAATTCTTAATCAGTGGTTGGAATACAAACCCTGAGTAGCCATCTATTGTGGCCACACCAGTTTTTGAGAAATAATATGTAAAAGACTATTCTAGGCCATGGAACATTGCTCTTGGTCTGTATGTTGGCCCTAAAGTCGGATGTGGTATCCTAAATCAGTGACATGGGATAGACCTTCACCATCAGGTCACCTCTTGCCCCTCCATTTTAGAACCCAAACTAAATCAATCTCAGTAGTATCCTTGGCCCATTTTCCGTGTGTCCTACCTTGGCTGTCATTTACTTAGATTTAAAGGGGGAAAGTGGGAATTAAGGGGAGAGGGTGTGCCATGTAGTTCTTTAGGTGGGCTCACTGAAACCTAAAACAATGCAAGGAAGACCAAAACAAACTAGCAAACAAGACAAAGCAAATACACAATAATAGCAAATACCAAACAAACTGCCTCACCTTTGAAGAGACATCTACATTTCAAATAGATGTCTGTCCTCAGTGCCTTCATTACTTCTACCAGGTACCTTCCCTTAACAACCTAAAAAGGGCCTTGAAGGTGAAGAATACCTAGTACTTTCACTGCTGGTCGGATGGCCCGTCAGGGCTCCATCATAATTTATATGCCATTTAATCTGGGGAAATAACAACAAAGCTCTATAGCCTTTGAGTCCTTATTGCACCTGCATCTGGGGTCCAAGGAAAGGACAGCTCAGTCTCACCAGGTACACAACAAGTGGCGTACAAAAGGGCCCTAACTGAAGTGCAAAAGGAAGTGAAATACTTGGAAAAAGAATTCCAGAAAGTTCCAAAGTGCAAAAGGAAGTGAAGGGGAAGGAATAGTTCGTCCTGAAAAGGTTGAGGGGCACATATAGGAAAATTATTATATCCCTTACTTTCATATCTTTTCTTTGCTATCTGAGGCAGCGGCTTGAACAGTGTATATTTGAATATTTGTCAAATCACGAAGGTGGCAAGAACAAGGGAACCAGCAGAAAACTGTGTTGGCAGATAAAGGATGGAAAGGCATCTCTGAGGGATTTTATGTTCCTATCAAGCTGCATTCATCCCAGTTCAATTCCAAAAGAGCTGAGGGCTTAAACCTAGTCAGGTGGTCCAGATGGACCAAAAGTAAACCATAAGAGCAACTCTTATTCTCCTAGATCAAAGCCTAACCTAGATGTTTTTCTAATGGCCTCCTTAATCTAACTCTGGTTCTTCCTTGGTCTTCTGACCTAGGGGAGAGGTGAGGATGCAACCTGTCACAGTCCGATTACTCAGTGTATGTGGAAAGAAGGTTTTTAAGCCTTTGTTCCTTACATCAAAAGCTCCAACCTGACAACACCATGACTAAGAGTATGCTCAGCCATGACCTACATGTGAACACAGTTGGCCCTCTGTATCCGTGGGTTCTGCATCCATGGATTCAACCAACTGCAGATTGAAAATACTTGGAAAAAGAATTCCAGAAAGTTCCAAAGAGCAAAACTTGAATTTTCCACATGCCAGCAACTATTTACATAACATTTGTATTAGGGATCAACTCTGGACTTTTCAGGAAAACCATGAGAACGGAGGAACATCTTTAAAATAGGAGTGTGAGTCAGACACATAGCTATTAAGGATCGCTAGACCGCAGGCGGCTTTAGCAGCACTAACATTGGGAAAACATCAACAACTCTCAGCTGGAATATAACTACGTCCGACCCCGGTCACTTCGCCACAGTGTCGACGCTGCACTTGGGCAGCGAAGGCCAGGCCCACATCCTTGGTGGGGTAAACAACAGCAGCCAGACCTACCTCCTCAACAAAAGGGTCCCAACTCTAGCTTTCCAAAACTCTACCTGGAAAGTGACTCCTGAGGAGCCTTCTGAAAAAACCGTTCAGGTAAAACTATATCAGTAAGGATTAAATGAATACAGGTTTCCCCTGCCATGGGACAGTAGAACGTTCCTATGAAACTTTTCATAAGTTGAAATGGTGTAAAGCAAAGAAGCAATTACCTTAGGACACATCTTGCAAACAGATGCTCACAATAAATCAGGATAAAGAACAGATGCTTATAGTTCAGAGCTCTGGCGGCTTGATGCTGAGTGTAGTTCCCAGGGAAGGAGCTTGGCGGTGCCACTCTGGCTGTCTGGGGTGGGAGCTGCCTCTGTAACAGCTACTGCAAAACAAACACGGAATGCTATTTTCAATTTTCATCTTTTTTTTGTAAAAGTGAAAATCCTCTTTGGATTTTTTTCTTTTTTTTGCTTAGTGAAAACCTACAAATGTAGATCTTTTGTAAAAGCAAAGTGGTGTAGAGCAAACTTGCAAAAAACTGGGGGATATCTGTATCTGAATGCCTTCAATGAGACAGAAATGCATTTTCCTGCCAGGCGTCAGTCTGGAGGAGGGCAGTCCAGGGCTGTGTGGCGCAATCCAGGCACCCAAGGCCTGTTCACCTCAATGCTCTGCTCTCCCCAGAGTGTGGCCCTTGTAGTGGCTGGAGTTCGAGCCTCAAATTCTCGTTTTGGCCGGCAGATGGAAAAAAAAATATGATGAAGGAAGTTCAAAAGGCACCCTCCCACTGTCCTTTAAGGAAGGTCCAGAAACAACCATCTAACACTTCTGCTTACAGTTTATTAGCCAGACATAGTTATCTGGCCATGTTCAGTTGTAAGGGAGATGAGGAACTGCCACCTTTATTCTGTATGATTATATACCAGGTAAAACTCGGGAGTGTGATTACACTGGGAAACTAGAGAATGGGAGTACTGGTCCTTAGTTACTGTGGCAGAGACAGCTAGTTAGCCCCACCACACCCAGGTTACAGATGTGGTGCATATATACAATGGAATATTACTCAGCCATAAAAAGAAATGAAATCGTGCCATTTGTAGAGACGTGGATGTACCTAGAGACTGTCATACAGAGTGAAGTAAGTCAAAAAGAAAAAAACAAATATTGTATAATATTGCTTATACGTGGAATCTAGAAAAATGGCACAGATGAACTTGTTTGCAAAGCAGAAATAGAGACACAGATGTAGAGAACAAACTTATGGACCAAGGCGGGAAGGGGAGGTGGGATGAACTGGAAGATTGGAATTGACATATATACACTACTATGTATAAAATAGATAACTAATGAGAACCTACTGTATAGCACAGGAAACTCTACTCAGTGCTCTGTGGTGACCTAAATGGGAAGGAAATCTAAAAATTGGGGGCTAGTGTATACATATAACTGATTCACTTTGCTGTACAGCAAAAACTAAGACAATGTTGTAAAGCAACTATACTCCAATAAAAAGTAATTTTAAAATGTGAAGAAGGTTTATTGGATTATTTGCTATTTATTAGTGATCAGAAACTGAAAGAAACAGAATATTTAACAAGTTTTGTGGCCCAGGGAGCAGGGAAAGGTGGTAAGGAATGATCACATAGCAACATGGTGGACATCTATACTTGTCTCCTGGGTTCGTACTTGAGAATGAGGAGGCCCTGGAAGCCTAAGGGACTTGTCAAAGGTCAGGTAACTATCACCTGCCAGTAACTATACCCCACGACTGACTCCCAACCAGTATCCTCTCATGCCTCATGGATACCCAGTGCCCTACAGATAAGGAAGATTTCTCTACTCTGTACCTAAGAGATTACTCACGTTTTACGTGGCAGATTCAATAGGATGGCCAAGAGACAAAAAACAAAAGGGAAGAAATTCCTATTTATTACTATTGTGTACTTTACCAGTGTCAGTCGTCTGAGTCAAGACCCCAAAGTCTATAAACTCCCAACACTCCTCTGCCTCTGTACAGCATTCCCAGCAGGTGATCTGGCCTCTGCTTGAACCTCCTCAGTGACGGGAGAGCTACTTTGAGATAGCCCACCCTGATTCATGTTGCTTTAGTTGTTACGTAGTTCCTGATACAGAAGAGAAAATATCTTCCCCCCATTTTGCAAAAAAGGCTCTGAATGAATTTAAAACCATGCTAAAAAGTATTTGTGGAAAGAGCGGTTACTATTCTTAACTTAATATCAAGATTTGGGACATACCCTAGAGTCCTTTGAAAACATAATTTGTAACCTAACTCAAGAGTTACAACTAGTTGAATACCTAAAACCATTCTAACTGTTGGGTTAGTGAGTTCACAGGTGATTGGTTGATATGTTATACTCATTGCTATTTAAGAGATTCATTTAGGATAAAAGAGGACAAGGAAACATCCTGTAAGATGGGAGATGGAGAAGTAGGAGGCTCTGAAGTATTGTGGTATTTTATGTGCTAGTGGGGAAAACAAAAGCTACAAATTGAAGAACTTTCAAGGGTCTTGATTTTCATATTTCACATTCTAGGAACTTATTTTTATAATTTAAAAAAAGGTTATGATAGTAAATTTTATGTTATTTTAATTTTATCACAATAATTTTTTAAAGGTGGGGGGAGGTATGGTACAGGAAATGAAAACAGCAATAGTTTCAGAGTTGACATGTCAAATTATACTTGGTCTCTTCTCCAATCCACATTATCTGAAGGAACATTGCCAATTGGCGAGTCAGAGTTTTGTGCAATGGTTTGCTTTTATAACAGGTGCACTTTTTAATCCCCTGAATGGACTGGTAAACAAGAGGTAGGGATACACATTTATAACCCTGGATGTTCTGGAAATTTTTAAATATATATTTTCTAGTAAATAATTAGATTGTCCCAGATGGCCACACACATTTGACTCTCCATAAACACTGCTTGCTCACACATATTTTAATAGAATTATGTCAATAGGGAAGGTGGACTTTCATCATCGAACTTGAGCTGAACTATACAGAAGTCCATCTGAATCATAAACAAAGGTCTATAAATTTGATGTATAGGCCCAGATGTTGAAGAGTAGGTGGGATAAGAGGGCTTTCCAGGAAAATACTGAAAAACCAAGTTCCCATCCTCAAAGGCTTTTCAAGGTTTGTGAGTCTTGTTCATGTTACTGGAAGCTCTACACAGCAGTTATTTCATCTGCTCTTGGGAAACATACATATCCACCTAGTGAACTGTAATTTCTCAAAGGCCAAACCTGGGTGCCATTCTTTCACCAATTTCCGCATGTCTTATGGCCACCAGTGCTCTCTCCTGCCTCGCCATCACGAGTTAGAAAATAACAACTGCCATGACAGGTACAGAGAATTACCTAGTTCCTCTTACCTACTGGATTGTGAGTCTTTTGAAGTCAGGCTCCATTGTGTTTTACACATAACAGATAGTCAAATAATTGTTGGGTGCTGTAGGAAAGCAGAGGAAGGAACAATTAATTTCAGCTCCTGCATGAAAGGAAGGTCAGAGCCACTTTCATGTAAAACCTTCGGAGTTGGCCCAGTAAGGATTTTCTTTCTATTTTTTTTTTCTTTTTTCTGGAAGGACCCAGTGCAAACAATTTAAAGAAATGTTTCTTAAGATAGGAACAAACTCACAGCCAGCGAGCAAACATTTGGCATAGAGAAGATTCAAATATGTTCTGCCCAGGGTTCCAGGATCACCAAATACCAATATCATTTTTTCTCTAACGGTCCAGGTTGAACATGAATTGTGTTTGGGGGAGGGGACAGAGGGGCATGTGAGCCACCTACAGCTAATTCATTTTCTCCCAGTTTTGAAGCGACAGCTCAACCAGCGCCATGGATTTTAAACTTTTATTTTTAGCCACAGAACCTCATCTTTTTGCAAACAAATTCTTACCCACAATCCCTATATTTAGATTAAAACAGGTGAAAGTGCAGCAGCGCAGGTGGAAGCAGCAGGAGCCCAGCCACTCCACTGAGCCCCCTCCCTTCCCCCAAAACCTTCGGGCCACATCAGCTGAAACGCAGACTCAAAGGACCAGTTTGAGGCCCACAGACAACCTGACGCAACCTGGTAAAAATCCATGGAAAATGTGCTTGTGAAGCAAAATGGACCCAGGAAAACCCCGCACAGGCTCCGCAAGGTCTAGGGCTATTTATTTTCTGCTGCCCCTCCCCTCCCCCACCCATCTGGGAATGGGGAACTGTGGTGCTCAGGATTGCATCACTGCCACACAGCCTTTCCCCTTCCTCTTCTCCACTGGGGACCTTTCAGCACAGTCTCTGCTCATCACGCCTCTTGAAGTCAAAGCTGTTTCCCTGGGGAGGGGAGCTACATGTTGTAAATAAGAATCTGGGCTCTGAGGCTGACTCTGGGCTCCAGGACTTGCTGGGTGCAGGCGCCTAGGTACTCACTCTCATTTTGTCCTAGATTTCCCGCTCACGCTAGAGGGACAGTAACAGCACCTGCCCTATAGGGTTGTCGTAAGGATTAATAAGAACCCTGGGACAGGGCCAGGCACAGAGTAAATGTTTGGGAAATGCTGGGTATCATTAGGAACACAGTCGGTTTGCTTGCCTGATGCTGGAAAACCAGCTGAAGCGGCTCACTCCATCTGCACCTAATTTCCTGGGTCACCTGAATGTTCCTTGCTGGCTGCAAGCCAAACACGCGGTCTCAGCGATCACTCCTATGTGTATTCCTATGCATGTGTCAGTTTGAGAAGTATTGGAGCACATCAGGCGCCACTGCTTTCCTCCTGCACTCTATGCACCAAACCTTTAATGACAACTCTCAGAAGCTTCTAGAAACTCCAACTTTTGTCGGTTCTGTTTTTCCCCAAAGATACTTTGTTATTCAGCCCTTATAGTTCTGAGCTGGCCTTCTCTTTCTTAGATCATGAAAACCCATGTTAAACAGTTTTTAATTGGTACAAGCAGGACTGACTAAATAATCTTCAGGACCCAGTGAAAAATGAAAGCCTGGGGTGCCTTGTTCACAATAATTAAGAATTTCAGGGCAGTGATAGCAGAGCATGAAACCAAGTGCAGGGCCCTTCTGTCACATGTCTATGAAGCTGGCCCTGAATACAAACGTCAGCATCTTTAAAGCCTTTGCTTCGTTTATCTATGTCACAGTCAGGATAGGATATTCAATTTACATGATGAGATTTCCCTTTTTTTTATGCAGGAAGGACTGAAGGACAGAAAGTACATATATATGACACTTGTTTATTCCTCCCACAGAAAATTGTTGTAAATAAGAGGCAAGAGATTCTGTCCAAAGGTCTATATGACAGATTCTTATAGAAGCAGGAAAATGGTATTTTCTCTTTCTGCTGGGGAAAGAGCGCAGTTTTTTTTTTTCTTGGATTCCCTTATGACACTTCATTTTAGCAAACACCCCAGAATCTCATCTTTCAGCTGTCACCAGTCTCAAAAAGATCTCACTATTCTTAAAGGTGTTGTACTTGCTATTTACGAAGGAGGTTAACTGTTCACTTATCAGTACTTCTTTTGTTGTGCTGTGAGGAATCCTCATAGGAACCGAGCTGACTTTTCTGCTCTCTTAATGGTGATTCCCCCCAGAAGCAGAGCCTGAGTTAGGATATAATTATCAATAGATTATTGGGAGATGCAGCGAAGGAGGGAAGGGAAGACAGCCAAATAAAAAGGTGAATTATTAAGCCAGCTATCCCAGAGATTGACTGGAAATTAATCATGTTGAAAGACCCTGAGATACAGTGAGATACCACAGACCATCGAAATATCTCACCCGGGGGCTCAGGGGGCTGGGGCCTTTAAACACCAACTCCTATCAGTCAGTGATTGAGAACTGCTGGGGGTGGGCGGGCTAATGCAGCCAGTGCACTCTGGGATGGTAAGGCCTCAGGGACAGGCAGATGCTGGGAGCGTCTGCTACAACTGCAATATTAAATTGGAAAGCAAGTCTACACTGCAAGAGAAAATTGGAAAGCAGACAGCTTTGGGTTCCAAGATCAGCGCTACTGATTAGCTGCAGGATGATTTGGGGTAAGTTAACACACGAGCCTGTCCTTCACCTATAAAATAGAAATACTACCTCACCTACTTTCAGGATTATCGGGGTGATTAGAACTGTATGAAGCATCAGACATAGCCTTTTATTGTATATAGAGAGCTGCCATTAAATTGTTTTTAAACTAGTATGTATTTCTCAAACTCAAATATTCATAACTTTCACTTGAAAATCTTGTTAAACTACAGATTTTGATTCAGCATACTTGGGTCGGGCATGAGGTTCTGCATTTCTAGCAAGCTCCCAGGTGATACGGATACTGCTGGTCCATGGACCACACTTTATGCAATAAGATTTTAAACCATTCTAAAAGTTGTGGTTTTTTTCTAATTATAATATGCAGTAACTCGTAAAATATTTTCCCTGGATCCACTGAGTTTCATCATAGCAACAACAAAAAAAGTTTGATTGTATTTGTGACAGCTGTTAGCCTTATACGGCACATAACAACCAGCTGGGTTGATCACCACTAATAAACCGAACTGACTGGGGTTCCCAAAGCAGAGTTACACAGGGAAAAAGTACAGAATGAAAAATATATAGGCTAGATAAGTATTTCAGCATTATGGGAAACCTAAGAAAAGAAAAAAGTTGCATCATTATTAGAGAATGAGGAAAAGGAAGAGAGCCCAAAGGCATATTTCTAAGCAATTCATGACACTAATCCAAAATTAATGTGATGTGCTTTGAGACGTTTCCTATGTACCATACATTATGTAGGGTAATGATGTAAAAGAATGTACGTGGTGTTTACAATCTGTGGAGGGGAACAGACACATACATGCAGAGACTAAGCAGTAAAAATGTGGATAAATAGTTCTCCTTAGTGGGAGACTTTTGTTAGGCACAGGGAGATTATCTTGGTCTGGAATACCTAGGAAAAGTATAGTTGGAAGGGGGTTTTCAACTGAGCCTTCAGAGGACAAGAGAGTCTTGAGTTTGAATATAGTGGGAATACATAGGGAAATGGTCATAACTTTAACAAAATGGTTCTAGAAAATGTGCCTCAAAAAGGGCATTGTTTAGGAATATATGTTGTCAGTAACAGGGCTTGGTTATGAACTGTGGCCCACAATGTACTTATTGACCCCTAGCTGAGGCAGGTAGAGGTCAAGGAGCAGGGGGCAAATAGAAGCATCATCGCTAAGAATATGGAAATTGGAGTCAGATGTGGCTTCACACACAGATTTCAATAAGAACTAGATGTGTGGCTTGGAAACGCTGATCACTCTGAATCTCCTTTCTTATCCATAAAATGATGAGTTCATGTTTTCTAAATAGGATTGAGGTGATGATTAAATGAGATAATTCATGAAAGGTAACCCATGTGTATTCCTGAGCACAGGGCCTGGTTCATAGTCAGTGTTTGAAAAGTAGTGAGTATTAACAGAATCAAAACAGAAAGGAGAAAGGCCAGCAAAAGTTTTTAAGAAAAAAGGAAGAAAGAAAGAAACCTAATTGTGGTCACAGCAGTGCTTATGACCAGGAAGTTCTAGGAGGTGAAGGGGGTCACAAAGACTGGGGCTCCAAGATACCTGGAAGCACATAGCTTCAGTTTATATTGTCAATCACACACGCACACAGCATATTTTAATCTTTCATATAAGAGAAGGGTGGGTGGATGGCTGCTAGATGTGCTGCCCCCCTCAGGAATAAAGATTCCATTGCCCCACCACACTGGGGGTTCCTTCTAGCTGAAGAGAGCCACCTTGCTCAGAGTCACACCCCTCCCCTGTGGTCCCCATCCAGTGACTGTTGGTGCAGAGGTGCCGGCTGAGGAGCTATCCACAACTCTGAAGGGTTGAGTCCATCTTCAGAAATTGCCACAGGGTTGACTGAAGCTTCATTTAGATGGCATCACATCTCAGTTTCTCCTTCTACTCAATCCTGTTTCCTTCCTTTCCCTTCCACAAGTGTTGAACCCAAGGACACTCTGTAATAAATCTCTTGCATGGTAATCTCCATCTTAGTGTCTGCTTCCTGGAGGACATATAGCTCTTGGCACAAGGTGGTAGTGTAGGTATTAAAATGATCACAGGTAATGAATTTGTATGGTGTATGTGGAAGGAAATACACTAGCTGGTGCTAGTTTCCACCATTGGAGAAATATGAAGGAAATCTTAACTTTAAAGACAATTGAATTGGGTGACTTTTCTAACTCAGTTGAGACTTTAGAAAAAAGATAAGCTGGGGTGAAAGGCTGAGGTTCTCCTTAGTAGCCTATAAAGAAGCTCTCATGTCCTTCAAGAGGAGAGCTGAGAAAGTTGAGGTCAAGACCCAGGAACTAGCATTAGAGTAGCCAAATTTCAATGGAGGTTAAACTCTCAGCCTAGACAGATCTGCTATGCCAAAGTCAGGACCCTGCTTGGGTAAAAATAAAACTCTGACATGTGGGATGGGCACGCCCGGGTAGATTACCATTCCCCACCCCTATCTCGAATCACCAGATTCCCAGGAGCCCTACAGAAGTAGTCTGCCCATCCCTAGTCAAGGGTAGTACTCTTCTCTTGTTCAAAGGCAGTACAGAAGTTTTTTCCTTACAAGACAGCATGTGCCAAAGTCAGGATCTGGCCCAACCCTACTGACTCACTCGGCCGCTAGGTCTATAACTATAAGTTGCAGCAAACACAGCCAGAGACATGGTGGGCATGAGAAGGGAGGAAAGAGACTATATCCCAAAGGAGCTACAGGACCTCGTCCTCCTTTATAAACATGCACTGGAAGATTATAGATAGGATTGGTTTCTGAGGGTGTTAGAATATTGCTTGAGCACAGAGTTTATCAATTTGAGAGACTCTTCTAGGATTATGTGATTTAAAATTCTGGTAAGAAACACCAAGAGATGGTGCAAACACAATCCCAGGGTGGCTCTCAAAAGCATGGAAAAAGTGATAGCTCACATTAAGTGGGAAAAGAAACACCAGAGTTGTCATGGCAGCTGGTAGACAAAGGAAATAAAAGGCTGAGAGAAGTACACAAGCCAGAGTATGTATACTGTGTAAGGCTGGAAATGCCATTACAGAATTATTATGCTTACTGATAATAGGGCTTCCCCCAGCCCCACACCCACATGCACACTATAGAGGACAGGTGGTGGTACTTAACCATCTGAAGCCAGATGGATGCCATTATCTTAACGTATGGCAAGGATGAAAGGCTAATGGATGGATCTGACTTGCAGAAAATTGTGGAACTGATTAACAGAAAACTGTATCCCTAGGGAAAAATAGGGGGCAACTAACAGGGTCCTACATGTACTCAATCTGTATAATGAAAAGAAGTTAAGGATGACTCATGGCGAGGTTGACAGCAGTTGCTCCAATATATAGTCATGATCCATCGCCCAGATTCCAGGTCTGAATGCTTTTTCAGGCCTGGAACCCAGTTACCAAAGAAGTCAGATACCAATAACTTTGCAACACCATGGCAAGTGCACACAGTGCTGAGTCCCCCAGTCTTTCTCCAGGGCCATTTACATAAACAAATGTGCCCTATGGAAGGGGACTATTGGACGGGGTCTGAGGTAACACTGGTACCCAGAGATCTGAAACATCATCGTTTCTCCATTCAAAATGGAGCTATACGGGGGCCAAGTAATAAATGGATTCAGTGGATAAATCAACATTTCAAACTAAAGATTTGTGTCTTCCTAATACTCAGGAAAATCATGTTTTTAAAATTTCTTTCTTCCATTTCCCTTTTCTTAAAAAATTGAAATGTAGTTGACATACAATATTATGTTAGTTTCGGGTGTACTGTCTGGTGATTTGACATTTGCGTTCATTAAGAAAATTATCACAATGAACCTAGTAACATCTGTGCTCAGACAAAGGTATTATAATATAATTGACCATATTCCTTATGCTGTATATTACATTCTTGGGGCTTATTTATTTTATAACTGGAGGCTTGTATCTCTTAATTGCCTTCACCTATTTTGCCCCACCCTGGACCCTCCTTCTGTCTGGCAAACATCTATTTATTCTCTATGAGTCTGTTTTTGTTTTGAGTGTTCGTTTTGTTTTTTAGGTTCCATATATTAGTGAGATCATATGGTATTTATCTCTCTCTGACTTATTTCATAAAATACCCCAAAGTGGAATTGCTGGATCATATGGTAGTTCTATTTTTAATTTTCTGAAAAACCTCCATATTGTTTTCCATAGTGAATGCACCAATTTACATTCCCACCAACAATGCACCAAGGTTCCCTTTTCTCCATATCCTTGCCAACATTTGTTGTGTTGTAGTTGTGATATTCCTCTCATTTCTGTGTCACTAACCCTGGGGTGTGGGTCCTGACTATATCACACCTCTGCCCCTCGTACCCATTTTGTTGTGTATCCTTCTTTATAACATTAGTTATGGAAAATTGTATCTGCTAGTCTTCAGATCGTTCTCATAGATAGCTGCTTTGTAAGTAGTTGTAATTTTGGTGTGCCCGTGGAAGGAGGTGTGTTCAGGTCTCCCTACTCTGCCATTGTGGGGAAGCTCCATTTCCCATTTTCTTGGATGGTAGACCTGATCTTCTGGATTCATCTTTGAATTTTATGGCTTTACAATATGGAAGATTTCTCCAACTTTATATTTTAGTATTTTATAAGCCTGTTTCTGCAATGATTTTAAAAATCAACTTTAATATACAGATAAAATGCATCCATTTTAAGTGTGCAGTTTGATAGGTATTCATCTGTGCACCTACCACCCAACGAAGTTACAGTAAATTTGGTTATTCCAATCAAGGTATATTCCCAGAAATTCCCTCATGCCTCTTGATCATCAATATCTACCCCCACCAGATACAGTAACTGCTGACCGTTTTTCTATCACTATAGATTAATTTTCCTCTCCTAAAAGGTCACATAAAAGGAATCATGAAGTACATCTTCTCTGGTGTCTGGCTTCTTCAGCATGTTTTTGAAATCCACAGTGTGTGCAACACACACATTGTTTTGTTTTTTTTTTTTTGCGGTACGCGGGCCTCCCACTGTTGTGGCCTCTCCCGTTGCGGAGCACAGGCTCTGGATGCGCAGGCTCAGCGGCCATGGCTCACGGGCCCAGCCGCTCCGTGGCATGTGGGATCTTCCCGGACCGGGGCACGGACCTGTGTGCCCTGCATCGGCAGGAGGACTCTAAACCACTGCGCCACCAGGGAAGCCCCACACATTGATTTTTATTATCAAGCAGTCTTCCGTTGTATGGATATATCATTTGTTTAACCACTCATTTAATTGACATTTGGGTTTTAGGCTACTATGAACAAAGCTACTATGAATATTCATGCACCGTTGTCTTTCTGTGGACAAGTGTTTTCATTTCTTGTTGGTATTTACTTAGGAGTAGAGTGATGGGTCATATGGCAAATATAAGTTTAACTTTATAAGGAACTTCCAAATCGTTTTCCAAAGTGGTTGTACCATTTTATATTTGCACCAGCAATATATGAGAGTTTCAGTTGCTCTATATTCTCACCATTGGGTAGTCTCAGTTTTTGTTTTTAGCCATTCTATGGATTTATAATAACATGTCATGATTTAACTTGTATTTCCCTGATGACTAGAAATGTTGTGCATCTTTTCATATATGTATTGGCCATCCTTATATATTTTTTATTTGAAGGATCAAATTATCAGTCCAATTTAAAAACTGGGTTTTTATCTTCTGATTATCAAGCTGTAAATGTTCTTTATATATTCTGGATGCAAGTCCTTCATCAAATATATGTAAAGAATATATTTTCTATCAGTCTGTTGGCTTGTCTTTTCATTTTCTTAATGGTGATATTTGAAATACAGAAATGTGTAATATTTATAGCGTCCATTTCTTAATCTTTTCTTTCATATTTTGTGCTTTTGTGTTATATCAAAGAAATCTTTGTCTACCCAAAGTTTGTGAAGATATTTTCCTATATATTGTAGCAATTTTATAATTTTCATTTTTACGTTTCAGTTTATATTCAATGCAGTTACCTTTTGCATTTGGTGTGAACTAAGAGTTGAGGTTCATATTTTTTCGTAAGGTTATCCAATTGTTCAAGCACTACTTATTGAAAAGACAATCTTTTTGCCATTGAATTATTTTGGCACGTTCAAATTCTTTAATAAATACAGGGCTATTAAAAATGTCTCTTTTATGTTAGTTTTGTAGCTGTGTCTTTCAAGGAATTTGTCCATTTCATCTTAAGTTGTCCAATTTATTACATAAATTCATTCAGAATAGTCCCCTTTTATTCTTTTAATGTCTTATAGTGAAGTTCCTTCTTTCATTCCTGATTTTGATAATTTGTATCTTCTTTTCTTGACTGGTCTGATTAGAAGCATAATAATTTTTCAAAGAACCAGATTTTGGTTTCGTTGATTTTTTTACCTATAAATTATGTTTTCCGTTTCATGATTCCATTCATATTTTTATTATTTCCTATACTCTACTTACTTTGGGTTCAATTTGTTATTCTTTTTCCGAGCTTCTTCATGTGGAATCTTGCATTATTGATTTTAGACTTTTATTCTTTTCTAATATAAGCCCTTAAAGCTCTAAATTACCCTCTAACCAGTGCTTTATGTACATCCTACAAATTATGATGTGTTGCATTTTCATTATTCAGGTAAAATATGTCCTAATATTCCTTGTGATATATTGTACTTACTTTGGGTTCAATTTGTTATTCTTTTTCCGAGCTTCTTCATGTGGAATCTTGCATTATTGATTTTAGACTTTTATTCTTTTCTAATATAAGCCCTTAAAGCTCTAAATTACCCTCTAACCAGTGCTTTATGTACATCCTACAAATTATGATGTGTTGCATTTTCATTATTCAGGTAAAATATGTCCTAATATTCCTTGTGATATATTGTATAATACATGGGTTATTTATAAGTGTGCTGTTTGATTTACAAATATTTGTGCTTTTTCAGTATCTCTTTGTTACTGATTTCTAATTTTTTCTGTTGTGTTCAGAGAACACGTTCCATATGATTTCAATGCTTTAAATTTCTTCAGACTCTATATAATCCAGTATATGGTCTATTTTGGTGAGTGGTCCATGTGCATCTGAAAATAATATATATTCTGTTTTGGGGTGGAATGTTCTATAAATGTTCTGTAACTGTCAAGTTGGTTGATGTTGTTGTTTCATTCTTCTCCATTCTTATGGAATTTTCTTTCTATTCTACCAATTACTGAGAGAAGAGAATTGAAATTTTCCAAGTATTATTGTGAGTTTATTTCCAGTTTCAGTTCTGTCAGTTTTTGCTTTGCGTATTTTTGAAACTGTGACTGAGTACATACACATTTATGATTATTATTTCACATTTATGGTGAAATGACCCAGTTATCATTATGAGATATTTCTCTCTATCTCTAGTAATATTTCTTGTCCTGAAGTATCACTCTAGCTTTCATAAAAAATCTTTGTCAGGTGTAAATTTTTTATCCTTTTATTTTAACTTACCAGGGTTTTAAAATATTTTATTTATGATAGGTTTCCTGCAAACCACAAATAGTTGGATTTTGCTGCACCCTCATTCATTCTATTGAGTGTTTTTTGTCTTGCTCTATTATTAACTGCATTAGGATTTGCCACATAAATGACACTAAGCCAAGGGAGATAGCAATTGCTCTATAACATTGACTGCAATAAATATGATGTACCTATTTTTCCAAACATAGTTATATCAAGTTAGTCCTTCTCTCAACAAGGTTGATAAGAATGCCAATCTCTCTCTCTTTTTATGGCCCTTCTGACCCAATGGTCAGGGAAAAAAGTGAAGACTGTTGGTTCTTAGTCACTTTTGGATGCCATTGTCATTGGTCTTTGCCCAGGCCCATAGCCTTCAGTGGCAGGCTGCCAGGTTTGGTGAGGCTGGGTTATTCCCTCCCCCATTGCTGAGCTCAGACATGGGCCCTCCACAGGAGACTGCAAAGTCAAGATGTTAGTGCTTGCCTTGGGTATCCAAGCAACCATCTCTACCAGTGATTCTACCATCTCTAGTGAACTTCATCAGAATGAACCAGAACATTTTCTCTTCTACCTCTAAAGCGCCAATCCCTTATCATCTTTCTCTTCAAATTAGCCAGTCTTGTAAATTTTGGCTTGTGCAGTGCAGGGGAGAAAGTTGGGGATGGGTGCAGAGAAAAGGAAATATTTTCTGATTTCTTTTCTCCAAGAAGAGTTTCTAGCTTCCCAGAAAAGAAAAGAAAAACAAAACAAAACAATGCACAAGACACCAAATGAATCTCTCAACAGTTCAACTGTTACATACTCAAATTAAACAAAGTCATAAGTCATTCTTCACTGAGTCTTCAGAAACTGTTTAGTAAGACTGAGCAGGGACAGAACTCTTTTTATGAAAGCTTCCAACGCAGGCTAAGTTGGCCTGAGCCCCATGTGTCCTGTCCAAGAATTGCAGGAATGACTGTGCTGATGACCAGGGTGGGTGGAATAGTGCTGAGATCTAAAGTCTGCCCTTTTTTCACCCAGGAAAAGCCTGTATGTGCAACTCTCCTACTCTTGTCTAGTGAATGAACTGTGTGTTCAGTGTCATTCAACTTCATCGAGCCCCTGTGTTTAAGATCTAAATAGGGAAGAAAACATGAAGAAAAAGAAAGACCGTCCCAGTGTTTGTAGAGGATGGAGAAAAACAGCTGCAAAACAAAATATGTCTTAGTTGGCTTTCTGTCTTCAAAAGGACATAAAATGAAACAGGGAAGATGACCGTCTATGTTTGGCAATCCTCATTCAAGCAATATTGAACTTCTATGTGCAAAAGACTGCACTACAAACCTGCATATGTAAAGTGCTTAGCACAGTATCTAGCTAAGTAAATGCTAGCTGTTAGCATTACCGTTAATATTGACAGCAGTTTTCTTTTACTCTCTTCTATAACGTTTTGAGAGAAATTGTAGCCAAGGTAAGAATCTGATTTGCGCTAACTGCCTGTCCTCGCTCTTAGGCTATAAGCTCTGTTGACTAGGAATTATCTTGGGAAGGAGAGCGATGTAAAAAGCAAGAAAGAAAAAGAAAAAACAGGTTTCCTTTTCCAGGTGTTAATTTAGTCTCCCTTTTCGAAACTGGAGCAGGAATCAGACAGCTAAACATCATTAGAACTGTGCTCATTCCCTAAGAATGAATATGCTGTAAGAGCTTGTTTGAATACTCTGTTTTAACAATGGACTGTTTTAGTATACTATTTCTGGCAAAATTAAAAAAAAAAAACTATTTTAAAGAGATAAATCAAGAACTGTTTCACGGTTGAAATTGAAAAATACCCATCATTCTCTTTAAAAAGAGATTTTGGGGCTTCCCTGGTGGCGCAGTGGTTGAGAGTCCGCCTGCCGATGCAGGGGACGTGGGTTCGTGCCCCGGTCCGGGAAGATCCCACATGCCGCGGAGCGGCTGGGTCCGTGAGCCATGGCCGCTGAGCCTGCGCGTCCGGAGCCTGTGCTCCGCAACGGGAGAGGCCACAGCAGTGAGAGGCCCGCGTACCGCAAAAAAAAAAAGAGATTTTGAATGCTGCTAAAAACCACATGCTGGAGGTGAAGAAATACTTTGCATAGCTAGCATCCTCTATAGGACTGTGTTATATAATGCAGAATGAGGAAATAAAATATCTAATTATAGCTTAAGACCTGTTTTGGCCTCTAGTTAGAGGGCTAGTTTTTTCTAAGATACCTGGTAGTTAGTACAGCTAGGTGCCATTCTAGGACTCCACTCAGCCTATGACCCCTATAACCCTAGGTAGCTTCTTATCCACTGCAGTCACTGTTTAACTTTTTTATCCTGGTAACTTCATCTTTTTAAAGAAACTGAAGGATCAGAGACTGGCAGCAGCTATTCCTGCTTATAAAAGAAAATAAAGGGAAAAGGAAAAAATGTTGCTAATTGTCCATCTTCTGTTTCCCCCTCACAGTCTGTATGCTGTAATCTTCTCTTCCTATCTATTATAAGAAGGGCTAACATTTATACAGTGTTTACTCTCCCCCAGCCCCATGCTAAGTGCTTTACACTGCTTAGCTCATTTAATCTTCACAACAAACCCATAAGGTAGGCAATATTGTTATCCCCATTTGAAGCACAGAGGGGCTAAGGGAATTACCTAAATTTACACAGATAGGTAATGGCAGAGCCAGGATTTGAATCCAAGCAGATAGGCTCTTGAGTTTATGTTCATTTTGCCACCAGCTTTATTGAGATATGATTAATATATAACATTGAGGGGATTTAAGGTGTACAATGTGATGATTTGATGTATTTATATGTTACATAATGATCATGACCATATAGTGTTAGCCAACACCTCCATCATGTCATATAACTGCCACTTCTTTCCTTGTGGTGCGAACATTTAAGATCTACTCTCTCAGCAACTTTCAAGTGTACTTAATACAGTATTGTTAACTATAGTCACCATGCTGTACATTAGATCCCCAGAACTCATTCATCTTATAACTGGAAGTTTGTACCCTTTGACTAGCATCTCCCCATTTCTGCCACCCCCCAGTCCATTCAACTTCCTGTTTCTATGAGTTTGGCTTTTTTTAGATTCCACATGTAAGTGATATCATACAGTATTTGTCTTTGTCTGACTTATTTCACTTAGTATAATACCCTCAAGGTTTATCCAAGTTATTGCAAATGAAGAATTTCCTATTTCTTCTGAGTGATATTCCATTATATGTATATAAACAACATCTTCTTCATCCATACATTGATGAACACTTAAGTTGTTTCCATATCTTGTGATATTCCATTATATATATATATATACACATACACAGATATATATACATACACACACATCTTCATCCATACATTGATGGATACTTAAGTTGTTTCCATATCTTGTGATATTCCATTTTATATATATATATATATACACACACACATATATATACATACACACACATCTTCATCCATACATTGATGGATACTTAAGTTGTTTCCATATCTTGGCTATTGTGAATAATGCTGCAGTGAATATGGGAGTGCAGATATCTCTTCAAGATCCTGTTTTCATTTTCTTTGGGTATATACACATAAGGATGGTTGCTGGATTGTATGGTAGTTCTATTTTTCGCTTTTTGAGGAACCTCCATACTATTTTCCATGGTGGCTATACCAGTTTACATTCCCACCAACAGTACACAAGTGTTCCCTTTTCTCTACATCTTCCCCGACACTTATCTCTTGAATTTTGATGGCAGCCATCTAACAGGTATGAGGTGATACCTCACTATGCTTTTTATTTGCATTTCCTTGATGATTAGTGATGTTGAGCACCTTTTCATGTACCTGTTGGCCATTTGTGTATCTTCTTTTTTTTTATTTTGAATTTTTATTTTAACTATTCAGGTCCTTTGCCCATTTTAAAATCAGATTATTTGGGTTTTGGCCATTGAGCTGTATGAGCTCTTTATATGTGTTGGGCATTAACTCCTTATCAGATATATGATTTGCAAATATTTTTCTCCCAGTCCTTAGGTTGTCTTTTCATTTTGTTGGTTGTTTCTTTTGATGTAGTTGCACTTATTAATTTTTGTTGTTGTGCTTTTGAGGTTATATCAAAAAAAATTTTTTACTAAGACCAATGTCAAGGAGCATTTTACCCATGTTTTCTTCTGGGAGTTTTATGGTTTCAGGCCTTATGTTTAAGTTTTTAACTCATTTCAAGTTAATTTATTTATTTTTTTAGATTAAAATTTTTTTAGGGCTTCCCTGGTGGCGCAGTGGTTGAGAGTCCGCCTGCCGATGCAGGGGACATGGGTTTGTGCACTGGTCTGGGAAGATCCCACATGCCACGGAGTGGCTAGGCCCGTGAGCCAT
Source organism: Neophocaena asiaeorientalis asiaeorientalis (assembly GCF_003031525.2). Lineage (NCBI taxonomy): Eukaryota > Metazoa > Chordata > Mammalia > Artiodactyla > Phocoenidae > Neophocaena > Neophocaena asiaeorientalis. The sequence continues at coordinate 5,540,789 of NW_020174050.1, read as the reverse complement.
GGCCGCTGGGCCTGCACGTCTGGAGCCTGTGCTCCACAACGGGAGAGGCCACAACAGTGAGAGGCCTCCGTACTGGAAAAAAAAAAAAATTTATTGAAGTATAATTGATTAACAATGTTGTGTTAGTTTCAGGTGTACAGCAAAGTGGTTCAGAACTACATATATATATATATATATATATATATAGTTCTCTGTGCTATACAGTAGGTCCTTGTTGGTTATCTATTTTATATATAGTATTGTGTATACATTAATCCCAAACTCCTAACTTACCCTCTTTCTCCCCTTTCCCCTTTGGTAACCATAAGTTTGTTTTCTATGTCTGTGAGTCTATTTCTGTTTTGTATATAAGTTCATTTGTATCATTTTTATATATTCCACATGTAAGTGATATATGATATTTGTCTTTGTCTGACTTACTTCACTTAGTATGATAATCTCTAGGTCCATCCATGTTGCTGCAAATGGCATTATTTCATTCTTTTATATAGCTGAGTAATATTCCATTGTATATATATATAGATACCACAACTTCTTTATCCATCCATCTGTTGATGGATCGGTTGCTTCCATGTCTCGGCTATTATAGATAGTGCTGCAATGAACATTGAGGTGCATGTATCTTTTCAAATTATGGTTTTCTTCAGGTACATGCCCAGGAGTGGGAATGCAGGATCATATGGTAGCTCTATTTTTAGTTTTTTAAGGAATGTCCCTACTGTTCTTCATAGTGGCTGTACGAATTTACATTCCCACCAACAGTGTAGGAGGGTTCTCTTTTCTCCATACCCTTTTCGGCATTTATTACTTGTAGACATTTGGATGATGGCCATTCTGACCTGTGTGAGGTGATACCTCACTGTAGTTTTGATTGGCATTTCTCTAATAACTAGCAATGTTGAGCATCTTTTCATGTGCCTTTTGGCCATTGGTATGTCTTCTTTGGAGAGATGTCTATTTAAGTCTTCTGCTTATTTTTTGATTGGGTTGTTTGGGTTTTTTTTTTATATTGAGCTGTATGAGCTGTTTGTATATTTTGGAGATTAATCCCTTGTTGGTCGTGTTGTTTGCAAATATTTTCTACCATTCTGTAGGTTGTCTTTTCATTTTGTTTATAGTTTCCTTTGCTGTGCAAAAGATTTAAGTTTAATTAGGTCCCATTTGTTTATTTCTGTTTTTATTTTCATTACTCTAGGAGATGGATTGAAAAGATATTGCTGTGATTTATGCTTGTGTTCTGCCTATGTTTTCCTCTAAGTGTTTTATAGTATATGGTTTTACATTTAGGTGTTTAATACATTTTGAGTTTAATTTTGTGTATGGTGTTAGAGAATCCTCTAATTTAATTCTTTTGCATGTAGCTGTTTTCCAAGAACCACTTATTGAAGAGACTGTCTTTTCTCCATTTTATATTCTTGCCACTTTTGTCGTGGATTAATTGACCATAGGTGTGTGGGTTTATTTCTGGGCTTTCTATCCTGTTCCATTGATTTATATTTCTGTTTTTGAGCCAGTACCATACTGTTTTGATGACTATAGCTTTGTAATTTAGTCTGAAGTCAGGGAGCGTGACTCCTCCCTCTCTGTTTTTCTTTCTCAAGATGGCTTTGGCTATTCAGAGCCTTTTGTGTTTCCATACAAATCAAAAAATTTTTGTTCTTGTTCTGTGAAAAAGGCCAGTGATAATTTGATAGGGATTGCAGTGAATCTACAGATTGCCTTGGGTAGTGTGATTTAACAATATTGATTCTTCCAATCTAAGACCACGGTATGTCTTTCCATCTGTTTGTGTCCTCTTTAATTTCTTTCATCAGTGTCTTACAGTTTTCTTTTTAAAGTACAGGTCTTTTCCCTCCTTAGGTAAATTTATTCCTAGGTATTTTATTCTTTTCGATGTGATGGTAAATGGGATTGTTTCCTTAATTTCTCTTTCTGATTTTTCATTGCTAGTGTATAGAAATGCAACAGATCTCTGTGCATTAATTTTGTATCCTGCAACTTTACTGAATTCATTGATGAGTTCTAGTAGTTTTCTGGTAGCATCTTTAGGATTTTCTATGTATAGTATCATGTCGTCTGTAAACAGTGACAATTTTACTTCTTCCCTTTTAATTTGAATTCCTTTTATTTCTTTTTCTTCTCTGATTGCTATTGCTAGAACTTCCAAACCTATGTTAAATAAAAGTAAGGAGAGTAGACATCCTTGTGAGGAAATGCTTTCAGCTTTTCACTGTTGAGTATGATGTTAACTGTGGTTTTGTCATATATGGCCTTTATTATGTTGAGATATGTTCCCTCTATGCCCACTTTCTGGAGGCTTTTTATCATAAATGAGTGATGAATTTTGTCAAAAGCTTTTTCTGCATCTATTGAGATGATCATATGGTTTTTGTTCTCCAATTTCTTAATGTGGTGTATCACACTGATTGATTTGCATATACTGAAGAATCCTTGCATCCCTGGAATAAACCCCACTTGATCATGGTGTATGATCCTTTTAATGTATAGTTGGATTCAATTTGCTAGTATTTTGTTGAGGATTTTTGCATCTATATTCATCAGTGATATTGGCCATAATTTTCTTTTTTTGTGGTATCTTTGTCTGGTTTTGGTATCAGGGTGATGGTGGCCTCATAGAATGAGTTCAGAAGTGTTCCTTACTCTGCAATTTTTTTGGAATAGTTTCAGAAGGATAGGTGTTAATTCTTCTCTAAATGTTTGATAGTTCACCTGTGAGGCCATCTGGTCCTGGACTTTTGTTTGTTGGAAGTTTTAAAATCACAGTTTCAATTTCAGTACTTGTGATTGGTCTGTTCATATTTTCTATTTCTTCCTGGTTCAGTCTTGGAAGATTGTACCTTTCTAAGAATTTGTCCATTTCTTCCAGGTTGTCCATTTTATTGGCATATAGTTGCTTGTAATAGTCCTTTGTATTTCTGTGGTGTCAGTTGTAACTTTTCCTTTTTCATTTCTAATTTTGATTTGGGTCATCTCCCTTTTTCTCTTGATGAGTCTGGCTAAAGGTTTATCAATTTTGTTTATCTTTTCAAGAAACCAACTTTTAGTTTCATTGATCTTTTCTATTGTTTTCTTCATCTCTATATCATTTATTTCTGCTCTGATCTTTATGATTTCTTTCATTCTAGTGACTTTGGGTTTTGTTTGTTGTTCTTTCTCTAGTTGCTTTAGGTGTAAGGTTAGGTTTTTTATTTGAGATTTTTCTTGTTTCCTGAGGCGAGCTTGTATTGCTATAACCTTCCCTCTTAGGACTGCTTTTGCTGTGTCCCATAGGGTTTGGATGTTTTTGTTTTCATTTTTCTCTAGGTATTTTTTGATTTCTTTTTTGATCATTTCAAGTTAACTTTTGTGAATGGTGTAAGAGAGGGGTCAAATTTCATTCTTCTGCATGTGGTTATCCAGTTTTCCCAACACCATTTATTGAAGAGATTATCCCTTCCCCATTGAGTATTCTTGGCTCCCATGTCAAATATTAGTTGACCATATATGTAAGGGTTTATTTCTGGTCTCTCAGTTCTGTTCCATTTGTCTATGTGTCTATTTTTACGCCAGTGCCATATTACTCTGATTACTATAACTTTGTAGTATAGTTTGAAAGCAGGAAGTGTGATCCCTCCAACTTTATATTGTTTCTCAGGATGGCTTTGACTATTTGTGGTCTTTTATGGTTCCATATGAATTTTAGAATTGTTGTTGTTGTTGTTTTATTTCTATAAAAATACCATTGAAAATTTTGACAGGGATTGTACTGAATCTATAGATAGTTTAGATGGTATGGAGTCTATGTTCTTAATGATTAAGCTCTGGTAGTTTTTTGTGATAAATGCCAGAGCTGAAAGGGAACTTAGAAATTAATTACTTCAAACCCCTCATTTTACAGATTCAACTGAAGTATGGTTAAAGTATTGCTGTTTACTATTTGTCCTATCCTGGATCAAATTTAGGCGTCCCAAGTTTCATCCTGTTTACTTTACATCATCACTGAACTAAAGCAGAGTATAAGTGAGACTCCCAACTGTGCTGGTTATCTGCCAGTCATTCCAGATGCACATTCCATCCTGCTTACCACCCAGGAAGCTGACTTACATAGGCTGACCAATGGATTCCCTTGCTCTGTGGATTCTAGTAGGGTTTGACCGGTTTGGGGGCCATAGCAGGAGATTCAGGAAGGAGGGTGAAGCTAGAGTATTTATTCTAACAAGCTGTATAGTTATTTATTACTGCTTAACAAACTACCCCGAATTTAGTGGTATAAAATTACCATTTTATTAGGCTCACTAATTTTGTGGGTCAGGAATTCAGACAGAGCATAGTGAGGATGGCATGCCTCTGCTCTACTACGTTTAGGGTCTTATCTGGGACTCAGCTGTTAAGGTGGCTTCACAGCTGGGAGCTTATTATCTAAAGACATGTTCACTCACGTGCCTAGCTGCTGATGTTAGTTATTGGCTGGGACTTCAGTTGAATGTATGACCAAAATACCTCCATATAGCCTCACCATTGCCCTCTCCACCTGGGTGAGTTTGGGCTTCTTCACAGTACAGCATCTTGGTTCCAGTAATGAGTGTCCCCAAGAAAGCAGATAGAAGTACGTGGCATTTTTATGTTCTAATCTTGGGAGTTGCACAGTGCCACTTCCATCATGCTCTGTTGGTCAAGAGAGACACAAAGCTCTGCCCAGACTCAAGGGGAGGGAGTATAGATGCCAACACTTTATGGGAGAAATGTCAAGGTCACATTGTAAGAAAAGCATGTGGGGTAGGAGAGATTTTGCAGTCACCCTTGGAAAATATAATGGGTAACAGATTGAGATGTGAGGACTACATCTGTATACACGAGTATGGCTCAACTGGAAAGGCATGCCTAGAAGGGAAGGAAGTATATTATAGAATTTATGAAAATGTAAAAGAAGTAGTATGTTATACAACTGTTATTCAGGGTACCCCCAGGCCTTAAAAAATAAGTAAATAATTGGATCTAGAACAGAGTTCCTAAAATATCCTCAGTTCTTCCTGTGAAAATGAATGTTCTTGACCATACTGTGTGTCCTCTGAAAGCAGTTCTTCCCTCCCTGCTCCTCTCTCTCCCTCTCTCTCTCTCTCTCTCTCTCTCTCTCTCTCTCTCTCTCTCTCTCTCTCTCAGAGGATATTGTGAGGACAGCATGGGTGGGGAGATCTCTTGGGGCAGGAAAGAAATTGCTCAGTGTTTCTCCTTTTACAGCGACAGTAATCTTGCCACCGTATGCAACACAGTCTTTAGGAGGGCAGGAAGGTGGGATCTACTTCTGGAGTAATGCTAGAAAGAAATTTAGTGCTGTTTCCATAAAGATTTTCAGAGGGTCTTTGATAAATATGAAAATGCTGAAAACAAGGTTCCACAAATATATACACCTTACTCTAGTCACGGGATTATAGAAGCAAAAAGAGACCTTAGAACCTATTTATGGCCCAGCCCCATTATTTTGCAGGCATGGAAACTGGAAATGAGAGGTTAAGTGGCACACCTAAGTTCTACACTACTTGGACTTCTGCCTTTTGTGACAAATTTGAAATAAGTCCCGACTCAAACCCCCCACTCTTCTCAGAGGTATATATTTTAAATTAAACTTTGTATTTTGAGATAATGGTAAATTTACATGTAGCTATAAGAATAATAGAGATCTCATGTTGTCCAGTTTCTCCCAATGATAATATCTTGCAAAACTATAGTGCAGTATCATAAGCAGGATATTAACACTGATACAGTCAAGATACAGAACATTTCCATCACCGCAGGGGTCCCTTATGTTGCCCTAAAAATAGCCACACATACTTCTTCCTGCTCCACCCCCTCCTTAGCCCCTGGTAACCACTCATTTGTCCTCCATTTTTATAACTTGTCATTTAAAGAATCTTACGTAAGTGGACTCATCCAGCGTGTAAGCTTTTGGGATCAGCTCTTTCCACTCTGCATAATTCTCTGGAGATTCATTCAGGTTGTTGTGTATCAGCAATTTGTTCTTTTTATCACTAAGTAGTATTCCAAGGTGTGAATGTACCACTGTTTAACCATTCACCAGTTGAAGAACATCTGGGTTGTTTCCAGTTTCATGCTGTTACAAATAAAGTTATTATAAACATCATATTCAGGTTTTTGTGTGTAAACATAGTCTTCATTTGTTTGGAATAAATGCCCAGGAGAGCAATTGCTGGGTTGCATGGTAGTTGCATATTTAGTTTTTTAAAGAAACTGCCAAACTATTTTCCAGAGTGGCTGCATCATTTGACATCCCCACCAGCAATGTATGAGTCATCTAGCCTCTCCATATCCCCACCAGCATTTGGTGTCATAGCTATTTTTCACTTTAGCTGTTCTGATAGGTGTGTAGTGCTATCTCTTTGTGGTTTTAATTGGCATTTCCCTGTAGACTAATGATGTTAGGCATCTTTTCTTATGCTTATTAGCCATCTGTTTCTCTTCTTTGGTGAAATGTATCACAAGTATATTTTTAAATGTTTAATATGAGCAAAGTCTATCTGCCCACTCTCCCACCCATCCTTAGGGTCTTATTTGCCAAGGTTCCAGTCCCTATGTTCACGAAAGGGAACCAACTTGCCCACCATTTTCCAGCCCCACTGCCCTCTGTCAGCATCTTTAGCATGTCAAACTCTTCATATTTGACCAGCAAATACAATGACTCTACGACCAATCTGCTTGTTTCCCCATGTGTCTGGCTCTTCTCAACTTTGAATCTTGGCTTAAAGGCCACTTCTTCAGAAAGGTCTCCCTTGACTTCCTTAAGTTGGTCCTATTGTAACTCTGGTTTCCCTCCCCTTATGTTTACCCCAGTTTGCAGTTTCACTTATCTGTTTGCTTGTCACCGTCTTCACTTACATCATCTTATATAAACTGCATCAGGCCAGGGACCTTGTGTCTTTTCTCACTTGAAGCCTCAGCATCTGGGCTAAGTGACAAGTATGTAACAAATCCACAGATTTGGTGAATGACTGGGTACATTTCAGTGCCACTTTATCCAGGTTTCAAGTTACCACAGACTTTTCCCCCTTTAATGTAGTTTCTATCATTTCCCTTTTTTATTTACCTATGATTATCACGACCACCATCCTTAGGATTAAGCTAAGACATACATATTTTACCATGTAAAACACTCAATAGTATGAAGGTCTATTTTAGATTGAGTTGGCATTTGGTCACTAAACGTATTTCATGAATACTTAACATAGAAAAATTTTATTTAGTGTATTAATGTGTGTTATCTGGCGCATGATCCAATTTCATAAAATAAAAATGTTTATGTATGATTGAAGTATATAGGAATATACACTAAAGTAGTATTGTGGGCTGAATTGCATCCCCCCAGATTTATATGTTGAAGTCTTAACCCCATTACCTCAGAATGTGGCTGTATTTGGAGAGGTAGATGAGGTTATTAGGGTGGGCCCTAAACCGATATGACTGGTGTCTTTATAAGAAGAGGAAATTTAGACACAGATACACACAGAGGGAGGACCACATGAAGACCCAGGGATAAGACAACCATTTACAAACCAAAGAGAGGCCTCAGAAGAAACCAAACCTGCCAACACCTTGATCTTGGACTTCTAGCCTCCAGGACTGTGAGAAAATTAATTTCTGTTATTTAAGTCACTCGGTCTGTGGTATTTTGTTATGGCAGCCCTAGCAAACTGACACAAATAGTAACAGCAGCAATATGTGATGGTAGAATTGTGGGAATTTTCTGTTTGATCCTCTGCATTTTTAAATTTCTATAAAATTATCTATTAATTTTGTCACTAAAATTATTTTAATCCTACCCCACCCTGAGCTGATAGATGGAGCTGGTTTGAGATGAAACTAACGATAACATAATAAATGAAGAAGGAACAAGTTGGCTAATTAATCCCCCTCTTGTCACTGAGGAATATGGAAATAAAAATCAAATTCATAGTTGAAGTTGACTGAATCTTAGTCAAAGGAAAGTGTACTGAATGGTTGGTCCTCTGACCAGACCATGATCACCCAGGCAAGAAGGCCTGCAGCCCTTACCTGGAAGTGGAACTTCAGAGTGGCCCATGACACAGTCTCCAGGGACTACGCATGGGTCTTCCAAAGCTTTGATCTGAGACTCACAGAACAAATTAACCACATACATTCTTTACTAGTTACTGGAAACAAATTCCAGACCAGGCTGTCCACGTCAAGAGGGACGATGGATATTGGCTCTGGAAGTCAGCCAGGCAGTAGAGTGTGTGGGACTGATGCATTCAACCTCTCACCTCATTAACAGGGTCATTTTGTTCATACATCTTCTTTCATCCCCTTGAATAAACGTAACTGGCCAAGAGTAGCCAAATATGATCAGATAAAATCTGTTGGACTCAAGGACCTTCATCAACTGGGCCAATCCTCATTTCACAGGGGAGAAAACTAGGACCCCAAAATGCTCAGAGTAGTGTTTACAGCGCTCACACCTGTGTGTCCAGAATATTTATAGCAGTCTACCTCAGTCTGAAGTTAGAGATAAAGATTCCTCGGAGACCTACCAAGCCTAAAATTTCTCATGCTACAAACAGCACTTTGGATTCCCTTGCCAGGCCTTGTCTAATATCTCAAAGGGAAACACATTTAAGGGATGTTCCAAAGTTAATTGTTTATCTTATGACATTGGGCTAGAAGTTAAAATCCTATCAGTACTACATCTGGAAAATATAAAGAGATTGATTAACAGTTGGAGAAATCTGTACTATATCACTGAAAAGTAACTCAATCTCACCAGTGAATACTGTTCAATAATTACTCTTTTGATAAATTGTTTCCTCTCTTCAGTGTGCAGGGATACAGATATTTGTTTTACAGTACTTTGAAACTAATAAAGTAGGGAGCAGATTCATTTGAGAACCAGGTCCAAAGGATTAAATATGCACTTAATTATATTTCTATCATATATACTCTATTAGACCTTAACCAAATTCCTGTACACTACAAACTTATTTACTTATTTTATTACAGTATAGTTGATTTACAATATTGTTTCAGGTGTACAGCAAAGTGATTCAGCTACACATACATACATTTTTTTTCAGATTCTTTTCCATTATAGCTTATTATAAGATACTGAATATAGTTCCCCATGCTATATAGTAAATCCTTGTTGTTTATCTGTAAACTTTTTAAGAAATAAAATTGGATGGAACAGTCTGTCCTCAAGGAGAGCTCAATCTGGTGAAAGAATTAGACACATGAGATGCTGACTTGAACAAGAATAACAGAAAATGTTACTCTGCTCTCCCTACTACCTGTTCTGCAGAACATTTGCTTCCTTGTACCTTAGAAGAATCTAGGACAGGTCTCCCCAATAACTTTTCTGGTAAATCCCAAATAATAAAGTCCTCTGGTTACGTCTAAAGGAAAAAAAGTCTTCTTTCGGTAATTCATTCCCTGTCAAAACACCAAATTTCATTTTAAGGTAAAGACTCCCCTTCCTGGCAGTTTATCCATCTCCCTCCTGGGGACCTGCTATTCCTCTCCCACTTGCTAGGCTGCCTCTGGCTCCTGTTAGGCTAGAGCCTAAGGTGAGGGCCAGAGGTTTGCTCAGGGGCAGGCATGGGTTTGGCTGGCACTCAGGTGATCTTGGGCCAGAGCAGGTGTCTGGTTGACAGTATCTCCCATGGGTTGTTTGGGGGCCCCCACTGGGAACTGCAAAGGAACTTCCTGTGACATGGGTGATACCCTTTCTTCAGGGTGCCTGCTTATATCTCCTCCCTCAAACTCTGGGAATTGGATGGTCCATCTCTCAGTTGGGGTAGCCATCCCTTCAGGGAAGTCCTTTTCAATAGCATTTGCCATAGCTCTCAGCTGGCTCTCTCCATCAGGACCCACAGGACCACTGAGCTGTGAAGGGACAGACTGCTGGCTTCTAGGGCAGGCTCGTTGAACTCTCAGCTCATTACCATTGCTTCTTGCCATTAGCATCTTCAGTAGTGTTTTACTCTGTTCCCCAAACTCCAGGGGATATAGATCAAACTCTCTTAGCTCATCAAAGACCTGGTCACTAAGCTTGGGGAAGGGGAAAGAACGCTTTACGTCTCTTCCATGAGGAGGGGAAGGCTCATTGTACTAATAACCCCCTCCTGAGAAATCCTTTGTTTTTCTCGCTTACAATTTCTTGACTCAATTCTTAATTCTCACTTCTATGGCCTGGATACAGCCAGGGGATACAACTTGTTTCCAACCAACTCCTCTGGAAGTTCTGCATAGGCAAATACAACACCTGGTAACGCTTTGGATTGTGGGGTTGGTTGCTTTTTGGCTCTCAGCAAAAAATCAGAGTTCCATCTTGTCATATTAGCAAATATGTCATTAATGTGAGATAAGTGAATGCTAGAATAGAAACGCACAAAAGCTTTTGTAGTAAATAATACTAGTCTACACTAGAGAAGGGGAGGTGTTAGTAAGTTTCTCATAAAGCTGAGGAACTCTCCTAAGCTGAGTTCCAAGAGGTAAGAATCCAGAAAAGAGGGAAGAGGATGTTCCAAGTTAGGTCATTTTCAACTGCAAGGTCAGTTTGGATTCCTTGGGGCTGTTTGCTACAATAGCTAACGTGACTCTAATACTCTGCATTTTTACCAAACAAAACAACATTTAACACTATAAAGTGTTCTTTCCCAGAAAAGTTGAACCTGAATCTAGAGTCTCTAGTGTGACCTTTTATTTACAGGAAGTACAAGGATAGAGGAATAAGTTAAGTGACACCAGCACAAGGAAACAGATGAATCCAGACTGGGGAACATTCAGAGGAACTGACCCATTTTCTGCAAAAAGACAACGGGGAAAAGTTGGGAAAAGGGTCAACTGTATATGCAAGAAACACAATAATCAAATGTGACATGTGGACTTTGTAGCTGATGCCAAAGAATTATTAATAATTTTATTAGGTATCATCCAGTATTGTGGTTAAGTAAGAATACATTCTTTCTAAGAGCGGCATACTTAAGTAGGCAAAGGAGAAATGACACAATGCCTGGTACTTACTTTGAACTACTTCAGCGAAGAAAAAGACAAAAGGGATAGTTAAGCTAAGATGGGAAATCTTGATAATTGTTCAGTTTGGATGATGAGTAAATGTGATTCATTATTCTCTCTAATTTTGTTAATGTTTAATATGTTTTATGATAACATTTTTTTTCAAAGTTCATTTCTTGTGTTTCCATAGTTGGTGGGTTGCTTTTCTCTTGATGATGCTTTCATTTTGTGGTTCTACTGTGCTGTAGGGCCTCTGAGTTCTTTGCATCTGAATAAGCAGGGGAAGGAGAATAGTGAAATTCACACATTCCTGCTAACATTCCATTAGCAAAAATGTGTCACTTGGCTTCATCTAGAACAAAGTAGTTCCTGAGTGCACAGTCACTTCCAGCCTCTACTCTACACTATGAAAGTGGGGCAAAGCTCTTCAGTGGATGGCTCACTGTCTCTGCCACATGCAGATTCCTGGGCTGGCAATAACAGGGATTCTGATTTAGCACGCACGGTGGGCCTCAGCAAGCTGCTTCCTCACCAAGTCCTGCAGGGCGACTCTATGATACAAGGCAACTCTGAATATTTTCTATTTACTCTCCCAAGCGACATTCCACACTTGGTCACCCTGTGCCCTGCGGGGCAGACCACCAAGGACTGCGGCAGGAAGCTTCTTTGCCCTGTGGTTCCCAGTGGGGTTCTGGCAAAGGTGAGCACTCAGGAAGGCTGTAAAGAAGGAGGGGATGGAAAGGAGGAGATTGAGAGGAGGTGACTTTGTTCTCAGCTCCCCCTGCAGAATTGCCACCTGGGGTTTTGCCAGCCCTTTCTGTCTCCAGGTTCTGATAAGTGTTCCCTCCCATCTCCCCTTCCAGCCTAAGGCCAATACCAGTGCCACACCAGAATATTACTTTATCCGTGTGGCTTCTCTATACCTGTCCACACCCTAATAAATATTGCTTTTATTCAATTCACCTCAAATTCCCACCTGTTTCTGCTGGGATCCTGGGTGATACACAGGGGTCTATGGACAACATTGAGAAACACCAGGTCAAGGCAGGATATGCCACAGCTCCTAGGGAACCTGAATGACACATTTGAACTACAAGATGTCTAATGCAGCTAGAGCAAATGTAAGGAGTGAGAGCTGAGAATGTTGAAGTGGGTGGCATCCACGCCACTGAAGGACCATCCCCGCATACTAGAACATTCTAACAGCAGCAGGAAGATTATTCAAGGAGGCTTTGCAGTAACCAAGGTGAGAAATAAGAGTTTCAACTAAAAAGCAGTAGATAGTGAGACCAGAGAAGGAGAAAATCAAGGTCCTATTGTTGGAATCTACCTACAATGTTACTAGAGCTGCACTGGTGGACCAATGAATCCCCAGGCACAGGAAAAATTGCCTCTGGAGAGAAAAACAGAGGGGTTAGGTAAAGGAGGATCCTAGTTTTAGGGAAAGTACAAGTTGAAGAGCACTACTGGGACCATAATGTCCCTTATGCCATGAATCTAACCTCTCCATTAACCTCCACATTTATCACCAAAAAGTTATGCTTCAATTTTGGAGGTTCTTTTCCTCCCTAAGAAGAAGATTGCCCATCATAGGATCATTTGTTATAGCAAAGAAAATGGAATTTTTTTGTACAGTCAGTTTTGCCAGGCTACATTTGTTATGGGAAGTGAGAAATATCTAAAACTGGAAAGACTAAAAACTGTAATGAGAAGTATTATTTGAAAAACAGCGTTGATGAGTTAATGTTGCAGAGGCCCAATGCTATAGAGACTTCTTCTAAAGTATTCCTAAAGGCATCTAATATACATGCCAAATTGGAAAGAATTCAAGACAGAAATTTTATTTCCTCACTTTCTCTCATTCTCTGCCCAGGAACTAGCATTATTACCTTAAAGCAAAAACCTTGTATTGTTACATATTTGAATAATTATTTTCAATCAGTTGCTTCAGGATATATTTTTGTTCTTTCTTACTTCTTTCTGCCTAGAGTATCTTACGATTTTTTAAAATAGAATTTAAGGAGCTGGTATGTGAATTTTAGGTAACATTTTACCATCAGGTTTGGCCCTAATCATAAGGCATTAGAGAATATTCAATTTCCTTCGTTAATGCAGTGTGGATTGTTTCATGATAGGGGAAGCACAAACCTACCTGCCTACTTCCCTTTGTGTTGTTAGTTTCATGAGTTCAATAAGATTTTCTAAGTTTCTATGATTCCAAACACTAAAGAAAATCTTGTCTACTACCCCCTTCTAAGTTATTTCGGTACCAAACTGGGGAGAGGAGTCATGGTACCAGCATCATCTTTCACTGGAATAATGCTTTGTGTATTTATTTCAAAATGTGCTACATTTCTCATTTGAAGGTATCTTTTAAATCTTCAGTTTGGCCAGGTTATGTAGCCAAATGGATATATGCTTTTAAAATTCAGGCCGTGTTTCAAGTTGGAACTTAATTAGGATTAGAGAAAAAATTCAAACCATGTACTGGATTCACCCACTGGAAATGTCAGTCAATACCTGCCCTACTTACAGCCCATGATGAATGGGCAGCTTTGGGTGATCATGCTTGGTATCACATGGCCAACTAAGTAGACAAAGGTGGACACTCAATGAAAGGACCACCAACCCAAGGCCTAGATATTGATACAGCTCATCTTTTCATGCCAGGCCATGTGATAGGTCAGGTTCTTTCTCGGGAATTTGAACTGGGAATCACTACCGAGGGAAGGGGATGAACCGCAGTGGCAGCAGCTGAAAGACCACGAGGTAGAGTTTACTGTTATCTATTTTACAAATCTGAGATAACTATAGCACACAGAAGAGCCAAAGCAAGATACCATTCTTTGGGAGATTGGCATTGACATGTACACACCACTGTATATAAAATAGATAACTAATAAGAACCTACTGTATAGCACAGGGAATTCTACTTAATACTCTCTAATGGCCTATATGGGAAAATAATCTAAAAAGGAGTGGATATATATATATGTATAACTGATTCACTTTGCTGTACAGCAGAAACTAACACAACACTGTAAATCAACTATATCCCAATAAATTTTTTTTTAAAAAGATAACATTCTTTTGTAATATTTCGGTCCTTTACTGTGTATAAAGGTTTGTTTAATGGTCTAATATGTGATCTATTCTGGAGACTGTTCCATGAGTTCTTGAGAAGAATATGTATTGTGATGTTTTGGATGCAGTGTTCTGTACTTGTTAGGTCTTGTTGGTTTATAGTATCGTTCTACTATGCCCTTGCTGGCATTCTACCTAATTGTTTTACCCATTATATAAAGGACGATATTGAAGTTTCCAACTACTATTGTTAAATTTTCTATTTTTCCCTTCATTTCTGTCAGATTTTGCTTCATGTATTTTAGGGTTCTGTTGTTAGGTATAATTGACCAGTATATCATCCTAAAATGTCCTTCTTTTGCCTTAGTAACATTGTTATCGTAAAGTCTGTTTTGTATGATATATAGTCACATCAGCTGTCCCGTGGTTGATGTGTGAATGGTATGGTTTTCTCTATCCTTTTATTTTCAATTTGTACCTTTGAATCTAAAGTATATTTCCTGTAGACAACATATAGCTGGATATTGTTGTTTTTTATCCAGTCTCTGCTGTCAATTAGATTATCAGTATAATTATTGATGTGGCTGGAATCACATCAATTATTTTGATTTTCTTTTTCTTTCTGTCTCATGACTATTTTGTTCCTCTGACCCTCTTTTAATACATTTGGTTTTAAGCAAATATTTTCTAGTGTATCATTTAATTCATTAAAACATGTTTAACTATTAAAAAAATGGGCAATACCTAAAAAAAAAAAAGCAAACGGCTTTAGCAGATGGCTTCTGCAAACTATTCAGCCATTCCATTCCCCACAAAAAATCACAAACTGAAATTAGCTTGAGTCAGTCACATTATGTCACCTTGTCTGACCAACTGCCATCCGAAAGTCCCTGGTAATTCAAGGACTTCTTGTATTAAATATTCACCCTACCTGTAGAGTACAGGTTTTAAAATATGTGTATAAAACCACATTTAACATTTAAATGGAAAAGAAATGAGAAAATATATAATTACTAATCATGGCTTCTGGTCAACTCAAGAGAATCACTGTTATCAAGGCATCCCATCGTTCCAGGCAAAAGCAAAGAAACCATATCTGAGATTACTTATGAAAAAACTGTAAATGCTAATAAACTCATACATTTTTCTGTGTGAAGCCTAGATCATGGACCACTGTACACTTTGGGTTCCCTGGGAAGCAAACTCAGAGATGGAGTTTAACATCCAGGATATTTATTAAGAAGCACCCTTGAGATCTAAAAGTATGGAAGGGAGGGGGAGGAAGCAAGATTGAGAGGAGGGAGAGGTCTAGCTGTGATACAGGCTGAGGACCAGCCTCAGATGGTCCCATGGGGAGCTCTGGACCTAGAATGTTCTTTAGAGATGCCCTGAATTGGGACCAGATGGCCAGGCCTGTATATGCCCTCACAGATCAGTCATGGGATGTGAGTCATGCTGGGAAGGGACATCCTTATGCTAGATGGGTCTCTACACCTGAGACAATTGCCAAAGGTCCTGACAGCTAAAAAAACTGTCTCATAAGGTGACCAACTATCCCAGATTTCCCAGGACTATCTAGATTTCAGCACTGAAATATCCCAGGCAAACCAGAATAGCTGGTCACCCTACTGTCTGCCAATAGCGCTTTGGCAGCTGAGACAACAAATCTTTCATTGAACTGGTGTGTGTCCATCACAACAGCTTTACTATTCCCTAGGATTTTAGGGACCTCATGCTGGAGTCTAGTATTTGCCAAAGTTCTTAAAAGCTCCAAGTGTTAAAAAGGTAATTGCTGTGTTTCAATGATCATACCAACTGGACTTGCTTAGAAGCAAGGAATGACCATAATATCTTCTCTCCTATCTCCCAAAGATTGGTGGTCACATATATTCATTTTGGATCATTTTGGAAAGGACTCACTGGACCAAGGAGACAATACAATATATCGAAGTCTGACACTCTAATCAAGCTACCCTGCAGGTACGTTTCCCCATGACAAAGTCTCCTCTGCTGTATATTTTCTGTCCTCTGCTGGGCATGGCCTATCCCTCTAAGGCCAGGCAGCCTGATAAATAGCAAATATGCCTGGAAACAATTATTATATGTCAAAATTTAGAATTAAACAGCCTGTCTCAATGTCAAAAGAGTACAAACTTTGTAGTTAAAATTTGCTATATCTCACAGAGTTGGTGATATTTCAGTAACTGGTGATGTTCCTTACCACGCTTAAGTTCACACTATTGGCGCTGAGGTTATAATAATGAGCAGATACACAGGTTGATAAAAGAACAAGAAACAAAAGCTAAAGGAGCCATTTGATTGGTTGAAATGACATGATAACAGCTTTGGCAACGGAGGTAGGAATTCAGAACAGAGCTTGACTCCCCTTCCTACCAAAGCATCCTGGCCTGAACCCTTCACCTCCAGTTGGTCTCCACCCAGCCCCTCATACCTGAACCCAAGAAACCATTCTTTTATGCAATGTATCTTCCTTGCCGACTATCTGCAAGAGCCAGATCGGAGAAACTCAAGGAAGCAACACTCATTGACTAGTAAATAGCTAAGTGGCATCCAAGGCAGAACTTAAAATAATGTGCCTCCAAGTAAACTAGCAAACCCAGATGCTCAAAGATGGTCAAAAACACTTCATTCATGTGTTGATCCTTAGATTCAAGCTTAATTGGCTACCAATAAATGACACACTTCTATGGCTATGAGAAGAAATTTTCAACAAATAAATAAACTTTTTGGAAATGAAAATTTACAGGAACTTTATGTTACCAGTCTTGGGAACTGTGTGAAAAAAGTAAACACATTTGCCCTATTTGTCTTCTCAATAGTAAGATGATAGACATCCAAATAATTTCCTGTTGATATACTGTGAGTGTAACTCAAAACCATAGTACATCTGCAAGGATGAATCTACAACTTACATTAGGTTGATGTGGTTTTGTTGTTTTTTTGGCCATAGCCCCTCTTTTTCAAACCTGTGGCTCAAACAGCAATGTTAATTCTAGGACATAAATCCTTTTTAACAAATATTATCCTACTGCTCATTCTAACTATATGAATAGTTCATCATAATCACTTCAGTGAAAAATGAGCCTGCCCATAACTTGGATCATTTTTATAGATGGAAAATGAGTTAAAATTCAATGAATTTGGGAAGCAATCATTGCTTTTAAAAAGAAAACTAAGTTCTGATATTTCAATTATACAAAGAGAAAAATGCAGAATTGAAAATATTAAAAGCTTGCATTTTTTTGGTCAGATCATGACAAAATTTGGAGAATATTGAAAATTTATTTCTGACAAGAAAAGCAGAGAACAGTCTTCTCTGATACCAGCACTTTTACTCATTGAAGTTTTTATTAATTTTTATTTTTATATTGAAGTATAGTTGATTTACAGTGTTTCAGGTATACAGCAAAGTGATTCAGTTATACATATATGTGTATATATTCTTTTTCAGATTCTTCTCTATTATAGGTTATTTCAAAATATTGAATATAGTTCCCTGTGCGATACAGTAGGTGCTTGTTGTTTATCTATTTTATATACAGTAGTGTACACTTGTTAATCCAAAATTCCACATTTCCCCCCCTTTCCCCTTTGGTTACCATAAGTTTTTTTCCTACATCTCTGGGTCTATTTCTGTTTTGTAAATAAGTTCATTTGTATCAATTTTTTTAGATTTCACATATGTGATATCATATGATATTTGTCCTTCTCTGTCTGACTTAGTATGATAATTTCTAGGTCCATCCATGTTGCTGTAAATGGCATTATTTCATTCTTTTTTATGGCTGAGTAATATTCCACTGTATATATGTACCACATCTTCTTTATCCATTCCTCTGTTGATGGACATTTAGGTTGCTTCCATGTCTTGGCTACTGTAAATAGTGATGGAATGAACACTGGGGTGCATGTATCTTTTTGAATTACAGTTTTCTCCAGATATATGGCCAGAATTGGGATTCCTGGCTCATTTGACAACTCTATTTTTAGTTTTTTAAGGAAACTCCTTACTGTTCTCCATATTCATTGAGTTTTATAGCTGGTAAAAATTGAATTTTCTAAAAAGTTAATTTTATTGATTGGTATCAAGTAATTATACATTGGGAAGGGTTTTTTTTCCTTCTTTTAATGTGATAAAATACATATAACATAAAATTTACCATCTTAACCATTTTAAAGTATATGGTTCAGTGGTATTAAATACATTCACATTGTTGTACACCATCACTACCATCCATCCTGTAACACTTTTGATCTTGTAAAACTGAAACTATACCTATTAAATAATAATGCCCCATACTATCTGACCCCTGACCCCTGAAAACCACCATTATACTTTCTGTCTTTATGATTTCGACTATTCTAAGTACCTCATATAAGTGGATGTAGGTGGAATCATTATGTATTCGCTTTTTGTGTGTGACTGGCTTATTTTACTTAGCATGACGTCCTCAAGGTTCATTCATGTTGTAGTATATTTCAGAATTTCCCTCCTTTTAAGGCTGAATAATATTCCATTGAATGTATATACCACATTTTACTTATCTGTTCATTTGTCAGTGGACACTTGTGCTGCTTTCATGTTTTAGCCACAGTGAATAATGCTGCTATGAACAGGGGTGTAAAAATATCTCTTTGAGACTTTTTTTTTCAATTCATCTGCATTTACGCCAAGAAGTGAAATTGTTAAATCATATGATAATTCTATTTTTAATTTTTAAGAAAAATTTTTTGGCCACGTTGGGTCCTCGCTGCTGTGTGTGGGCTCTCTCCAGTTGTGAGCAGCAGCTACTCTTCGTTGTGGTGCGCGGGCCTCTCATTGCAGTGGCCTCTCTTGAGGCGGAGCTCAGGCTCCAGGCACGTGGACTTCAGTAGTTGCAGCATGCAGACTCATTAGTTGCGGCACACGGGCTCAGCTGCCCCGTGGCAAGTGGGATCTTCCCGGACCAGGGCTTGAACCCGTGTCCCCTGCACTGGCAGGCGGACTCCCAACCACTGCGCCACCAGGGAAGTCACTATTTTTAATTTTTTTGAAAGAGTGTCGTATGATTTTCCACAGTAGCCATACCATTTGACATTCTCACCAATAGTGCACAAGTGTTGCAATTTCCCCATATCCTCACCAACACTTGTTATTTTCTGTTTTTTGATAGTAGTCATCTTAATGGGTGGATATAATTCTCAGATGTAGGGATTCACTTAAAAGAAAACAGAGAAGAAAAAACAATGGAAAAAAAATGTACCACGTTTGGACAGTATCGATGAGAAAATGTAACTATAAAATGATTCAGTTAAAATTCTCAGATCAGTTTAGTTGTATAGTAGTCAGAGTAATGTTGATATCAATGAAGAAATATCTGTAGCATGCAGATGGTTCTGTTTCTTAAAAAACTATTGTAATAGGGCTATTAAACTTGTATTTTTTAGTTTAAAAAATGTGGTATCTCACTGTACATTTGATTTGCATTTCCGTAGTTATTAGTGATTTTGAGCATCTTCTCATGAGCTTATTGCCATTTGTATATTTTCTTTGGAGAAATGTCTAGTCAAGTCCTTTGCCCATTTTAGATTGGGTGATTTTTTCTTTTTTTGTTGAGTTTAGGACTCCTTTATATATCCTGGCTATTAATCCTTTGTCAGATATGTGATTTGCAAATATTTTCTCCCTTACTATGGATTGTTTTTTTTTTTATTCTGTTGATAGTGTCCTCTTATGCAAAAAGCTTTTCATTTTGATAAAGTCCAATTTGTCTAGTTTTTTCTTTTGTTACCTGTGCCTTTGGTGTCATATCTAAGAAATAAAATCCAATGTTGTGAAACTTCTACACTGTGGTTTCTTCTGAAAGTTTTATAGCTTTAGGTCTTACATTGAGGTATTTGATCCATTTTGAGTTAACTTTTGTATATGGTGTTGGGTAAAGTTCCAACTTCTTTTTTTTTTTCATGTGGATATCCAGTATTCCCAGCAGTATTTTTGAAAAGACTGTCCTTTCTCCACTGAATGGTCTTGACACTCTTGTTGAAAGTAATTTGGCCATATATGCAATTATTATTTCTGTGCTCTCTATTCTGTTCCATTGATCTATATGTCTTTTATACCAGTACCACAGTGTTTTGATTACTGTAGCTTTGTGATAAGTTTTGAATCAAGAAATGTGAGTCCTCTAGTTGTGTTCTACTTTTCAGGATTGTTTTGGCTATTCAGGGTCCCTTGAGAGTCTATATGAATCTTAGGATTGGTTTTTCTATTTCTGCAAAAGGCGTTATTGGGACTTTGATAGGGATTGCATTGAATCTGTAGATTGCTTTGGGCATTATTGAAAATTTCATAATATTAAGACTTCTAATCCATGAACATGGGATATGTTTTCATCTATTTGTCTTTAATTTTTTCAGCAATGTTTCATAGTTTTTATTGTATAAGTCTTTCACCTCCTTGATTAAGTTAATTCCTAGGCATTTTATTCTTTCTGATGCTATTATAAATGGAATTGTTTTTGTAAGTTCCCTTTCAGACTTTTCATTGCTCATGTATAGAAATGCAATTGATTTTTGTGTGTTGATTTTTTATCCTGCTACTCTGATGAATTCATCTACTAGTTCTAAGAGCTTTTTCTGTGGAGTCTTTAGGATTTTCTACACAAAAGATCACATCATCTGCAAACAGATAATTTTAACTCTTCCTTTCTAATTTGGATGCCTTTTATTTATTTTTCTTGCCTAATTACTCTGACTAGAATTTCCAGTACTATGTTGATTAGAAATGGCAAAAGCAGGCATCCTTGCCTTGTTCCTGATCTTAGAGAAAAAGCTTTCAGTCTTTCCCTATTGAGTATATGTTTTCTGTGGGTCTTTCACATATGGCTTTTATTATATGGAGGTAGTTTCCCTCTACTCCTATTTTGTTGACTGTTTTCTATCATGAAAGGGTGTTGAATTTTATCACATGGTTTTTCTGCAATTGAGATGATCATGTGTTTTTTTCCCCCTTCATTGTATTGATGTGGCCTATTATATTGATCAATTTTCATATGTTAAACCATCTCTGGATTTGAGGAATAAATCCCACTTGGTCATGGTGTATGATCCTTTTAATATACTGCTGAATTCTGTTTGTTAGTATTTTGTTGAGTATTTTTAAATCAATATTCATAAAGAAATTTGTGTAGTTTCCTTGTGGTATCTTTATCTGGCTTTGGTATCAGGGTTATGATGGCCTCACAGAATGAGTTAGGATATGTTCCCTCCTCTTCAACTTTTTGGAAAAGTTTGAGAAGGATTAGTATTCAGTTTTTAAATGTTTGGCAGAATTCACCATTGAGGCCATTAGGTTCAGGGATTTTCTTTGTCAGGAGATTTTTGATTACTGATTCAATCTCCTTACTAATTATAGGTCTATTCAGATTTTCTAGAGTTGGTAGGTTTTGTATTTCTGTTAATTTGTCCATTTTATCTAGGTGATCCTTTTTTTGGTGTATAATTGTTTATAGCGCTCTTACAATCCTTTTTATTTCTATAACATTGATAGTAGTGTCCCCATTTTCATTTCTGACTTAAGTATTTTTGTCTTTTCTTTTTTTTTCTTAGTCCATGTAGCTAAAGATTTGTCATTTTTAAAACATCTTTTCAAAGAACCAACTTTTGCTTTCATTAATTTTCTCCATTATTTTTCTATTCTCTATACTGTTTATCTCTGCTCTATCTTTTTATTTGCATCCTTCGCTAGCTTTGAGTTTAGTTTTTTCCTTAAGTTTAAAGTCAGTTTGTTGATTTGAGATCTTTTAAATTAAAAAAAAAATTTTTTTTTAATGACTAACCTACTGGGGTATTGGGAGAATTTAATTAAAATCATACATGGATGCAAAAAATTTTATAGCTAAAATTTTGCCCCTTAGCACCACTTTTGCTGTGTAACATAAGTTTTCATATGTTGTGTTTTCATTTTTCATTTGTCTCTAATTATTTTCTAATTTCCCTTGTGATTTCTTCTTTGATCAATTGATTGTTTAAAATGTGTTGTTTAATTTGCACAATTTTGTGAATTTTCCAGTTTTCTTTATGGTATTGATATCTAATTTCATCTCATTGTGGTCAGAGAAGATGTTTTTTATGATATCTATCTTTTTTAATCTACTGAGACTTAATTTATGACCTAACTTACGGTCTATCCTGGAAAATGTCCCATGTGCATTAAGAAGAATGTGTATGCTCTTGTTGGGTGGAGTGTTCTGTATATGTCTGTTAGATCTAGTTGGTTTATTGTGTTAAGTCCTCTTTTCCTTACTTACCTTCTGTCTCTCATTATTGTGAGAGTGGTACTGAAGTCTCCAACTATTATTGTAGAACTGTCTATTTCTCTCTTCAATTCTGTCAGTTTTTGTTTCATATATTTTGTTGGTCTGTCATTAGGTATGTGTATGTTTATAATTGTTATATCTTCTTGCTATATTGAAACTTTTATTAATATATAATGTCCTTATCGCTTGTAAACATTTTTGATTTAAAGTCTATTCTGTCTGTTCTTAATATAGCCATTCTAGCTCTCTTTTGGTTACTATTTACATGGAATATCTTTTTCCATCCTTTCATTTTCAACCTGCTTTTTGTCTTTGGATCTCAAGTGAGTCTCTTGTAGACAGCAAATAGCTGAGTCATGCATTTTTGTACATTCTACCAACCTCTGTCTTTTGATTGGAGAGTTTACATTGACAAATGTAAATCCATTTACATTTAAAGTAGTTGCTTATAAGATATTGTCTGAACCTCTGTGGTCAGAAGCATCAATCAGCAATCAAAGCACAGATGTTCAATATTTGGAGGACAGGGTCCTTTTTGCTCATCCTGGCTACTGCAAGCTGTGGGAAAGCTGCTCTAGGAACACATGCACAGCTGCCTGCCATGGGGGTAGGGGGGTGGGCAGATGCTAGTGTGCTAAAAGCTAAAAATGAGCAAAATTAATCAAAATTTACCTTCTAAGTCTTCCCCTCGAATCGTAACTCTTCTACAAACCCCAGAATTCCAGTATGGTTACATCAGACAGATTCTGCCGGTGCAATTGCTGTCTAAGTGTGAGACAGATTCCTGGGGCCCCCTACTCTTCTATCTTCTCAGAACCCTTTCTCCTGGGTAAAGTTATTTTTAACTAAAATATTTTTCCTTTCCATTCAGACACAAATAATCTTCGCTTGACACTAAAGGGAAAAAAATGTAAAATTTGTTTGCCATGTAAAAGTCCAAGCAAGTTGAGAAGACTTATATATATATACACAAAGTAAACATGGCTCACTGTAATCATATCTAATCACAGTTCATTTCTTATCACCAATGAGGTTGGTGTTCAGTTACTAAGCACAGAGAAAGCCAAGTGAAACCTCTGAATTGATGCAGCATGGACATCCAAACAACTCACTGGGCTGGAATCAATTACTGAGTTTTGCATTCTAGGAAAGGATGATGGAGAAAATAAAAGTGGAAATAGTCCAACCATGCAATTATCTGTGCTCTGCCATTTAAAATTTGTTGCTTAATAAGTATTTGATGATAGAACCTAAATAACTTATGGAAACAAATGTTTTAGCAGTATGAGTTGTTTATGTCCCCTTAACCAACAAATAAGAACATCTACTGTGTGGTAGACACTGGAGAAAGAGAAAATAAGACAATTTCTGACCTCAGAGAACTAACAGGGGAAGTAAATATATGAGAAGAACCCAGAAAAAGTGACCTCTATAAATGAAAATGGGGTTATAGGGGAGAGCTTGTGAGGAAAGTCTTACTTCCTAAAAACAGTAATACTTGATCAGAGTATAATTAAGTGAAATGCTCTGAAATTAAGGCACTGGATGAAGGACAGCATTTTAGGCTGAGGATATGCATATTTGTCAAAATAGCAAGCCTTTTGGTATGTCAGGAGCAAATGTACAAATGAAGGTGTGACAAGAAGTGATGCTGAAGAGGCTAATGGGCTCAGACCCCAGAAGGCCTTGCAGAGTATGCTGTGGAACTTGGGCATGATTCCATAGACATGGGTGAGATACACTGTGGTTTATGTGCAAAGCAAGGCAGGCTAGCTATTATTCACACTTTCTGTTCTATCCAAGAATATGTCTGAATCAGGGGAGGATGTGATCCTGTTCAAAGTTCTCATTAAATTTATTAACTGAGCAAGAGTAAATGGCTGAAGATTTAAATTATTTATCTTAATAATAACTAACTTATCACACCCTGTTGCTGCTCATGACATAGGCTATGAGTGTGCATTTGATGTGAGACTGTTGCAGTTGGTGGAAGGGCATTAAAAAGATTGCATGAGAGAATGAAGTGATGAAATTTGAGTAGTTCTGTCTTACCCCCCATCCTCAGTCTCATAAATCATGTTTCCCAGATGAACCTGAGCAAAGTGGTAAAGGTGAAACTGGTCATGGGTCTTTTCTCACCGTACCCACCAGGGGTAACTGAGGAATCTCACCCCACTTCCCACCTCACCAGGACTGACTTTCCCTGCTCTCAATTTTCTCTTTCCCTGTCTCATCCAGGATCACTTGGATTTTTTATCTACTTGCACTTTGACAAGAGAATTAAAGATTCCAATCCCAATAAACCTAGTGGGCAATAGCAGTAGCCTCTGCTCTACAGAAGACCTCCACCTTGAAAAGGACAACCCCTGAACTCAAAGAAGGCATCTCTGATGTTAGGATATCAATTACCAAGGCTACCTAGTCAGGGAATACTGTGTTATAGGAGCTGGGTTGGTGTAGCTGGAAGGGAAGGGGGGCTCCTTCTTTGGGGCCTCACAAATCACCATTACTAGCATGGTAATCATCACTAGCATGAGCCTCCAGTCCTAGAGCTGTTGAGTGTTCATGTATTCAAAAGGTTTCTCTCCCTTCTGCAGCCTCTGGGCCTGCTGGCCATCCTCTGTGCATGAGTAGTAGGCTTTGAGCCAGTGACGTGCTGAAGAGTGCTATTTAGGCATTCACACATGTCAGATGATGTGCTTTTATGCATTGTGAACAATCAATCTGATAAACTATCCTCTTAAAGCATCCAGAAAGATGCCAGGATTGCATCAAGTAGTGGGCGGACAGGAAATGTGGAGGCAGTAGCTGTATAGGATGAGATAAATGACACACACTAAAAGCTCTGATAAAAATATCCTCATGGGAATGAGCGTTTGACCATCTACTTCTTTTCTATTCAAGAATGTGGGATGGCAGATGGTAAGGTTAAACTATATTTAGAATCTAGATCTTCAAAGATGGTATGCACTAAAGTGAAATGGAATGGTGGATGACTGACGTCTTGGAGTCCTACTTTGTATGTCATGTATTTTAAAGAATCAACCACTTTTATTTTTTAATAGATCTTTATTGGAGTATATTTGCTTCACAATACCGTGTTAGTTTCTGTTGCACAACAAAGCGAATCGGGCATGTGCATACACGTGTCCCTATATCCCCTCCCTCTCATCCTCCCTATCCCACCCCTCTAGGTCATCGCAAAGCACAGAGCCCATCTCCCTGTGCTATGCTGCTGCTTCCCACCAGCCAGCTATTTTACATTAGGTAGTGTATATATGTCGATGCTACTGTCACTTCACCCCAGCTTTGCCCTCCCACCCCATGTCATCAAGTCTATTCTCTATGTCTACCTCTTTATTACTGCCCTGCAACTAGGTTCATCAGCACCATTTTTTTGTTTTTAGATTCTATATATATGCATTAACATACGGTATTTGTTTTTCTCTTTCTGACTTACTTCACTCTGTGTGACAGACTCTAGGTCCATCCACCTCACTACAAATAACTCAATTTCGTTTCTTTTTATGGCTGAATAATACTGCATTGTATATATGTGCCACATCTTCTACATCCATTCATCTGTCGATGGACATCTAGGTTGGTTCCATGTTCTGGCTACTGTAAATAGGACTTCAATAAAATTGTGGTGCATGTCTCTTTTTGAATTATGGTTTTCTCAATATATACCCAGCAGTGGGATTGCTGGGTCATATGGTAGTTCTGTTTCTAGTTTTTTAAGGAACCTCCATACTGTTTTCCATAGTGGTTTTTATCAATTTACATTCCCACAAACAGTGTAGGAGGGTGCCCTTTTCACCACACACTTTCCAGCATTTATTGTTTCTAGCTTTATTGATAATGGCCATTCTGACTGGAGTGAGGTGATACCTTATAATTTGATTTGCATTTCTCTAATAATTAGTGATGTTGAACATCTTTTCATATGCCTCTTGGCCATCTGTATGTCTTCTGCCCATTTTTTAACTGGATTGTTTGTTTTTTTAATATTGAGCTCCATGAGCTATTTTGTATATTTGGGGATTAAATCCTTTGTCTGTTGTTTATTTCCATTCCTCTAGGAGGTGGGTCAAAAAGGATCTTGCTGTGATTTATGTCAAAGAGTGTTTTTCCTGTTTTCCTCTAAAAGTTTTATAGTGTCTGGTCTTAATCATGTGGAGTTTATTTTTGTGTATGACGTTAGGCAGTGTTCTAATTTCATTCTTTTACGTGTAGCTGTCCAGTTTTCCCAGCACCACTTATTGAAGAGGGTTTCTTTTCTCCACTGTATATTCTTGCCTCCTTTGTCGTAAATTAGGTGCCCATAGGTGCATGGGTTCATCTCTGGACATTCTGTCTTGTACCATTGATCTATATTTCTGTTTTTGTGCCAATACCATACTGACTTGATTACTGTAGCTTTGTGGTATAGTTTGAAGTCGGGGAGTCCGATTCCTCCAACTCTGTTTTTCTTTAAGATTGCTTTGGCTATTCAGGGTCTTTTGTGTTTCCATACAAATTGTAAGACTTTTTGTTCAAATTCTGTGAAGAATGACATTGCTAACTTGATAGGGATTGTACTGAATCTGTAGATTGCTTTGGGTAGTATAGTCATTTTCACAATATTGATTTTTCCAATTCAAGAACATGGTATATTTCTCCATCTGTTTATGTCACCTTTGATTTCTTTCATCAGTGTTTTATAGTTTTCTGAGTACAAGTCTTTCGCCTCCTTAGGCAGGTTTATTCCTAGGTATTTTATTCTTTTTGTTGCAATGGTAAATGGGAGTGTTTCCTTAATTTCTCTTGCTGATTTTTTGTTGTTGGTGTATAGGAATGCCAGAGATTTCTGTTCATTAAGTTTGTATCCTGCAACCTTACCAAATTCATTGATTAGTTCTAATAGTTTTCTGGTGGCATCTTTAGGATTTTCTATCTATAGTATCATGTCATCAGTATAACGTGACAGTTTTACTTCTTCTTTTCCAATTTGTATTCCTTTTATTTCTTTTCCTTCTCTGATTGCTGTGGCTAGGACTTCCAAAACTATGTTGAATAAGAGTGGTGAGAGTGGACATCTTGTCTTGTTCCTGATCCTAGTGGAAATGCTTTTAGTTTTTCACCATTGATTATGACGCTTGCTGTGGGTTTGTCCTATATGGCCTTTATTATGTTGAGGTAGGTTCCCTCTGTGCCCATTTTCTGGAGAGTTTTTATCATAAATGGGTGTTGAATTTTGTCAAAAGTTTTTCTGCATCTATCGAGATGATCATATGGTTTTTATTCCTTAATTTGTTAATGTGGTGTATCACATGATTGATTTGCATATATTGAAGAATCCTTGCATCCCTGGGATAAATCCCACTTGATCATGGTGTATGATCCTTTTATTGTGCTGTTGGATTCTGTTTGCTAGTATTTTGTTGAGGATTTTTGCATCTATGTTCATCAGTGATATTGGTCTATAATTTTCTTTTTTGTAATATCTTTTTCTGTTTTTGATATCAGGGTGATGGTGGCTTCGTAGAATGAATTTGGGAGTGTTTCTCCCTCTTCAACTTTTTGGAAGAGTTTGAGAAGGATCCATGTTAGCTCTTCTCTAAATGTTTCATAGAATTCACCTGTGAAGCCCTCTGGTCCTGGACTTTTGTTTGTTGGAAGATTTTTTATTACAGTTTCAACTTCATTACTTGTGATAGGTCTGTTTATATTTTCTTCCTGGTTCAGTCTTTGAAAATTGTACCTTTCCAAAAATTTGTCCATTTCTTCATGATTGTCCATTTTATTGGCATATAGTTTTTGTTTTGTTTTGTTTTTTTGTGGTATGCGGGGCTCTCACTGTCGTGGCCTCTCCCGTTGCGGAGCACAGCCTCCGGACACGCAGGCTCAGCGGCCATGGCTCATGGGCCCAGCCACTCCGCGGCATGTGGGATCTTCCCGGACTGGTACACGAACCCATGTCCTCTGCATCAGCAGGCAGACTCTTAACCACTGCGTCACCAGGGAAGCCCCATATAGTTGTTTGTAGTAGTCTCTTACAATCCTTTGTATTTCTGCGGTGTCAGTTGTGATTTCTCCCTTTTCATTTCTAATTTTATTGATTTGCGTCCTCTCCCTTTCTTTCTTGATGAGTCTGGCTAAGGGTTTATCAATTTTGTTTATCTTCTCAACCAGCTTTTAGTTTTATTCATCTTTGCTGTTGTTTTCTTTGTTTCTATTTCATTTATTTCTGATCTGATCTTTATGATTTCTTTCCTTCTACTGACTTTGGGTTTTCTTTGTTCTTCTTTCTCCAGTTGTTTTAAGTGTAGGGTTAGATTGTTTATTTGATATTTTTCTTGTTTCTTGAGGTGAGATTGAACTGCTATAAACTTCCCTCTTAGAACTGCTTTGGTGCATCGCATAGGTTTTGGGTCATCGTGTTTTTGTTGTCATTTGTTTCTATGTATTTTTAAATTTCTTCTTTGATTTCTTCAGTGATCTCTTGGTTACTTAGTAGCACACTGTTTAGCCTCCATGTATTTGTGTTTTTTTTCCTGTAATCGATTTCCAATCTCATAGCGTTGTGGTCAGAAAAGATGTTTGATATGATTTCAATTTTCTTAAATTTTCCGAGGCTTGATTTGTGACCCAAGATGTGGTCTGTCCTGGAGAATGTTCCATGTGCACTTCAGAAGAATGTGTATTCTACAACTTTTGGGTGGAATGTTCTATAAATATCAATTAGATCTATCTGGTCTATTGTGTCATTTAAAGCTTGTGTTTCCTTATTTGTTTTCTGTTTGGATGATGTGTCCATTGGTGTAAGTGGGGTGTGAAAGTCCCATCCTATTATTGTGTTATTGTCGATTTCTCCTTTCCTGGTTGTTAGCATTTGCCTTATGTAGTGGGGTGCTCCTATGTTGGGTACATAAACATTTATAATTGTTATATCTTCTTCTTGGATTGATCCTTTGATCATTATGTAGTGTCCCTCCTTATCTCTAGTAACTGTCTTTATTTTTATCTCATATGAGTATCACTACTCCAGCTTTCTTTTGATTTCCATTTGCATGGAATCTTTTTTCATCCCTTCACTTTCAGTCTGTTTGTGTCCCTAGGTCTGAAGTGGGTCTCTTGCGGACAGCGTATACATGGGTCTTGGTTTTGTATCCATTCAGCCAGTCTCTATCTTTTGGTTGGGGCATTTAATCCATTTACATTCAAGGTTATTATTGATATGTATGTTCCTATTACCATTTTCTTAATTGTTTTGGGTTTGTTTTTGTGGGTCTTTTTATTCTCTTGTGTTTCCCGCTTAGAGAAGTTTCTTTAGCATTTGTTGTAAAGCTGGTTTGGTAGTGCTGAATTCTCTTAGCTTTTGCTTGCCTGTAAAGCTTGTCACTTCTCTGTTGAATCTGAATGAGATCCTTGCTGGCTAGAGTAATCTTGGTTGTAGATTTTTCTCTTTCATCATTTTAGGTATATCCTGCCACTCCTTTCTGGCCTGTAGAGTTTCCACTGAAAAATTAGCTGATAACCTTATGGGGATTCCTTTGTATGTTATTTTTGTTTTTCCCTTGCTGCTTTTAATATTTTTTCTTTGAATTTAATTTTTGTCAGTTTGATTAAAATGTATCTTAGTGTGGTTTTCCTAGAGTTTATCCTGTATGGGACTCTCTGTGCTTCCTAGACTTGAGTGACTATTTCCTTTCCCATGTTAGGGAAGTTTTCCACTATAATCTCTTCAGATATTTTCTTAGACCCTTTCTTTTTCTCTTCTTCTCCTGGGCCTGCTATAATTCGAGTGTTGGTGCCTTTAGTGTTGTCCCAGAGGTCTCTGAGATTGTCTTCAGTTCTTTTCATTCTTTTTTCTTTATTGTGCTCTTTGGCAGTTATTTCCACCATTTTGTCTTCCAGCTCACTTATTCATTCTCCTGCCTCTGTTATTGATTCTTTCTAGTGTATTTTTCCTTTCAGTTATTGTGCTGTTCATCTCTGTTTGTTCTTTAGTTCTTCTAGATTGTTGTTAAACATTTCTTTTATTTTCTCAATCTGTGCTTCCATTCTATTTCCGAGATTCTGGATCATGTTTACTATCATTACTCTGAATTATTTTTCAGGTAGATTGCCTATTTCCTCTTCATTTATTTGGTATTGTAGGTTTTTACCTTGCTCCTTCATCTGTGACATATTTTTTTGCTATCTCATTTTTTGTTTTTTTTAATGAGTGGGATTGTGTTCCTGTTTTACTGGTTGTTAGGTCTGAGGCTTCCAACACTGGAGTTTGTAGGCTACTGGGTAGAGCTGGGTCTTGGTGCTGAGATAAGGAACCCTGTGAGACCGCGCTCCAATGACAATTCCCTGGGGTCTGAGGTTCTCTGTTAGTCCAGTGGTTCGGACTCGGAGCTCCCACCGCTGGACCTTCCCCCCAACCCTGGGCTCGTGAATAAAGATCCTGCAAGCCTCGTGGGGTGGGGGAAAAAAAAGAGAAAAATAACAAAGTAAAAAATAAAATTAGACTAGGAAACTAACAGATATGTTAGAAAGAATGTAAAAATAAAAATATAGGTGAATCAACAACAAGAAAGTACATCAGTACCACAATAGTAAAAAAGAGGAGAAGGGAAAGGAAAAAAAAAAAAAACAAAAAGGAAAACGGTGGGGGGAAGGCCTTGGCTGTGAAGAGCAGGGCCTAAGCAAAGGCAAGGTTTGGGCATTGGGCAGGGCCAATGATCAGGACCCTCAGGGCTGGAAAAGGCCCTGGGGTCTGTGAGGGGTGGGGCTTAGGCTCAAGGAACAGATGGGGCCCAGGCGTGACCCCCACCCCGGTCTCAGAGGGTGGGGGACTTCACCTGGGAGCCTAGCAGGCTTCCTGGGCTCGAGTGGGTGGGGCAAATGCCTTCTTCTCCTCTCCTGCTCCTCCAGTCTGGGGTCTGGGAGGGCCTCTCCCACCTGCCTCTCCTGATCTCCCTGGCCTCTCTCCTATGCCTCCAGGACCCACAGACCTGAAGGGGGCTTTGGATTGTAGGGGACCGGCCTGGGAGGTCAGCAGGCTCCCTGGGCCCCAGTGGGCAGGGCAATCGCCCTCCACTCCTCTCCCACTCCTCCTGGATGGCTCCTCCCACCTGCCACTCCTGATCTCCCAGGCCTCCCTCCTATGCCTCCAGAACCCACGTGGCCTGGATGGGCTTTGGATGGGGGTGAAGCGGCTTGGGAGCTCAGCGATCTCCCCTGCCCGAGTGGGCCAGGTGATGGCCCTCCACTCCTCTCCCGCTCTTCCCAGAGAGTCCCTCCCAGCTGACTCTCCTCATCTCCCTGGCCTCAGGGGTGCTGATCTTGTCTGCCGTCCACTTCTCCTCCCTCCTTGGTCCCCCTATGTCCTACCGGTTCACTTTGGGGCTCCTCCCATCTCCTTGGGGGTCAGAGTCCCCCACCAGGTGCCGGCAGGTGCCCTAGTTGTGGGGAGATGCTAACTCCACATCTTACCATGCCGCCATCTTGACTCCTCCCTCTCAACCACTTTTTAAAAAAGTTTCCTCTGTTAAGGCAAGGACAATACACAGCTACCGGGAATCCCAGATCCATAAAAAGCTCATTGCTTTAGGTAGGTAGCATATTCTGGACCCTTGATGAAAAAAGCCTTGAAATTCTGATGTATTGTGACATTTGGGGATTTTTGACTCTAAGTTACACAATATAGCACTATTAAGAATCATCCATCTAAGTAAAGATGCCCAGAGACCACCAACTAAGCAGTGAACTATCTCTTGACCGTTAATTGTGACTGCTAGTATTTGTTCCTTTTTTTTTTTTTACTGTAAAAAAAAAAAAAAAATCCAACAATGTTCCAGACAGTACCAGTCATCACAGGACTCAAAAAATAAGAAAAAACTGAAGGAAAATGATAACCAGTTTTTCTCTAGTTGAGTAACAAATAAGCCTCAAACAATTTATAAGCAAGGTTATCTTCTAATGCATTAAGTAAAGCAGGGTGGCTTTTGAAGGGGGTGCAAAAATGACTACATTGGTTATGCTATTGGTTCATCCTAGGCTGCTTGTCCCTGTGTGTTTCTAATAACTGACAAATGCCTAGATATAAAATGTTGTACAAATCGTGGCCACAACATTCTTGAATTCCAGATATATGCATGAAGTGACATTTATACCAGACTGTTTATGCATCTTCCCAGAGTTGCTCAGCTCCAATCCCAACATTGTTCATTAGTCATTGCTGCTCCAAATACCGCCAGTGGTCTTATCCTCTTCCAGGGCTCAGCTTCTGTGGTGCCATCATAGCAGCTTCACTGCCAAGGTTTGACTTAACCAGACCCATAGAGCCTCTAGCTCACCTGGCAGGTGCTTGGAATGGCCAAGCAACATATCTGGTAGTGTAGGTGAGTTATTGTTCCTTAATAAAATATTGACCAATGGGAGGCAGAAGGGAGCTGACAAATTCTACTTCCTTCCTCCTGATCCCCCACCAGAGATTTCAAGACCCAGTGACAGCTTTCATATGGCCTTTTCAGAGATGTCTCCTGTATCCAAGTAACCCCCTGTGAATTTGTATGAAGTTATAGCTTGCTTGATAATATATCACTTTGTAGGATTTATTTCCCTATTTCCCTTCTTCACATCCCTTTCTCTCACTCTTGTTGCCCTGGGATTGCAACCTCTAACATCCTGTTCACATGTAAGCTTTGCCATAGACTCTGTTTTCTAGGGCTAAGACACTTATACTTTCCGTGCTAACCTTAAGTTTGAATTAAATACAGTTTATGTATGTATGTATGTATTTAATCAACTTTTTATTCCTGGATTTCTCCAGGGTGGGAATGGAGGGGGCACCCAGTCCATGGTATTAGAAAAAGGATAGCTTAAGTCCATTAGGTATTTAGATCATTGTTAAAGTCATTGCACCAAAGGCACAGCTTTTCAAATCTTGGAACTGATGTAGCAGCTCAAGGGAAAACAAGCTTGGTGTTCCCTTCCAGCATGCAATAGGGTCCTTCCCTTTGAGGTACATTTGGTATTGGTATTGGTTTCCTCTTCCTATATAACGAGAGTAAAAGCCCCCAATTAGGGATGCCCTGTAGGAGGCTGATGAATTTGGATGGAAGAAAGTATAACCTTGTCTGCTCTTCTTTCTTAAATTCATGTGCTTTATCAAGAAGTAGTTTCAATATCAATATAGGAAATACCAATTGATACAACCCACATAAACAAAAGTTTTGGGGATTCCTCAATAATTTTTGCGTGTAAAGGACTCCTGAGACTACCAAGCTAATAGATATCTCCAGGGCCTAGCATAATACCTAGAACAAAGAAAAGTCTTGTAGCAGAGACTTCTTGTGCCCATGTTGTAGCCCCTTAGCCTACTCCAGTTAACCGCTGTTTGCAAGTGCTTTGCAACTTGTGAATAGTAAAGAGGCAGAAATGCTGGGTTACCATGCATTGCTATGCTTGTATATCTTCTTGCTAATAAAATTAGGGATATTATTACTTTGAGATTTTAGTGCTTCAACATTTGTATCTCCAACCTCCTCTACTGTAGGACTTTAGTATTTTTTTTTTTTTTTTTTTT
>NW_020174050.1:5450387-5506745 GCF_003031525.2 Neophocaena asiaeorientalis asiaeorientalis | reverse complement strand
TTTTTTTTGCGGTACGCGGGCCCCTCACTGTTGCGGAGCACAGGCTCCGGACGCGCAGGCTCAGCGGCCATGGCTCAGGGGCCCAGCCGATCCGCGGCATGTGGGATCCTCCCGGACTGGGGCACGAACCCGTGTCCCCTGCATCGGCAGGCGGACCCTCAACCACTGCGCCACCAGGGAAGCCCGACTTTAGTGTTTTTGATGCTATTTTTCTTCCTAAAATGCTGCCAACATAGATGTGCCACACTTGAGCTCCATGGCACACTGAGCTGAAAGACTATATGTCTTACATATACAGTGAAAATTTGGCATTTAGGGAGCAATAAAGGGAACTATTAATCAGACAGGAATTTGAGACTCCAGTTCCATTTTTGGATATGATATAATTTTTAAAACTTAGATATCTTTCCTATAATATTTTTTTCTCCCTAAGATTAGGTAAAAAGAGTGGTACTTCAGTGTTTGGTGTGAATAATACCTAATTTTTATTTTCTCCTTTTAAAAGGTTTTATCTAACACATTAGTGTGAGTGAAGTCAAATAGCACTAAACATATACCAATAAAGTGTACCAAATGCATATCAATCTGGCTAGGATGTGGGACTCCAAGAATATATGGTATTAATTTGATTTAGCTTGATGTTTTACAGAAATTTTCACTAAAATGTGGTACTTTAATTCAAAATTTTATGTTGGAAATAGTAGTGTTTGTAACACACAAGCTTGTAGAATGAGCTCATGACATGGCCTGATTTCCAATTGAAAAATTGTATCACATCTAGAAAACCAGTTTTATTCAGTGGAGATTGGTCACTGGTCTTTGTCTCTGTCTCTCTCGCTCATAACACACACACACACACACCCTTTCTTAAAGAAATTTAAAGCACAGAGGTCTAATCTAGAAGACTGATTTTTCCTACCTCAGCACAATCATACACCTACCCCCACCTAAAATAAGTAGCAAAGTCAATGATCCTTAAGTTCTAGCATGCTCACCCAACTTACACATGTGCAAGCACACAGGAGTTGAGATTTTATTTCTTGTCACCCTTTCTTCAGTTTTATTTTGAGCACTCACAGTATTTTTGGTGCCACAGAAGGCTTTAGGGATGCAACAGACAAAGCAGACACCAACCCTGTCAGCTTAGAACTTAACAGTCTAGTTCACCACTAGTCTAGCAAATACAATGTACTTTTAGTTCACATGACTACCTCCTCACTAAAGTATATTCCTCAAGAGCAATGACTCTTATTATCCGTTATTCCCCAGTAGGCTTCTTGGTGTACTCATATTGTATATAAGTTGCTTTCCGCTGCAAGTAGCAAAGGTCCTGATCTAAAAGTGACAAACATTTGGAGTGTACTTTTCTCGAGTAACAAGAAATCCAGAAGTAGCTGGTTGTAGTGTTGGTTTGGAAGCTCCACAATGTCATTGAGAACCAGGGTTTTCTATCTGTCTTTTCTACCAGCCTCAGGTGTCGGTCAGAACTACTGGTCAGAGCTACAGGATGACTACAGTAGCTGCAAGCAACATATCTTGACATGATAAAGTCCAAAAGCAGAAAAGGAGACTCTGGGTCTCTTCCCTGACTTCTCTCCTTTTATCAATTGAGGAAACATTTCCAAAAATTTTTCTTATGATTATGATCATAACTGGGTCACTTAGCCACCAATAGTTAGTTGCCAGAGAGGCTGGGTAACCAAGTATCAGCCTCAGTTGAGTAAAGAAACTGTAGGGAAGGTGAGTGCCCATAGGGCAGACAATCCACAAAGGCATATTCATATTTGTTACGAGAAGGCCATGGGAATAGATGGTTAAAATACAGACTAGAATAAAGGATGAGACAATGACATGGATGATGAATATTCCTAGGATGACAGGAGTCTAGTCAAAGAGTATGACCATACCCAGATTCCCAAATCCTCAATGAATCTGTGAGCATTTATAAATGGGGTGGGTAGGTTTCATAAGATGATAGCAATAATGACAGGTATAACAAGTACCTGAGGAAGGTGATCCATGACCTATCTGTGGACAGGGCAGAACCGGGACACTGATACTGAGCTCCATGCCAAATTTCAAGGTCTTCTGGGAGAATGGGCAGATTCCTCTCAAGTGAGTGACCAAGAAATTAGCATGTCCAGGTTTTAATTAGAGGAAAAACGTATGGAGGTAGTCTATTTTGCTGTGATGTACATAGATAAGTTTATTTATAAGAAAAATGAGAGTTATAGTCAGCAGTGGATGTGGTTGAAAGAACAATATCAGAAAGAAGATGTGGCTTGGAGGGTGGGGAGAGAAGCAGGAGGGAAGGAAACTGGGATTAAACACATGGGCAAAAATCAATTTTCTGCAAGGTTTCTACTCCAGACCCTGGCAGGAGTTCAAGAGAATGAGAAGTCAAGATAAAGAGGAAGCTTATGGATAAATTTAAGCAGCTCTATAAGTTATGACTCTCTAGTGTCAAGTAAACGAACTTTAATATTTTTTTTAAAGGGACAGGATGTTGAACAGACTCTAAAGCTATGAAGTCAGCTGGACCTCAGAAAGTGACAAGAATCTAAGCCTGGTAAGCAGCCAGAACTCTCCCATCTCTGTTTCTACACATTCAGATACTTCTTCTCTGCTCTCCTAGGCTATTGATAGAAAACAAGCACTCCACACTTCTTAAGTTTACATGTTATATTTCCAACCACCCACTAACATGCTGACTTAACTCCTTGTCCTTGGAGAAGATCTGATTGATCCTCTTTGGGTTAGACAGGATCTATCCAGCCTCTACTAATGCCAGGGAGACATAATTATGTAATATAAGTATGGCTTCTATGAGCTTATCCCTAAAATGGGAAGACGTGTAAGAGAAAAGTATTATTATGTGCTCTGCAGACATCACAGTTATCTATTATAGTGCTGGAACCAGAGAAATTTGGTACAGTATGACTTGGTACAGCTCTGGTCTTCAAGAGTCTCTGGTGATCACTGAGTTTGGCAGTGGGATTTGAGTCTATTCTATTCTCACATTAGATTTCACATTTCATTCAATGGGTGACCTAGAAGGAGGAGTAGAACATGGAAAGGTTGGAAAGTTAAGTCCAACTCCCAAGCGTTTGTCACCTATGTCATGTAGAAGAGGCGTTTGGGTAAGAGAGGTAAGGGAGAGGTTGGAAGGAAGGTAAGAACCACTCAAACACTGAGAACAGAGGTGATACTGATTCCTTCACCAACAACGATCTCTAACTGGGCAGTCTTGCTACCACAGAAAAAGGATGTGTGGGTCTCACTTTAAGGATCATAAAATATGCTAAAGACAGAAAATGGTCATTTGGAAGTGGCCAATAGCTGACTCCATAATTTTGAAGGTATCTTTTAGTAAATAGCATAAAGAAATCATCTTTTAACTTTGCAATTAAAAAATATAAATTAGGGCTTCCCTGGTGGTGCAGTGGTTGAGAGTCCGCCTGCCGATGCAGGGGACACGGGTTTGTGCCCCCGTCCAGGAAGATCCCACATGACGTGGAGCAGCTGGGCCCGTGAGCCATGGCCGCTGAGCCTGCGCTTCCGGAGCCTGTGCTCCACAATGGGAGAGGCCACAACAGTGAGAGGCCCATGTACCGCAAAAAAACCCATATATATATATATATATATATATATATATATATATGTAAATTAAACACCTAGGAAAAAGTCATGTATTAAGATAGCATGAAACAGTGGGAAGAACCCTGGATTTGATATGAATAAGTCAGACTTGGAATTCTAGCTGCACATCTTGAGTTACCTTGAGCAAGCACTTACTGCTTTTATAATAAATTAGAAATCTAATAGCAGAGAGATTAAGATCTTTTTGATTTAGGACTTCACATGGTTGTGAGGATCAACAGAATTGGCATAATAGCAGGTGGGAAACAGCTGAACTCTATGCAAATGTTAGTAATGACCCATAACTTGGAGGAGAAATGTTCATATATGGATGAAAGGGGAAGACTCTCACTGTAGCTAATAGTCACTCCTATAGCAACTGAATGCCTTGGGGGCTGCCGGGATGGATGGTGAGTACTGAAAGTGCAGGGCCAGTCTTATTCATGACAGGTATCCGCTCTAAAACTTTATAAGAAGTATATTCCTTAATCACCAAGCAGGTCTTTTTGCAGGATTTCTGGAAGCACAAAACCAGATAGAAACACTTGCAAACTCGAGTGATGTAGATGGGACCCACTTGGTCAATAGTATAATTGACCCTTGAACGATTGGGGGTTAGAAACCCCAACACTCCCTGCAGCTGAAAATCCACACTTAACTTTATAGTCAGCCCTCCATATCTGCATCCTGGATTCAACCAACCACAGATTGTGTAGTACCGTAGTACTATTTAGTGTGGGGGGGGGGAATCCATGTGTAAGTGGACCCACGCAGTTCAAACCCACGTTGTTCAAGGGTCAACTGTATAAGGACCTCGCAGAGCAGCCTGTTGGTTTGAGTATAGCGAATTCTGTCCCAAAGTCTGGACTTGTGGGGGTAGAGAGAGGTGGAGGAGAGGGGTGGGAAAGCCCAGACCCAGTGTCCTGGACCCATTGTGCTCAGAAGCCTGTGAGTGGGGATGATGTCCTAGAAATAAGTGCTTGGAGATTTTTTTGTTTGGCCATACATCTGTTTGATCTAGAAGTCAGCTGGGCCACAACAGGAACATCCATAAACAAACAGTCTTGCAATCTCCAAGTAAGAACTTTGCCTAGGGAAATCTGCTTGCTGGTTTCAGCTCTGACAGGAGCTATTTGGGTTTCTTCAGGTGAGCCCCTTGAGCCCTCTCAGGATCGAGCCATGCACATTTACTAAGTTTTCATTTTATATTTATAGTCAGGGATCTCAGGATCCTTGCTTAAAAGATGAGACAGTTGGGGTAGATAGAGCTTGGAATATCCAGACCAACAGAGTATTCTGTGATTCTCTGAATAGTTCACTGGCCAGAAATATGGTCCTGTCTGAGAGTATTCATCTCAAGTAAGTACTGTAGGGCCGTAGAACTCGGGATGCTCTTACCCTCCCCCCCATCTCAGCCCCCTTCTAGCACCCCCAAGCAGTGGGGACATGAGTGGTGGGATAACATCCAAACCGAGAAGGTTGGTGGATGGTCTAATTGCTGGTCAGGGATGGGCCCATAAGTGCAATCTTGCCTTGTTTATTTTATAAAAGGAAAGAGGCAGAAAGGATTGAAGAAGGAGGAGAACTGGGGAAGAAAGAACATTATGTTCAGAGTAAAGGCTTAAACATCCACGGTGAGCCAAAAGGGGAATCCCACTCTTTTTACATGAGCCTAGTTCCTCTTTTACATATTTGGGAGGACAGGATGATTAGCTGAAGACACTGAGCAACCTCAAGGCATTTGGAAGTCCCCTCTGGCCCCCATTTCAAAAGGACGCTCTTAAGTTGGTTCAAAGTCCTGACCACAAATCTGCTGAATCAGGCTCTGGATGCCTTTTGTCTGCCAGCAGGAATGGGACTCTTGGAGGTACCCGTTAGCAGGAAGCCTTATTCACTTTCTGGTAAGGAAAATAAAGGGAATGACCCTAAATTTTGGATTATTCAAGCATGCTCAGATGATGGTATGTCAACTGCTTGTTGTACGATTCAACTTCTGCTTCAAACGTTGCCAACTCTTTGTCAATCAAGGAGCTACATCCTCATTTTAAAAAAATGTTTAAACACCAAAAAAAAGAGATGCAGTGAGAGTCAGACTCGATGCTCTTAAAAGAAACCTTGCTTGAATCACTATCTAAACATTCAAAATTACATTAAGATGACATAATCTTAGTTTCTACCCCATATCAGCATCCTGGGTATTGTCTGTATGCCCGAGGACTTATGTGAAGCAGCAAAGAAGTAAATGTACTTCCAATCTTTTGGGAAATTAGAATTCATTTCACGGAGTAGGAAACTCTGTGAGGAAATATTGATTGGTAGCAGCAAGGCAACCTGGAAAGGACCCTGGTGGACCATATAAACATGGTGGTGGGCATGTGGATTCATCCAAACATGAAAGGTCTCATCTAGGAGCAAGTGTATATCCCTGGTATAAGAGCAGAAACCACTGTCCTATCTGGAAGAAAAAGATAGTACCAATTGGGGTAACAGACCCAACTCCTACGTTAACTAAGGCCCCAGAATATTAAATTATGAAAAGGGTAGGAAGAGATCATCATTTCCTGCTGGGGCAACTGACATCACAATTTTGCTCATGTGTTCCTGATTGCTTTTTATTTTCTATATTAAACAGTATCCTTGTGGGCTGCTCTATGGGAATGCCATTTTGTGTGAGCCATCCCCAGAGATGACTATGGGTCAGGTCTCCCTGAGAGTCATCCAACCTTTTTGCCCATTATGGTCATTATGACTACCTTGTTCAGAGGGTTAAGTGTGGTCACTTGGCCTCTGCTCTTCCAGAAACCTATCATCCCCATCGCTTCTAGGGAGCCCAGGTCCATAACAGCATCTCTTACTGTAACTTTCAGCTCATAGAGGATAGCTTTCCATCAAGGTTGGCACACTCTTACAGGTGCATTCATTATTGCCTTTTTAAAGAGTGTCCTGCAGACTTGGCTGGGAAACATGATTAGCTCTTATAGAGTAGATCACGGTCAAGTCTTTTGCAGTAGGTCTGTTTTAGCACTATCCCTTCCTCAATAGGCTGCCTAGACAGTTCTGCCATCTCTACTTCATTCAATGTGGGCCATCACTTTTTCTAAGCTTCCAAAAGCCATCCCAGCACTGTCACTTGGTGTTCTTTCCAGGGCATTAAGTCCGGTGTCAAGGAAGAGTTCCTTCATTTTGACCAAATCCCACTTATCCAGATTAAAGTTCCTCCCCAGCTGGGCCGACCCCCACAGGTTCTATTCCCAGGTATGCTCTCCTAATTCATGCCTGCCTGTTAGCCAGATTCTGTAGCTCCTTTGACATCTCTCACCCACCAGAACAAGCCCATCACTTCCCCAGGAGGGCTCTGCTGAGATGTGACCCTAATTATAGGTCTGGTGGACAGGAGATTAGGTGGGGACAGATGCTGAGGAGGGCAAGTGTCTTATCAGGCATGTGTCTCATTTGAGGCTTCTGCGTGGTCTTCAAGGAAAGGAGGGAGCTCTACATTCCAACAAAGGGTGTGAACTACTTCTGTAAGCCCAAAGGACTCAAAGGGATCAGAAGATTCAAGTTTCTCAAGTCCATCTCCCCAGATTCAACCATTCCAAATCTCAAGGTCTTAATCCTTCCCTATTAGAGCCCCAACTTTGGTGCAGGATTCTTGACCGGGCTGGGAATCCAGCCATTTCTGAAGCGCTGCCTCTGTTAAAATTAACACCTGTGTCTGATCTTCAGCTGTAGGTTTGGGACTAGGGTGAGGCCAAGTAAAGCACTTAGGGTACAAAATTTAAGGAGGTGCTCATACTCGAGGCCATGCAAGTACTGACCTTGCTCTGGCACGATCCCGAGCGTAAGTGCCTCCTAAAATTTTGTGCCCTAGGTGCTTCTTTTGCCTCAACTTAGCCCTGACCCTGTTCAGCTGTGTCTGCCCTTCAGCTGCAAAGGATATGGGTCTTTTTAAACGTTGTCAAGGAGGCCACCTGACTCTTGAAGCTTTCTTTAAATCATTGATCAATATATCAGAGTCTGTCTTAGCGACTGTAAAGATTGTGAAATGAATGTTGGTTGCTCTCTCTACCATACCCCTCAAACGCCCAAGGCACTGTACTAGCTAGAGCTTCCTCTTCCACCTGTACGTCATTCCAGTTAGTCTTAACAATCCCAGAGCTCCAGCATGCCAGGGACTGTTACTACTTCACATACTCAGTGCCATACAGATAGTGAGCAATCCAACTTCAGAATCTCATCCTTAG
The DNA here is from genome assembly GCF_003031525.2 of Neophocaena asiaeorientalis asiaeorientalis. Taxonomy (NCBI): domain Eukaryota; kingdom Metazoa; phylum Chordata; class Mammalia; order Artiodactyla; family Phocoenidae; genus Neophocaena; species Neophocaena asiaeorientalis. Next base: position 5,498,862 of record NW_020174050.1, on the reverse strand, counting down.
GGTCTGCTTCCTCTGCCAACTGTCTTAGTTTGGGTTCGCTAGAAGCAGACCTATGATGGGGGTTTTTAAGTGATCAATTGGGTGAGTAAGATAGAGCAGATGAAAAAGCTAAGCAAAAAGCTCACTGGAATATCACTTAAGTCTGAACCTTTGGGAATTCTGAAGCATAAATTCCACCATAAAACTAGTTGCACCTCAAGGCAAGGGGGCTGGCTTCTTATGCCCCAAGCTAGTCATTGGAAGGTCTGGCCCAGGTGAGAGCGTGGGAGAGGGAGGAGGTGTAGTGCAGCCTCCCACAGGTTTCTGTTTGCCCAGAGCCAATTCTCTGGAGGAGGAGCAGCTGTGAACTTTATTGGCTAACACTGAGAGAATCTGGGGGATGGGTGCACCAGCCAGTAAAGGGGTGGAACACCAAAAGCATCAAGAACACTATACACCTTAAAGAAATGATCTGTTTGATCAAAATATTATAGAAGGTTTCTATTATACCTGGGCTGCCAGAAACAGTACCCCTCATGGGACTTATTTTAGGCTTAGCTCCGCCGTTAGCTAGCTGGAGGACCACTTTGGCCACTTTGTTTTGTGGCCTCAGTTTCTAAATCTTTAAACATTAAAAAGAAAGTACAGCAGACTCAGTTTTGCCTGTGATTTCTAACCTCATTGCTTGTGGTAAGCGGGATGGCTGTGCCGTAGCATCAAAATTTCCAAGACGCTCATCTGTGGCCAGCTGGGCTGGGATACAGATAGAAGGGGATGCACCAGCTTATGCAATCTGCAGAGATATCGCACGATGGTAAGCTTAGGGACCATGGAGCCAGTTGGTTATTAAGTGATGCTGATGCTCTCAAGGAAGACAATGACACGTTCAGGTGAGCTAACTACCAACTTGGTCACAATATGAAAACTAAAGGGCCTCCCCAGGCACTATTTAAAGAGGTCATTTCCTGCAGTTTGAGGGCAGACTGTGATAGAAATCAGATCCAATACCTGATTGTAGAAGAGCAGAATTATAAAGAAGGCTGAACTCATGGTCCCAGAAAATCTCCTATGCTAAAGTCTGGCCCTATAAGAAAGAAGTAAGTAAAGAACTGTGACAGGAACATCTGGGATGCATTTAAGAACTCTAAATGCCCACATTACACCGAACACTCTGGGGATGGCGGACTTCCCTCATGGCCCCTTACTGGAGCATAACAGGCCCCCTACTACCTGGAAACATGCAAAGGTTTCACCTGAGGCAGGTGCCTTGCAAGATGAGGCTTGTCCTAAATTTTGACTGCATCTCTCCTTGTGGCTTCTAAACTAATAACAAGGATCAAGAGCCAGCACGGCCCAACTAAGGAGGTACCATCATGCTTTAGGAGTCAGAGCAAGAGAAGGTTCTGCAGCAAATTCAGGCTATGGATTCGGGCTTCATCCCATTGCTATGGGAACAAGGTTGGCTGTAACATGGGGATGAAGTACCAGAGAGTCAACATTCCCAGCAGTGATCCTCAGTCAGTGAGGAATGGGAGTGGATGAGTGAATACCCCATTTCCTTGCCTGTCAGTAGACAATGCAAAGTGCATTCCATGCAGCTCTTTGAGGGTCTCCAGTGGGACTGAGCCTCGGTTGCCCACAGTAGTAGCCCACTTGTTAAAACACATTTTTTTTTTGTTTTACTCTCTTCCTTGTCCCATCTCTCTTCTCTTCACTGTGTTCCCCGGGATTCCCTCCAAAATAAACTAGAGCATACAAAGAGTTGTCCCGGGCTCTGCTTTTAGGAGCACCCGATCTAAGACAAAGCTCACGGTGTCTGGAATTCAGTGAGGGCGGGGAAATGGAATGAGGTGAAGTGAAGAAGCAGGTAGGATCGTGTAGTGGGTTAAAAGCTTGGATTTAATTCTAAGAGCAGTGGGAAGTCAAGACATGTTTTAAATAGAGGGGTAACATGAATAAATTTGAGTGTTTTTTAAAAAGATTACGCTGGTTGCTTTGAAGGGAATTATTTTAATGAAACAATAATGGATGCAGGAGGGCCAGTTACGGAGAGATGAGGGTACTTAGTTGAGAAATGTGGCCATGGAGAGGAAAGAATGAACTGATTCCAAATATTTTAGAGTTAAATTCTACAGGATTTGCTGATGGAGCTGTTATGTGGACCAAGGGAAAATGATTGTGCCATTCACTGAAATGGTGAGGAGGTAAGGCATGCTTCAAATTTCAGATTAAGTATGTCTTCGCTATTGTTTACCTTTTTGTCTAAAGAGGTCCAAGATCCAGGAACTTCTGCCCAGGTTGAGGTCGGCAGTGAGTGGGGTGTGTAAGAGCTCGGTGGACACTGACAGAACTCCTTTCACAGGTTGGGGCAGTAAGTGGGCTGAGGACATACCTGTTAATATTTTTGTTTCTGTCATACTTTCTAGGTATAATGATAAGACACTGTTGCCTTTCCAAGTTCATTTTATTATATAATTACAATTTCTTAACGACGAAAATAGTTAGTTGCAAATTTTAACTTGACTCTTAGCCAAGTTATACCACGCAGACTACTGGAAGTACATATTCTGAAAACGAAAAGTAATTACAAATGGACCATGTTCTCTTCACTTAGAAGGAGGAACAGTCAGCTTCCAGGACAGCACGGATGGCTTGCACATTCTGAACTGTGCAGGGCAGAAGGACACTAGAAAATAGTCCAAAAGCCATTGCTTTCTAGACAAAACATAGAAGCACTTCAAACAGTCTGCATCCCCCAGCCAACTCTTTAAGCCTCTCTCTCCACTGGATCCATGGTACCCTGATTTCGGAAGAAAGAAATAGCTCCCTTTTAAACACTAGGGAAGACAACAGTCCTGCTGGCATCAGCTGTAGGCCAACAATCACTAAAGACTTATATTTCAACGACTGGAGACTTATATTAAATGGGTAGACATTCTAGAGGCTTAGACATAGGAGTGATGGGCCATACAACAAGCTCAGCTTCTGGGAATTTGTCTGTAGGCATTCACACGTGTAACTTTCATTTCGGTAGATCACACCACTCGTGGAGAGGTTGGGAAGGGGTGGAATCCTGCCGGACAACCCCCAGTGAACTAGGGCACTTCAGGTTCAGTCCCTTTCAGGATTTTGTCACTGTGTGTGGTGCAGAATGGCTAATATTGAACTACTAGATCACTAGGAAGAGGCCCAAACACCTCCCAAAGTCAAACATTTTTCTTACAGAGTAGGCTCAACATCCCTACTGAAAGTGAAAGATGGTCCGAAATGCAACCTGAATCGCAGACTGCTGTCCTCAATGGGATTAATGTCTCACATCCCCCACAGCCCTGTCAGTCATCATTCACATTGTATTCGTTCTCTGCTACTAGAATGGATACCAGAGCTCACATTTTCTGGAACTGGACCAACCACAGAATCCTATACCCGTTGGTTACAACCCCAAAGTACAGCAGGAACTCAGAATGCTACCTAATTTTACCTTAGAGCAGATGGCATTGCTAGGCATATTCAGGGGTACGGCAGATGCTGTTTGTAGATCCTGCTCTACATCCTTCCAAGCTGGTCTGTGGCTGCAGTGGGCAGCCTCCCTCTTCAAACATCTATCTGAGCTGCTCTGCCTGGGGGTTTTCCCTGGTGCTAAAGGTGCTTGCCTGGAAGTGCCAAGGACTGAATGACCCTCAGGGTATCCCTCAACTAATGACAGATGGAAGTCAGTGGAGAGATACTGTAGCCCCCCATCCCTTGGTAGGACAGTCCTGAGGCATATTCTTAGCAGATGCTCAGTGAGTCCCCAGGGGAATTGAACCATCGTTGCCTACAGCAGTACCCTGCTCGACTCTATTGGCTTTGTTCGGTGGTAGACAAAGAGGCGCACTGTCCTGATCCAGAGATTGTGACCAGCAGCTCCAGACGTCAGCTCCTTCCGGGTCTACCTTAGTCCCAGAGTTGTCTCACCTGAGGTCATGTGCTTCCTGGGAAACTCACATCTGACAACTACGTGAGATGAGGGCACAAAGGTGTGGCCATTTTGGTCCCATGTAGCGTGATGCTATGGGCGATATTTGCTCCAGAGCACCCTTCCAGGCTGACCTTGGCTCTGTTAAGCCTGCATCCCGTGTGACTGCCCAATCCCACTTCCCCTTGCCTCCTTTCACAGACATTGATCCCTAAGAAACACCTTGCACCCCAAACTCTGCCTAGAGACTGCTTCTAAGAAACACAATCTACATTTTTCCCACCTCTCTCCCCACTCCTTCACTTCTGCTCCAGACACCACAGATAAACCTCCTGCACTCAAGTCTTTGACTCTTTGGAGGGAACTCAAACTAGAACCAGAAGGAAAGAAGAGAAGTGTCCTTCCGTGTTCTTAATCTTTCCATGTTGAGGTAGCTCCTGCAGCTAAAGCACTCTTCACTTTTCTCTCACCGCTCCTTCCCTCTTCCCTGAAAGAGTAGACTGTGGACATGAAGCCCAACTTGTTCCTCTTTCCTTTTGGGAGTGAGGCTGCCCGCAGGAAACATGTGTTCTCTCCCATTCCTGCCTCTGTCAGTTTTCTAGGGGCAACATGTGACTTAAGAGTCCTGGAGTGGTCAGTGTTGCTAGAATGGCTAAGTGTCTAATTCTGGGCTGTTTTGAGAGGCCCACTGCCCTGCAGATATGTAAGTTACTTTCTCCCATATCTGGCTTCTCAGTAGGAAAGGCAATATTTTGGCTACCACCTGCTGGCTTTTGTCCTGTGTCTGTATTGTTTAGGAATTCAGGCAGGAAAGAAAAAGATAATTTGTTCCCCTTTACTCATCTGAAGAGCAAACTCCAGCTCTGTTGTGAGTCACCTGGGTTGTATCCAGGCAAGGAGGGTGTAGTGGCCATGGAGATGCCCCACTCTGATGTTCCATCAAGAAACCAGCTGCAGAAAACTTAGATGACTGGCAACCTCAGCTGCTGCTTCCTGGATCTACCATGGTGTTCAACCAGAGGCCAGTGGGGCTGAGGCTTTCCAAGCCAATGGCTGAGCACATCAGGAGCTCTGAAGCCAGCCAGTCCTGTGGGATGCAGGTTTCATCTCACAGTCAACTTTGGCTCCAGGACTACATCTGCCTGGTCACAACTTTCTCAGAACTGTACTGCAGGCTGAGAGGCTCTTCCTAACCAGCCCTTGCTTCCTCCTCTCCTTTTACAGGTGTCAGTCCTGCAGGATAGTCCGAAGGCTGTCCCTGTATACCCCTGCTTCTTTCTCCTTTACACTTCATCGGTATCTCCCTGTATCTTGCATGTCTAATCCATCCCAGTGTCTGACTCTGGGGGGATCTGAACTGACACAGGAAGTAACTACTAAAAGCTGAAAAATGAAGAACCGTTGAGGTGGTGCTTGCTTCTTTTGTGTTAGAATTCTGCTTTGGGCTGCCCATGTGTAAAGCAGTACCAGAATCTGGGCACCCCTATCTTAATTACAAAACTTTTCTATTTCATTGTTGCACGTGTGACGAAAAAATTTTAAATTGTTTTGAAGGCTTAAATCTCCCACTTGCTGAGGACCTTCAGAGACATCTTGATCTGGCCTTGAAAAAGGTGATTGCCGTGTTGAGCCATTTTTTTATAGGTCTAGTTAATTGGGGGGGTCTAAACTTTCTTTCCCTAGAGATTCTTCTCCAAAAAGCTTCCCCCAAAAGAGAAACCCTAAAGCTTCTCTCTTATAGGGCCTCTTTCAGCCATTTCTAACTGGAGTAGTACTGACTGCTCGTTAAATAAACAGACAAAAAAACCAGGTCTTTTTGGAAAGCAGTGCCAAACTTTCAGCATATAATCCTTGGCTCAAGTGGTCCATACTGCCATTAGAAGTGAAGGAGGGCACTGTGTAATTGAAAGTACAGGACTCGTATGGAAAGAAAGATGGACTTGAGCTCAAGCTATTTCATCCACAACTGAGTGGTGACGAGCAGACCACTGTTCAGAGCCTTAGTTTCCTCATCTGGAAAATGAAAAGACTTTCGCTTTTTGTGAAAGTTACAGGAGAATGCGGAATTTACTTTAAACTGTAGAACAGAGGTTGTACAGCGATGGTCAGTGGGGCAGACCTGGTCTACAGATGTGCTGGGTTTTTCCCACACACAAAATTTTCTTAATCTGTAACTTTTACAGAAAATCTGGCTTTCTGGCTTCTTGTGAAAAACCCCACGTGGCAACAATCCAATGACAGGGAATAACAGTTGCTTCCTCACACAGGGTATGTTTTCTCTAGTTCACTCCTGTCTCCAGAACTCCCCACAGCTTAGTCACTGAGAAACCACTCATTGCATCACTTGCCAGGCCCCTGTCGGCATCAGAGTTTGAGACCTGAGGTAGAGCATGATGGAAGTGTTCACCGTCCGTGAGGGGACAGTCAGGTACTAATGAAGAAGGTCCATGAAGGAAGACAGTCTGTCAACACTCAAGACTGGGGCTGGCAGATTGGCTGCCCACCGTACTCCAAACTGTTTCCACGTACAACTTCCCAGAGCTGCCATGACTTCCACAACATTGTGCTTGAGGAGTAGCTTTCAGTGTCCATCAAGCTTCTGTGAGTGGAAGCCATCGTCCCTTCTGCCCCCACTCTCTCCCCTCACACAGCCCACAGAGCACTAGTCAGACCTTCCATGCAAACACCAGGGCCTGCACCAGGCTGTACCTTTCAACCACCCTCTTCCTCACTCATCAGTGGAGGGAAGTTCCATGGTCAAAGACAGAGGCATTTGTATTGTTTCCTGTGATAAGCAAAGGAATTAAAGGCCTGCACCCTGTGGGTACAGTCTCTGTGGATTCTCACTCCCCATGGATAGTGAGTGGGTGCTGTTTCCTGAAAACAGCCCCGGCCTGAGATCTGGGATCACTGGCCGAGACCCCAGCTCTGCGCTATTAGCACTGGACACATGCAGTTTCTTCTCACGGGAGGGGCAGCTTTTCTTTTGATGGGCTTTTCCTTGCCTTCACAATGAGACGGTAAACTCTCAGGATAGTGCCTTTTAAATGGAGAAGGCCAAGCACAGGCATTAGCTCGTCTAATCTTCCCAACACCCCTACAGAGATAGATCCTATTATTATCTCTACTTACAGGCAAGTAAAGTGCTGGAAAGTTAAGTAATTTGTATAAGGTCACACAGTAGGAAGAGTGATGCTGGTATTTGAACCCTTGCAACCTGAAACGAGAGCTCCTGCTTTGATCCACTCCTGTCCAACGCTGTTTCTCAAGAGATTTAAGCATATGCTTAAGGACGAAGGAAGCTGAAGTGTAGCTAAGGCAAAAATATTCTGTATGGTCCAAACCATCTTGGATGTGGAGAATGTCTCTTTGCCTTGATCCACAAGTATAAGATAGGGTGTGCAGTTACTTTGGGGAGTCCTGTAGAAATCCCACAACAACATTCTTTACCAACTGCTCTTATATGATCCTGCACTGGATGTCAGAATGTAACTTTTTTTTAAAATGGAGGTAACATTGGTTTTCAACACTGTTTACGTTTCATGTCTACAATATTGTATTTTGACTTCTGTATATACTACAGGATACTCACCACCAAAAGTTTCATATCCATCCTTCATCATATAGTTGATCGCATTTACCCATTTCACCATCCCTTCACCCTCTTCCCCTCTGGTAACCACTACTCTAGTCTATGTGTTCTTTTTTGTTTGGTTTGTTTTATTCATTTATTTTGTTTTATTTTGTTTTCTCATGAGGTCTTTTCATATACACCCATATCCTGCCTGGAAAGACAGCAAACTTCGGTCTGCTGTGGGGCTTCTTTCAATCTCTTGTGCACAAGGAACCGGAGAGCTCAGAATGCACTTCAGTAGGTGGAGGCAGCGTACGCAGAGGAGAACGAGAACTGCTCTTGGTGGAGTCTCCTTCTGCAAGTACCCCACCAGGCAGAGGTCTGCAGTTCTGGGCAAGCGCTTTCTTGAGGACAGTGACCCTCCATGACCTCTGTCCTATGGGAGAGTGGCAAAGGATCATTTCAGGCAAAGGCACTCACCTCTGAAGGAATGGTTCAAACGCTGCTTTGGCTGTCTCTCAACCTCCTCCAGGGAGAATGTCCCTTCTGTGATACAAGAATAGATACAAGAGGGGCTGGCAGGGCAGAATGCTGGCTCTTTCACTGACATGGGAAACCTGTGTGGAGCTGTCCATGTAATAACTAACCAATCCATTTAGTAATGAACTTGGTTAAGGCAGCAGCCCGTGCAGATGGCAGCTCTACTGCTGTCTTCCATTCTAACATGGTCAACCCTGTTCCCATCAGAAGGGTATCCCATCTGCTTTAATCTTTTCACAGTATTCCCCTTAGTCTCCCTGGCTTCATTAACATTTGATCACCACTCAGTCTCTGCTTGAGAGGATTGCAAGGGAGATGATGTCTCTCCCCCTTGGCCGTGCCGTGCACAAAAAGAGAGAGAATAGACTTTCTTCTCACTCCGAGCGAGGTGCTACCTTCCCCATCTTATCGTGAGCAGAGAGTCTTTGCCATGTGTTTCTTGGTCCCTGATCATGGCCTGTGTAAAATTCAAATGCCTTGAGTTCAAATCTCCTCTGTTCCTTCCATACCATCTATGTTCTTGGATCAATGGAATAATTTATGGGGAAGCAAGATCATCAAGCACCACTTGCATGTCATCTTGGCGTGACCACTGAACATTTTTGTGTTCCAAAGCAGAAAAACTGTAAATAGAATATCTGGGGATTCTTGTTTCAGGGTTCACAGAGTATAGATTTTTTAGATTTGTTTAGATTTTGAATGATTTTAGTCTAACAGAACACTGCTCCCAAACAGGAGCAAGAGTTATTGCAGCATCTCTTGTGCTCCCTAGGCCTGTCCCTTAGTTTGGGGTCCCCCAAAAGCAGACTATGAGGCTAGAACGCAAGTCGTCTGAGAGGTAGATGGAACCCTGGTAGGAAAACGGGGTAGCAAAGTAGCCAGTGAAGTGTATACTATCAAGCCAGCTCTACCACTGTGAGCAAACGGAGAGTAACTCCAAGGAGAAATTTTGTGCCTTGGTGGCCACCATAGTTTATAGCTCACTGGGACCCTTTCTGTATTATCAAGCAAGAGTGCGCCTACTTTGGAGACTAGGACTTCCAACATGGTAGAGCCCAGATTTGTGAGGATGAGAAGCGTAATGTTCCCTAGTGAGATACTGGGGATAATGATGAGTAAAGCCATTTCTGCTTCCAACTCTTGGCTCCTGGGCCAAATGTGCTCCCTGTTGGAGTCACAGTACCATTGAGAGATCTCTCTATAATATGTACAATGTATTCTGGAGAAAAGTACCTCAGTTCTGCCTTTAGCGGGCCTTTCCAAAGCTCTCTGAGACCAGCTGATTCTGGATGGCACAGTGCCATATGACTAGGGAATCCCATCATGACTCACTCCCATACCTCCTTCACTGTAATGGGAGACCTCGGTCAGATACTGTGTTGTATGGATCAGGAACTCTGTGATACTCTGGATAGTGATGCTGAACGAGGTGCTGAGGGCAAGAAAGGCAAACCCATATCAGGAATGGCTGTTCCTGTGAGAGTGATTCACTCATTTTTCTGAGACCGAAGGGTTGAAGTGTCATTGATTTGCCTCCAAATGGCTGGTTGGTCTCCTTGAAAAGAGCTCTATATCAGGGGCTCAGCGTTGGTCTATGTTGCTGGCAGGTTAAACATTCAGAAGCACCAGTAGTTAGATTGGCCTTATTGAGTGAGAGTCCACATTGCTGGGTCCACCCATGGCCTCCATCTCTGCCACTGTGGACCCTCTATCTGTATGCGCATCATGTCATTTCTGGGGTGGCAGATGACAAAGGCTAAAAAACATCAACTGGCAGAGTAATTTTCGCTCAGTCTGGGGACAGTGCCAGACATTAGGACTTTTTAATCGGGGTAACCACTCTCAGCCTTCTTGTCATCCATTTGTTCATTCTTCTCATTGTACGTATTAATCAATGCCCTCATTGATTCCCATGTATATTGCTTCTGTGAATGCTGTGTTCTGTGAGACGTTACACATCTCAGAACTCTCTGGAGGTCATTTCCACTTGGCTGCTATTCCAGCCTTCTCTGGCTTTATAATAATCATGACACCCTGGCTTTTGCTGGTTGAGGGCTGCCACCTGGCCTCTTTTGCTTCAGGAGCGCCACCATTCCGTTATGAGAAATGAGCCAAGACCTTTAAATGCACCTCCTACTGTCTGCAACCGGCCTTCAGAAGAGAGTGACTGTTGAACTTTTTATTGATGCTGGTGACCCTCTTGCCAGTACATTCCTAATGACCTTGGTGAATGAGTGTCTTTTGGGCTGTCCCGTGGAACATCATTCCATGGTAGGTCTTTTATCATCACAAAATATATTTAATCCAGTATGCCCATGTCCTTGGGTTTTTTTAGTTTCTTCTTCTACTGTCTGTCATTGCAGTTAAGGTGTTTCAACTTGGCTCGGCATGGGCCCTTGCATTTTCCAGGCTTCTAGGAGTCCCCATAGCATTAAGTTTGCTTCATCCCCGGAAGCCCTTGCCAGGGTATTAAATCCAGTATCAGCAGTAGTGCCACCAAGTCAAAAAACTCTCCCTTATCTGGTCTAATGTCCTGGTTCCCTAGGTCAAGCACACTCAAATCCAAAACCATGGGTGCTCTCCTGACCCCTGCTGGTTCATGTTGGCTAATTCTTGCAGGCCCGTATCTACCTGGCTGTGTAATGCTTAACCCCAGGTATCAGCCTGGCTGCCAGAGGAAAATGGGGTTAGATCTTATGGTAGAGCTTCTGCTGCCTTGAGGGTGAAGGTGGGGACTAGGTTAAGACGTAACTCTCTTCATAGGAAAGGGAAGGGTGAGCTAGCCACATCGGCAGTCTCTAAGGGTTCAGGGCAATATGAAGAGTAACATAGTTCCATCCCGTACTAATGGTTCCAAGTCTGTCCAAACAGGCCCTGACCTTGGTATAAGAGGCCTGCTTCAGTTGAGCATTCAGTCAACTTTGCTTCTCAGCAACTCTATTAAATCCAGCGTTTGGTCTTCCACTTCTTTTGCTCTTTCACTTTAGGAAATAGGGCTTTTTGGAAGCTTCTGAAGAAGTTCTCTGGCCTCCACACTTGATTTTAATGGTTTATTAACTGCTTCAGCTTGTTCCTCTCTCTATCTAGTGGCTCAATGTGATTTAGTACCGGCCAGCCAGTTCTATTGTCCTCATTTTCATTTTCTTCTGTACCTACCCATGCCTGCTTCTCAAACAGTTGAATGATTGCTCTGGCCAGACTGTTCTCCTCTACTAAAACATTCCACTAGGTTAACCTGGAGAAAATTTTAGCAACTGGGCTGCCACCTTGTGCCATAGAACAAGAGTCAGGAGACTCCTTGTAAAAGGCTGGATAGTAAGTACTTTGGGGCTTCTGAGACCAGTCTCTGTAGCAACTACTCAACTCTCGTGTTGTAGTGCAAAAATAGACAATATATAAAAGAATGCAGGGCTTCCCTGGTGGCGCAGTGGTTGAGAGTCCGCCTGCCGATGCAGGGGACGCGGGTTCGTGCCCCAGTCCGGGAAGATCCCACATTGCCGTGGAGCGGCTGGGCCCGTGAGCCATGGCCACTGAGCCTGCATGTCTGGAGCCTGTGCTCCGTAATGGGAGAGGCCACAACAGTCCCCAAAAAAAAAAAAAAAAAAAAAAAAAAAAGAATGCACATGGCTGAGATCCAATACAACTTAAAAAAAACACAGGTGGTTGTATCATTCCAACTATATGACTCTGGTAAAGGCAAAACTATGGATCAGCGGCTGCCAATGATTTGGGGATGAATAGATAAATCACATGGGATTTTTAGGGCAGTGAAACTATTATGTGTCATACTATAATGGTGGATACGTGTGTTTATACATTAGTCAAAAGCCATTGAACACACAGAAGAAAAAGTAAACCATAATGTAAACTATGGCCTTTAGTTAATAATATTGAACCAATATTGCCTCATCAGTTGTAACAAATGCGCTACATTAATGCAAGATGTTAACAATAAGGCTAACTTGGGGGGAGGTGAGGGGATTTCTGCTCAATTTTTCTGTATCCCTAAAACTGCACCCAAAAAAAGTCTATTAATTAAAAAAAAAAACTGAAGGTAAAATAAAGACTTTTCCATACAAATTAAAACAACAATAAACGGGTGGCAAGGTGGAATTTGGCCCTTGGTCTGGAGTTTGCCCATCCCCGCCCCACACCCATAGATTATCCATGTCTCACATAACAACCAGGATAGGGTTCGCATTGCCAGCTGGGAAATGAGGGATCCAGTCCCCAAAACATATCTTGCTTTCTCAGACCATTCTCGGTACCAATTGTGTCAGTTCAGATCCTCTAGGAAAGAGATGCTGACGTGAAATTAGGAGTGTAAGAGGCTTATTGGGGGGTAACACCTGTGATAAATGAAGAGGAGGAACCAGGATTAGGCACGGAAGGTTTTTGCACCACATTACATAGCCAGAGGTATCTTGGGCAACTCAAAGGAGCTCTGGAGCAAAGATTACCCCCTGTGGAGTTGATCAGAAATGGCCAGGCAGGCCCTTGTATTTTCACTGTACTAAGTATTGGCTGGGAACTGCTCCAATATTGGGTTGGATCCCAAAGGCACTGCAGAGAGGCTGTCAGCAGCTGCTTTCCTCAGAGCTCCACGGTAAGTTTTTTCATGAAAGGAGATCTGAGGGGACATCCCCAGGGCTGCACAGGGCTCCAGTTTCTTTTTGTTTTTTTCTCCAGTTTCATTGAGATATAATTGACATATAACACTATATTAGTTTAAGGTATGCAACATAATGATTTGATGTGTGTTTATATTGCAAAATGATTACCACAATCAGTTTATGTAACATCCATCATCTCACATAGTTATACAGTTTTTTCTTGTTCTGAGAACTTTTAAGATCTATTCCCTTAGCAATTTTCCACTATGCTATACAGCAGTATTAACTATAGTCACCATGCTGTGTATTACATCCCCAGGAATTCTTTATGTTATAACTGAAAGTTTATGCCTTTTGACAGCTTTCACACATTTTGCCCATGCCCTACCCCCCCTCCTCTGGCAACCACCAATCTGTTCTTTGTTTCTATTAGTTTTTTTGTTTTGTTTTTTTTTTTACATTTCACATGTAAATGATATCATACAGTATTTGTCTTTCTGTCTGTATTTCACTTAGTATAATGCCCTCAGGTCCATCGATACTGTCACAAAAGTCAGGATTTCCTTCTTTTTTGTGGCTGAGTAAGAGTTGACCCTTGAAAAACATGTGTTTGAACTGTGCTGATCCACTTATATGTGGATTTTTTTCAATAAAAAGGTACTATAGTACTACACAATCTGTAAGTTGGTTGAATCCATGGATGCAAAACAGTGGACACAGAGGACTGACTGTTATACATGGATCTTTGGCGGCAGGGGTTTGGCACCCTAACCCCTATGTTGTTCAAGGGTCAACTATATTCCATTGTATGTTCTCCCACATGTTCTTTATCCATTCTTCTGTCCATGGACACTTAGGTTGTTTTGATGTCTTGTGAATAATGATACAATGAATATGAGAGTGCAGATATCTCTTTGACATAGCAATATCATTTTCTTCACATATATACCCAGAAATCAAATTTCTGGATCATACAGTAGTTCTATTTTTAATTTTTGAGGAGCCTCCATAGAGTTTTCCACCAATTTACATTGTCACCAACAGTACACAAGGGTTCCCTTATCTCTACATCCTCACCAACACTCGTTTCTCTTGTCCCTCTGGTGATAGCCCTTCTAAAAGGTGTAAGGTTATATCTCATTGTAGTTTTGATTTGAATTTCTCTGAATGTTAGTGATATTGAACACGTTTTCACAAACCCACTGGCCACTTGGATGCCTTCTTCAGAAAAATTTCTGTTCAGTTCCTCTGTGCACTTTTGAATTGAATTATTATTTTTTGCCATTCAGTTTTATGAGTTCTTTATATATGTTTTGGATATTAACCCCTTAGCAAATATAATTGCAAGTATTTTCTCCCATTCCCTAGGTTGTCTTTTCATTGTTTTGATGGTTTCCTTTGTTATGCAGAAGGTTTTCAGTTTGCTGTAGTTCTACTTGTTTATTTTTCTTTTGGTGTCAAATCCAAAAAATCATTGCCAATACCAATGTCAAGGAGCTTACTGTCTATGTTTTCTTCTGGGAGATTTATGGTCAGGTCTTACATTCAAGTCATTAATCTGTTTTCAGTTAGTTTTTGTGTATGGTGTAAAATAGTGATCTGGTTTCATTCTTCTGCATGTGGCTGTTCAGTTTTCCCAATATCATTTATTGAAGAGACTGTCCTTTCCCCATTCTATATTCTTGACTCCTTTGTCATAAATTAATGACCATACATGAGTGGGTTTATTTCTAGGTGCTCTATTCTGTTCCATTGATCCATGCGTCTGTTTTTATGACAATACCATACTGTTTTGAATACTGTAGCTTTGTACTATAGTTTGAAATCAGAGAGTGTGATGCCTCCAGCTTTGTTCTTCTTTCTCAGTATTGCTTTGGTTATTATGGGTCTTCTGTGGGTCCATACAAATTTTAGGATTGTTTGTTCTATTTCTGTGAAAAATGTCATTGAAATTTTGATGGGAATTGCATTGAATCTGTACATGGCTTTGGACAGTATGGACATATCTTTCCACATAATTCTTCTAATCTATGAGCATGGAATATCTTTCCACATGTTTGTATCTTCTTCAGGTTCTTTTATCAGTACCTTACAGTTTTCAGCGTACAGATTTTTCACTTCCTTGGTTAAGTTTATTACTATGTATTTTATTCTTTTTGATGCAATTGTGAATGGGATTGTTTTCTTAATTTCTCTTTCTGATTGTTGTCAGTGTATCGAAACATAACTGGTTTTATGTGTTCATTTTGTACACTGCAACTTTACTGTATTTGTTTATTAGTTCTAACAGTTTTTTTGTGAAGTCTTTTTTGTCTGTTTTTGTTTTGTGAAGTCTTTAGGGTTTTTATATAAAATATCGCGTCATCTGCAAATAGACACAGTTTTACTCTCCCATTCTTTTTTTTTTTTTTTTTTTTTTTTTCTGTACGCGGGCCTCTCACTGTTGTGGCCTCTCTCATAGCGGAGGGCAGGCTCTGGACGCACAGGCTCAGCAGCCATGGCTCACAGGCCCAGCTGCTCCACGGCATGTGGACCGGGGCACGAACCCGTGTCCCCTGCATCAGCAGGCCGACTCTAAACCACTGAGCCACCAGGGAAGCTCACTTCTCCCATTCTTATGTGGATGCTTTTTATTTCTTTTTCTTGCCTGATTGTTCTGGCCAGGAGCTCTGTATTAAGATTGCAAGAGTTCAAATTCCACCATCACCCTTTCCTACTATATTACTTCCAATACTATGTTGAATAAAAGTGGTAACAGTGGACATATTGTCTTTTTCCTGATCTTATAAGAAACTGTTTTAGCTTTTAACCATTGAGTATGATGTTAGTTGTGGGTTGTCATATATGATCTCTATTATGTTGAGGTACAATCCCTCTATACCCAGTTTTTTGAGAATTTTTATCATAAATGGATGTTGAATTTTTCAAATGCATTTTTGCATCTATTGAGATGATCATATAATTTTTATCCTTTATTTTGTTAATGTGGTGTATTGTATTGATTGATTTACAAATGTTGAACCATCTTTGAATCTCTGGAATAAATCCAACTTTATCATGGTGTATGATCCTATTAATGTGCTTTTGAGTTAGGTTTGCTAACATTTTGTTAAGGATTTTTGCACCTATGTTCATGAGGGATATTGGCCTGTAATTTTCTTTTCTTGTAGTGCCCTTGTCTGGTTTTGTTATCAGAGTAAAATTTGATAAAATGAATGTGGAAGCATTCCCTTCTCTTCTATTTTTTGGAAGAATTTGATAGGCTTGGTTTTAATTACATTAATATCATTAACATAATTTATTGATTATATTATTATAGTGCTATATACTATAAAATATAAATAGTATATAATTATATTACATAAAATATAATAAATAATACATAATTATATATTTATATAATGTATAATAAAAAGATTAAAAGAATATGATAAAATTCCATTAATTAAATGTTTGGTAGAATTCACTACTGAAGCCATATGTTCCTGGACTTTTCTTTTGGGATATGTTTTTGATTACTGAGTCAGTCTCTTTAGTAGCTATTGGTCTGGTCAGATTTTTGTTTCTTTGTGATTCAGTCTTGGTAGGTTGTATGTTTCTAGGAATTTATCCATTTTTCTAGGTTGACCAATTTTTTTTGCATATAATTCTTCATTGTAGTCTCTTATGATCCTTTGTATTTCTGTGCTGTTGTTTGTAATGTGTCCTCTTTCATTTCTACTTTTATTATTTAAGTCCTCTCTTTTTTAAATTAATAAATCTAGCTAAAGTTTTGTGCATTTTGTTTATCTTTTCAAAGAACCAGAGTTTCATTGATCTTTCTATTGTCTTTGTAGTCTCTACTTCATTTATACCTGCCTGATTTTGTTTTATCCTTCCTCCTACTAACTTTGAGCTCAGTTTTTCTAGTTCATTGAGATGTTAGGATGTTTGAGATCTTTCTTATGTCTTAATGTATACGTTTATTGCTATGAACTTCCCTCTTAGAATTGCCTTTGCTGAATCCCATTTCCATTTTCATTTATCTCAAGGGTTTTTGATTTTTCCTTTGATTTCTTCTTTGATCAGCTGTTTGTTCAGTAGCATGTTCTTTAACCTCCACATATTTGCAATTTTTCATTAACGTATCAGCATATCATGCTTGATGTGATTTCAATCTTCTTAAATTTATGAAGACTTGTTTTGTGGCCTAACATATCATCTGTCCTGGAGAATGTTCCACGTGCAGTTGGGAATAATGTGTATTCTGCTGCTTTTGGATGGAATGGTCTGTAAATGTCCGTTAAGTCCGTCTAGTTAAGTCCAATGTTTCCTTATTGATTTTCTGCCTGAATGATCTATTCAGTGCTGTAAGTGGGGTATTGAAGTCCCCTAATATTTTGGTATTGCTATTTCTCCCTTTAGATCTGTTAATATTTGCTTTACATATTTACGTACTCCTATGTTGGGTGCATACATATTTACAAATGTTATATCTTTTTGTTGGATTGATCCCTTTATCATCATAAAATGACCCTCTTTGTCTCTTATTACAATCTTTGTTATAAAGTCTATTTCATCTGACAAGTATAGCTACCTCTGCTTTCTTTTGGTTTCCATTTGCATGGAATATCTCTTTCCATCCCTTCACTTTAAGTCTCTATGTGTCCTTACATCTGAAGTGAGTCTCTTACAGGCAGCATAGTTGGGTCTTTTGAGAAATTTATTTAGCCACTCTATGTCACTTGACTGGAGAATTTACTTCATGTACATTAAAAGTAATTATCAATAGGACTTACTGTTGCTATTTTGTTAATTGTTCTGGCTACTGGTAATGCCTTTGTTCTTTTCTTCCTCTTTGTCTCTTCCTTTGTAATTTAATGATTTTTCTGTAGTGGTACGCTTAGGTCTCTTTTTCTTTATCTTTTGTGTATTTACTATAGATTTTTACTTGTGGTACCACAAGACTCATATAAAATACCTTCTATTTGTAATAGTATATTTTAAACTGATAACAACTTAAGTTTGAACACATAGTATAGCTCTGTATCTTTACTCTCCCCCCTCCATGTTTTATATTTTTGATGATACAGTTTATATCATTTTACCTTATGTATCCATTAACAAATTATTGTGGTTATAGTTATTTTTACTACTCCTGTGTTTTAATCTTCATACTAGGTTTGTAAGTGATTTACCACGACCATTACAACATTAGAATATTCTGAATGTAACTATATATTTACTTTACTGATGAGATTTTATGTTTTTCTGTTACTAATTAGTGTCCTTTCAATTCAGCTCAAAGATGTCCCTTTAATATTTCTTATAAGGCTGGTTTAGTGCTTGTCTGGAAAACTCTATCTTACCTTCAATGCTAAAGCACGGCTCTGACATGTAAGGTATTCTCAGTTGGCAGTTTTTCCTTGTAGCGCTTTGAATATATTATGCCATTCCTTTCCAGCTTGCAAAGTTTCTGGTGAAAAAGTCAGCTGATAGTTTTATGGGGTTCCCTTATATGTAACAAGTTGTTTTTCTCTTGCTACTTTTAAGATTCTCTCCTTGTCTTAACTTTTGTCATTTTAATTATAACATTCCTAGTGGAGTCTCTTTGTGTTTTCTTATTTTGAACTCTCTGGGCTTCCTGGATCTGGATGTCTCTTTCCCTCCCCAGGTTAGGGAAGTTTTCAGCCATTATTCCTTCAAGTAAGTTTTCTGCCCCTTCTCTCTCTCTTCTCCTTCTGGGACCCCTATAATGCAAATGTTGGTCCACTTGATGTTGTCTCATAGGTCCCTTTAACTATCTTCACTCTTTTTTTTTTTTTTCTGCTCTGATTAAATTAATTCCTCTGCCCTGTTTTCCTGTTTGCTGATCCTTTCTTCTGCTTCATCTAGTCTGTTTTCAAACTTTCTCTATTGAATTTTTCAGTTCTATTATTATATTCTTCAGTTCTGTGATTTCTGTTTGGTACTTTCTTATATTTTCTATCTCTGTTGAAATTCTCATTTTGTTCATGCATTGTTCTCCTAACATGGTGAGCACCTTTATAACCATTCTTGGAACTCTTTATCACGTAAATCACCTTTGTTTCATTAAGGTCTGTTTCTGGAGTTTTGTCTTGTTCTTTTGTTTGGAACATATTCCTGCCTTTCTTCATTTTCCTTGACTTTCTGTGTTGGTTTTTGCACTTCAGATAAAATAGCTACTTCTCCCAGGAGTGGTCTTATGTAGGAAAGGAATCTTATCAGCCCTAGTTCCTGATTATCTCTCAAACATTTGTGATGGTCCAAGCTGCCTTCTTTGTCTTTGTGGCTCCCAGTGTTTTAGGGTGTGCCAATACTTATCAGTATCCAGGGGGAGGATCTTAGTCAACACCTAGATGCTGGCTGATTGGAAGCTGGACCTTTAGGCAGCAGCTTCTAAAGTATACAAGTAGACCTCTGTCAGAGAAAGACTGGGAGCTGGGTGGTTCTGTCTATTCCCTCTGCACTGAGTCCTGGTGGGGTGGGGGTGGATGGCTGGTTAAGAACTGAGTTTTGTTTGCTACAGTCCTGTGGGATCCATGAACACAAGCCCCACTGGCTACCAGAGCCATGTGATCAAAGGTTGCATCCTCTGGGCAAGAGCTAAAAAAGCCAGGGCTCCAGACACATGCAAACGCTTCTTTCAGGGAGATATTAGTGACCTGTAGCAGAGCAGAGGGAGGATCCAGAGATGGCTCCCAATGGCCTCCTTAGTCTCCAGGGAGAACCACAGTCACCTTAGATGTGGGCTAAATTAGGAGTCTGACCCTCAGGCTGCACCTTTTAAGATATGCAAATAGTCCTATTTCGGGGAAAGACAGTGAGATGGGCATTTCTGATTGCTGCCTCTATACTGAGCCCTGCGTGGGGGATAGCCATAGGGAGTCCTCAAGAGCCTGTTAAAAACTGTTTCTTTGTTTGCTGTAATCTGGTGCTTCTCATGGATGCAAGCCCTGTTGGCTTTCTGAGCTAGGTGTTTGGGTGGGGGTGGGGGGCACCCCTCAGGTTGAAGTCTTAAAAGTTGGGGAGTGAGATGTTGGGTCTAAACCCTTCACTCCTCAGGGCGAAGCTGGGAGTTGGGAGTTCCCTTCCGATTGCAGGGTACTGTGCCAGGGGTGGAGTTTATGGTGAGTATGTCTCAGCCTATCCTTTTTGATGTAGGTTTTTTTCTCATTCACCTTAGTGTAGGAGTCACTCAGTTTCTGGATTTTTTTTTCAGAGGGAATTCTTCCATGCGTATCTGTAGATTAGTGTGTCTGTGGGAGGAGGTAAGTTCAGGAGCCTCTGATGTCACCATGTTGGATTGGAACCCTCTGAACAGGAGGCCAGTTTCTTAAGACAGTCTCCCTCAGCCTCTCAATCAGAATCATCATATAATCTTAGATCTCCTTTACAGTTGAGGCAAAAGCCACCCTTTAAAAGAATGAAAGAGGAGCAGCTGCAGAGGGCAGCAAAAGGCAAGGTAGGCACCAGGATTCACTGGCTTCTATAAGATTGAAAAGAAAGATAAGAAAAAAGTCCACCAAATGAGGAATTATGGCAAGGCTCAAACAGCAAAAAGTATGCAGTGCATGTCAGAAGCCAATTTTTCTATTCCTTCACTAATGGAGGAAACTTAAAACATTGAATGGAAGTTCCCTGAGGTCAAGAATTACTTTCACCTCTGGTGTCTTCTTCCATTACTGAATGATGCCTTACTGTGGTTTTATAGCTTATGATGTAATTTTCCCTCACTCACTTTTTAAAATTATAGGCTTTTATTCTGAGTGACCTAAATCTCCTGAAGCTGGGGTCTGTGTTAGGGTTTCCTTAAAAGCAGAGCCTGAGATAAGGATTTGGGATTGCCTCCTATATAAACTGCCTACACCCAGAAAACAGGAGTGTATAAGGGGAAGCTTCAGATAGAAAAGAAGGAAAAGCCACCATGAGGTGCAATATTGAAGTCCACCATTCAGCTTTCCACCTTTGCAGAAGGATTTGTATGCTTCTCAGATTTGCCCCCAGAAACAACTCCTTAACTCTTCCAGGCTGCACATACAAAAAAGCCTGGGCTGGCAAAAGCCACGCCCCTCAGAAGAGGTCCAGTGTGAGCCTGGGGAGCATACTGCCAGCATGAATAAGACATAAATACCCCCTCAGGTGTGAAGTCATAAGTGGCTGAGGGCATGTACCATGGGGCATCAGGAGAATGCTATGGCCCATTCTTCTAAACTCTAAATATTCAAAATAGGTCATTCCTT
The DNA here is from genome assembly GCF_003031525.2 of Neophocaena asiaeorientalis asiaeorientalis. Classification (NCBI taxonomy): domain Eukaryota; kingdom Metazoa; phylum Chordata; class Mammalia; order Artiodactyla; family Phocoenidae; genus Neophocaena; species Neophocaena asiaeorientalis. The sequence goes on along the minus strand of NW_020174050.1, from coordinate 5,477,955 downwards.
TGGTTTAAATCTGTTGTGTTTAAACAAAACATAATGGTGCACATAAGGGATGCCATGTTGTCTGGATGTGAGCTGCTCCAGTGGCTTAAGGAATCAGAGTGAGTTCAACAGTTTGACAAGTTAAGCTATATCTGAGAACATGGTATTCTGAAAGCAAAACACTAGAGACCCTTGATAGCATGTTTTACCCAGATCTGACCCCACTATAGGGCTTTCCAAAGTTACCACCAGGATACCCCCAAAGACCCCTCTAGTCATGAATTCCATTACAAGTGAAAAGTTCCTTGTGGCCTTGGGGGCTGAGTATTTTGTTCCATGGTCTGGCTTCCTGCCTAGTGCTGGATCCTCCCCCAGGGGTTTTTGTGTTTGCCTGACATCCATCTGGCTCTGAAACACAAATATCTAAGAAGGTCAAGATTGGTCTTACATCTTTAGGAGAAAACAGTGCCCACAATGGGCATTGCAGTATTTTGGATTGGCCTCAAGAATGATTCATGTTCTACAGTTGGGTGTCTCGAATGACACCCAGTGAAGAACCTCCAGGCTAGTAGGGGGAAATGGAGCACCAGTTTCTTCAGCCCCATTGCTCTGAGCAAGGTTCTGTATGGACACAACAGAGCAGGTCTCTTCACCTTGGCTTCCTGATCACCATCAGGTACCTTCTCACAAAGGAGTGCTCCAGAGAGTTTACTAATATTCAAAACTCCTACAGCTTAGTGTGTGAACCTGTGAGACCTGAAAGAGTCCATGGGTGCAATTTCTGCTTACATAAACTAGACTGCCTCATGGTGTATGAACAAAGTTCTCTGGACTAAATCAGGAGTTCTGGGATCCAGAGTTAGTCCATCTCTCAGAGCTGGGTTACCTTGGACAAGTTATTTACTCATATGCTCCAGATGAGGTTGTCAGTGTTAGAATGTGCCAGCAAGTCACTGATTACCAAATGGAGTTATATAAAAACCATTTAATAAGTATAAATCACTAATAAGTATTGGTATTATATTAGTATGACAATAAGGCAAAATAATTGGAACCCAAGGCCATAAAGTATTAGTGTTTTTAATAAGTAAAAGTATATTTAATAAGTATTTAAAACCATTTCATAATTATAAACCACTATTCTAGTAAGTTATTTTCTTAGATAGCTTAGTTTTATGGCAAATCACCTAGAAGTTCACTGGGTTTATATTTTAGAACCAAAGTTGCTATGGTATAGCATGTTATTTTCTTTCTATGGCACATAATAGCTCTTATCTCATAAAAGCCTTCCCCCTACCATTACCATTTCCATTTTAGCAGACCCCAAATAAGTGCACCCCTCCCAAGGCAGGTAAAAGAGGTCACGTGCCTTAACGAGAAAACAGAGATCCAAGAGAGTAGGGACCATCTGTGTCTTGCCCACCTGTTGCCAGCTATGTTAGCTCAGTATATGTTTGGGGCATAATCTATTTTGTGAGAGAGGAGAGGTCAACAGAGCCATGCATACTGGTGCTTTGAAATGTGGTCCCCACAATTTCCCCACTGACAGAACCCATCTTTTCTCTCGCCTCACTGGGATTCTGAGACCTACGCCTGTTGGTCCAACTCTTACCTCTTCTCCGGTGTGTCTTGCTCTGCTTTAGCCTTTCAGCATCTCCCCCACTTCTTGAGGTCTCCTTTCTGCTAATCAGCCTCAGATTGGGTCAATTAGATTAACCTGGCCATTCTCCTCCCAAGAACTATGTATCTTTACCCATAGCTGTAGAACACAAGATGTCCTAAGACTGCATTAGTCGGTCAAGGCTAGTCATTTCTTCTCAGAAAGCCTGCTCAGAAGCTACCCAGTTGTGGTTCCATCCAGCCAAGGTGGCTCAGGGCTCCATGAGCTCTGCTGTGTGATTAGACACTGCCATCTCCTGGCCAAAGCACTAAACCTGGTCCCGCGGGTGTGCCCCAGCAGTTCACCCTTGGGCTTAGTTGTGTGCATTCCCCATCTACACTGCCAGCCAGGATTGGAGAGACACTCCTGACCACCGTGCCTCCACATCTTATAAGGCCTACAACTTAGAGAATCGACAGCTAGTACTGCCCTGGGGACCCATCTAAAGACCACACCTCCCTCAGAGTCCAGATGCATCTCTCCCACAGACATCAACTTTTGATCCTAGACCTCATTATTTTATCATCCACTTAGCTGGTCCAATGAGTCATCTGAAAGGGATCTTAAAAAGTGCTGCCTTAATTTGGATGAATACTTGTCTTCATGTGGACTTCTAATCAGTCTCTCCTAGTAACTAGGGTTAGGTTGGGTTTTTTATACAGTAGCTTTTGGAGTTAGATTTCTGATGGATGACTCCATATAAAGCAGTCTTTTATTGAGTTATTAATCCGTTCAATAAGCTGCAGCAGGCATAAGACGTCTACTTTTCCAACAGAGAGACTGGCTAACTGACATATTCAACATCTCTATCAAAGCTAAGGAGCTGAGACCAAAAGTGCTAAATATCTACTCTAGTCTAAAGTCTAAGCCAGCTGAATCCATAGATACTATCCTCTCTCATTCTTCATTCCCAGACCCTACGGCACAGGGGATTCTCTTGGGTGGAGCTGGCTCTTGCCTGCAACATTTGCCAGAATCTACGTAATCACCAGCTCTGCCTCAGGAATTCCCTCAGGATCACAATAGGGAAAGATTTCTGTTCCTCTGGCCAGAAGTACCCAGATACCAACAGGCAGATATAATCCCTGAAAACAAGCAGGCCTTCAGGAGTTGAAAGAAACTGCCAGACATAAGTTTCTAGAAGTGGGTCAAAAGAGCCTATGGCCTGAAAGTCTAAACGTGTAGGAAGTTGGTTCCAGTTTATAACGGATTATCCAGTAGACTAGGGACATGAAAGACTCTGGCTTTGCCTGTGTGGACCTCCAAGTCTATCCCAAACGAAAGAGAGATGGAGATTCTTCTGGATCACAGGGCTTAGTGAATCTGCTTAATTACCATAATTTGGGATATTAACTTCACCCCATGCTCATTTGGTTCTTTAAAGTATTGGATGAACTTTGAACAAGCAAAACAATTCTCCTCTACACCCTTAGTAGAGCTTAATTTCAAATCATCTGCTTCCTCTTTCCAAAAGACTAATTGAGAAAAGTGATGTTTGTGGAGAATTGATTACAGGTCAAGCAGCACATCCAATTCTTGTTATTGTGCATTCCATCCTCAGATTGAATAGAACCCTCATGTACTTGTACAATATTTTCTTGGCCTCACACACAATCACGTTTGCTGTGTTATACTTTGGTGTTGTGCCTTCAGCTTTCATCAAGGGATGGTATTAAAAAAAAAAAAAAACAGGCTAATGGAATCCATTACTCTCTTTGTTCCAGCAACATGGGAGATTTTGCTTACTACATCCCTCAGCTCTTGCTCTATAAAGCCCCTCATGAAAATTGTCTGACAAAGTTGCCTGCTAGGAGAGGCTTTGCATCCCTTGAGTAACAGGCATAATTTTTCCTCAGTTGATAAGAGTATAATAACTGACTCTCCTGGTAATTTGCCTATCAGGAACTTAGAGCCTTATTCAAAGGTCAGAGACTCAGGCTCCAATGGGAGGACATGGCTTATCTAGCACTGATGGGGTTGTTTCCTACGTGGGGTTGGAGACCCCAGACACAGAAGGCTAAAATATCTTGTTCTGGGCTGCCCAGAATGAGATCTCAGTCCATGGGGCTCCCGAACTAAGTGACCAGCAAAGATTGTTTTGGAGGAAGCTTTCCCTGCTAGCCTATAAAGTTACTGAACTTGGGGCTTATAGAGGATAATCCATCAAGGTCCCTAGCTTGTAGCTATGTTACACTTCCTTTAAAGGCAAAGTTATTGTCCTATTCCCCACAGGTTTGCTTTGGTTTGGGGTTTTTGGTTTTGTTTGTTTTTGTCAAATAGGAAAGAGGACACAGACTTCTAGCTATTTGCAAATGTACTATCGCACATGTACCCTGGATTAATTATCTCAGATTTTTCTCCTCCTCACCTGCCCATTGCAAGCTGCTTCTTTCTATTACTTAAACTGATGAGCTCATCACTTGTCACTCTGCTGGACACAGTGACCCCCATGACTGTCCCCCTCTCAGATTCAGGAAGGCAAAACAGTAATTACATGTCCAAAATGTCAGTCTTGCCACTCAGTAGCAGGAGCAGAACTCAGACCCACCCCCCTGAAGTTTGGAGGCCCACTGTAGATGCTGCTGCCCTGGGTCCCAGCTGCTCAGGAAGGGGTGTTTCCACAGTGCCATTGCTGACACCAGGAGGAGATTGGGTGTTTCCTCTTACTCTTGTCTGTCTCCACGTGGATCTCACCCCCACCAGCAGAAGTACTCCAAGCCTCTTCTCTTTCCCTAGTCTTACCCCAGAGTCAATGTGGAAATGTCTTTCCCTCACAGTGTGGACTCATAGTGTGGCCTCATCGGATCACTATGGTGTGGTCTTGTGGAATTAGTGGTGCTTTGGCATACCTCCCCAAACCTGGGTCATTCCACATTGGCTATGGTTAGGTTATCCTAGAAAGGGTCTCCAAGAGATAGGTCCGGGTTTTAACAAAACAGAAGCCACAGTATATACATATGTTCACATGTAAATCCAATACTTCCTACATTAAGTATATCATAGTATCAAAATACTATGTGATTTTAAAGTGGTAATTGTACCAACTATGACTTATAGCTTTGATTTTGATTATTTTAAAATTAGTACGATATAGTAAACAAATTCTAACACAACAAACACTATTAATCTACTTCATAACCTTGACTGCCATGACCCTCCAGTAGAGTATCCTTCCAAAGATATTCCAGGTCTATACAGTTTGATTAATGAGTTTTTATCAAACTTCTATAAAGTTATGATGAAGTTAATGGATTTTCTGTAGTAAGGTCTAACTTTAATATCTTGGAATGAGATATTTCCTTAGTAGGAGTAACTGACATAATTACTGGCAACCAGCCTATAAAATCATACAAATATTATTTATGAACTGACCAGTTGTGGTAGCCCCATCATTTTAGATATCCTTTGCCTCTTATAGCAGTCTTCTTGATTTCATACTTTGGCATACGTTTCCCAGGAAATTAAAATCTTTAACTCACCCTTAGGGCTTGATGATCAAATAAACAATAATTATGAAATACACTTGATTAATAGAGTTCATCCAAAAGAAGGATGCTGCCCAATTTTAATTTATCTGGAATCACTCTAATGTCTCAAGTTATGTAATATTAAAAAAAAAAAAAACCTGAGTTGCGATTTTTATCATCGTTTTGTTATTGCCTGATTAAATCCCAAGCAAGCCATTCAGTTTAAAGAGACGCCAGATGCTGATTAATAGCAACCCCACTGTCTAATGAATTCCACAACCAGGTTAATTTGTTCTTGAAATATATGTGCATGGAATTGAAATTCCCCCAAAGCCAAGGCAATAGTGGAGCCGCCATCTTGTCCCCACTATCTGGGACAAATGACCCTTGATCTTCCTCACACTGGACACTCTGGCAGGACAAGCAGGGAAGTAAAGTGGCTCGAGGGCTCTGCAGTGGCCTTGCCAAACTTTCCTTAGAGTTGCACTCAATCTAAGAAGCTTCCATGCGACCTTACTTCTTTCCTCTGGAGTTAGACGTGCAATGCAGCCTAATGGCTCTCTCAGTCTCACCCGGCTGCTGCGCCATTTTCCCTGATAGGCACTTTCTCTAATAAATTTCTTGCCTGATGTCATCTCTAGAGTGGGTCCATGTCACATTCCACAGGGTGTCCTCATGGTTCAGATCTCTTTGAGCCAGATTGCAACCCTCTGGCTGCCACTCTGACCACGCTGCTGATGACAATGACTGTGTCCGCTGGATTTCTGAAGCTTATGCGCTATCTCCTGCCTCTACTCTTTCAGAATCTGATCATGCTCTTTGCTCTCAGTGGTGCCAGTCCTGTAGTGGCATCTCCATTTGTCACCTCTGGACTACAGAGGCAGCCACCACTGAACTTCTTAGTGATGCTGATGCCCTTCTCATTAGCTCATACTCAACGTTCTGGTAGACAGTGTCTCCTCCGTGCCATCCTGTGAAGCAGTTTAGGCCAGCTGAAACTCTTCAAAGGATTGACATCTTTTTGCTCCTACTTCTACATCTGGTCATAAGGGACCCTGATGCTGCCTAGGGTGTGACCCGAGGGTAAGACACTAGTGCAACAGTGATGAGGTCTGGGCTATCTGTTTTGATGCTTTGTCCTTCAGCTCTGTTCATGCTTGATCCTGGAGCACCATTCCATCTACCCAATCTAAAGATTTGTGGGTTCTGGTTTAACCCAAATTTATGAAGGGCAGTGTTGCTGCATAGTTGCTTGGTATAGCATATTCAGATGCTCCATCTACATCAAGGCCCAGTAGCAAGCCAGAAGCTGTTTTTCAAACAGTGTACAGTTCTTGCTGTAAATGACCTTGTCCAGAACCCTAGCAGTCTGCATTGTGATTCTCCCATTGAGACTTATATGGATTCCACATGGCATCTTTCTCGCCCAAGAAACTTCCTTCGGGGTAGAGTACCTTTTCTCCCTAATCAGCCTAGCCAGCCTAGCACATCCCCAGCTGGGTTATGTCGTGACTGAAATCTACTTACTGAGTATAGATCTGGAGCGGGGGTGTTGGGGTTCTGCATCACCATGAATCCCATTAATGGGGAAGACTGGATAAGTTCTGCAGGATCGTGGGTTCCGAGGAATCCAGGGATTTGAAGATGACCCCATTCTGTCCCAACTAGGACCCTGACCTTGGCATTGCATACTTGCCTAGCTGCGAAGTGAATCTTCTTCAGAGCTCTTCTATATTTATGATTAAGTCCAGAGCCTAGTCCTCTGTTTTCTCTGGCTTCTGGTGAAAGAGACAAGAGCCTCTTTAGATGCTATAAAGAAGGCCTCTGGCTTACCTTTTAGTTACTGATTAAACACTCAACTTCCTGTTATTCTTCCAAAATACCAGTTGCATTTAGCAAAAGCCACTTAATTCCGCTGTACATGTGGTTAGTATTTCCCCATACTTCTCAAACACCTGACCCAGTGCACCTGCTAGTTCATTTCCTTCCACTTCACCATCAGCAAACATTTTAACAATTTCAACCTTTTAATAATTCAGCCTTGTGCCAGGGGTCATCAGTACTCCACGCATCATCAATGATGGGGTCTGTGCTAGTTTCCTAGAGCTGCTGTAACAAATGACCACAAACTGCATGGCTTAAAACAATAGAAATTTATTTTTTCATAATTATGGAGGCTGGAAGTCCAAAATCAGTGTGTCAGCAGGGCTATACTCCCTCTGAAGGTTCTCAGAAAGAATGCTTTCTTGCCTCCTCCAGTTTTTGATGGCTCCAGATGTTCCTTAGCTTGTGGCAGCATCACTCCAATCTCTGATCCCATCTTTACTTGGCCTTCTCCTCTATGTCCTCTTCTCTTATAAAGACACCTGTCACTGGATTTAGGGCCCACCTTAATCTACCATGATCGCACCTCAATCCTTAACTAATTCCACCTGCAAAGACCCTATTTCCAAATAAGGTCACATCCTGACGTTCTAAATGAACGTGAATTTGGGAGGTGGGTGTGCAGTATCCAGCTCACTACAGGGTCCTTCTGGCCAGCTGGCTGCTGACAACCCAGCTTCAGGATCCTTTCTTAGCACTAACTTTCTTGGATCATTCCTGGCACTAACTGTTGCAGGTTGGGTCCCCAGGAAACCGCCTCTGAGACAAATAATAGTGTACAGGAAGTTTATTAAATGTTGCTCTTAAGTTGAACACATGTGGAAGGGATGGATAGAAAAGAAGGATTCAGCAGAAAGGGAATTTGGACCACCGCATGGTTACACAAAGGCCTCACCAGACTCGACAGGAATCTCTGAAGCTGAGATGACCCCTTATTGTTGTTCTCAGTTGGATCAAGGGGGCAGAGGCGTCAATGAATAGGATAATCAGTCACTGAATGTGGACTGTTCTAGGAAGGGCCTGTGCCCTCAGGCAAAGTGCCTCTCTTCAGGCAAGACATGAAGACTGATAGCTAAGTGTTCTCAGTAGTAGGTGAAAAATACTTCACTCCTGAAGAGGTGTCTGGGTGACATGGGACACCATCCACTATACCTATCATTGATCAAGACTGAATTAATTTATTTTTATAAAACTATTTTAGACAGACTATTGTTTTTATTCCCAGAAAGATAAATCAGAGGGAGAAAAAAGCATAAGAACCCTTGAAAAGAAATAAATCTTAGTTGGATGAGACGACTGAGGGAAGTTTTGAGACATACATTTTGGAAGATGGAGGGAACACATACCCAAAGTGGAAGCTCCTCCTTCTGAAAACTGGAAGAATGGAGATTGCCCTCTGGTGATTGAGTTTAGGGGAGGGATGTGGGAGATGCTCCTCTCTCTCTGATCTGCCCGTCTGGAAGAAGAGTGTATGTCCTCATCTGTTCTGCTCCTCTATACCATCAACTTTTCAGGGGCTGGACCTTGTTAGGGAGACCTGCCAGAGTCCAGCTCAGCTTGTACTGAGTGGGTAAATTTAACTTTGGGTGCAGTATTTGCAAGTCTTTTTGACCAAAAACCTAAATTGCATTTCTCCCAACAGCTTTATCAGCTAAAAAAGGAGATTTTTTGACCTCCACATCATCAATTCCTCTATGTCCCAACCTGTTCTGAACTCAGGTAAAGAAGAGTACTATTCACAGGGCCCTCCCTCAAACTCCAACATGGTCGTCAGTATTAGTGAAGTTAAACACTTTCACTAGAACAACATTTTGGAGTTTCAGAAGTGAAAAGGAAAAGAAAGTTGCATCTCAGTCCAAAAATAACCATGTGTATCCATTCAGAGTGCAGGCAGAGACAATTGAGCCTTCTCCTGCTTGAAAAGCAGACAGGGACGTAAAAGGGTGTGAAATGATTTACAGAATTGATGAGAGAAACAGACTCTAGGGCAAGCTTCCAGATATGAAAGACACCACGGAATTTTTTTAAAAAATACAATTGACATAACATTATAATTCGTTTCAGGTGTACAACACAGTGATTTGATGTTTGTATACATTACAAAATGATCACCACAGTAGTCCAGTCAGCATCCGTCACTATACATAGTTACAAAGAATTTTTTTCTTGTGATGAGAACCTTCAAGATCCACTTTTCTAGCTACTTTGAAATATGCAATACAGTATTATTAACTGTAGTCATCATGCTGTATATTACATCTCCATGATTTAATAACTTTATACCTGGAAATTTGTACCTTTTGACCCCCCTTCACCCATTTCACCCACCCCCACCTCTACCTCTGGCAACCCCCAATCTGTTCTCTGTTTTCATGAGCTTAGGTCTTTTGTTTGGTTGGTTGTTTTCTTAGATTCCACATATAAATGATAACATATGGCATTTGTCTTTCTCTGTCTGACTTATTTCACTGAGCATAATGCCCTCCAGATCCATCCATGTTGTTGCAAATGACAAAAATTTATTCTTTTTTATGGCTGAGTAGTATTCCATTCTATATGAATAACATAGCTTCTTTACCCATTCATCTGTTGATGGACACTTAAGTTGCTTCCATATCTTGGCTATTGTAAATAATGTGTCTGTAAACATTCGGGTGCATGTATTTTTTTTGAATAAGTGTTTTCATTTTCTTTGGATATATACCCAGAAGTGGAATTGCTGTGTCATATGGTAGTTCTGTTTTTAGTTTTTGAGGAACCTCCATGCTGTTTTCCACAGTGGCTACACCAATTTACATTCCCACCAACAGTGTTCGAGGGTTCCCATTTCTCCACACCCTTGCCAATGTTTATTATTTGTGGTCTTTTTCATGATAGCCATTCGGACAGGTGTGAGGTAATAATATCTCATGTGGCTTTGGTTTGCATTTCTCTGATGATTAGAAATGTTGAGCATCTTTTCATGTATCTGTTGGCCATCTGTATGTCTTCTTTGGAAAAATGTCTATCCAGGTCTTCTTAAAGAAGACCATTTTAAAATTTGGTTGTTTGTTTTTTTCAAGTTGAGTTATATGAGCTGTTTATATAGTTTGGATATTAACCCCTTATCAGTAATATCATTTGCAAATATTTTCTGCCATTCCATAGGTTGTCTTTTTATTTTGTTGATGGTTTCCTTTGTTGTGTAAAAGCTTTTAAGTATAATTAGGTCCCATTTGTTTGTTTTTTTTCCTTTGCCTTAGGAGAAAGATCCAAAAGAATATATTGCTGCAGTTTATGTCAGAGTGTTCTACATATGTTTTCTTCTAGGAGTTTTATGGTTTCCAGTTTTATATTTAGGTCTGTAATCCATTTTGAGTTTGCTTTTTGTATATGGTGTGAGAAAATGTTCTGATTTCATTCTTTTCCATGTAGCTGCCTAGTTTTCTCAGCACTACTTAGGGAAGAAACTATCTTTTCCCCATTGTATATTCTTGCATTCTTTTGTAGATAAATTGACCATAAGTGTGTGGGTTTATTTCTAGGCTGTCTATTCTGTGTCATTGATCTATGTGTCTGTTTTTGTGCCACTACCATACTGGTTTGATGACTGTAGCTTTGTAATATAGTCTGAAGTCAGAGTTCATGATACCTCCAGCTCTGTTCTTCTTTCTCAATATTGTTTTGGCTATTTGGGGCCTTTTGTGTACCATACAAATTTTAAAGTTATTTGTCCTAGTTCTGTGAAAAATGCCCTTGGTATTTTGATGGGGATTGCATTGAATCTATAGATTGCCTTGGGTAGTATAGTCATTTTAACAATATTAATTCTTGCAATCCATGAACACAGTATATCTTTCCAACTGTTTGTGCTGATTTCAATTTCTTTCATCAGTGTCTTAGAGTTTTCTGAGTCCAGGTCTTTTAGCTTCTTAGTCAGATTTATTCCTAGGTAATTTATTCCTTTGGATGCAATTATAAATGGGATGGTTTCCCTAATTTTTCTCTTTGATAGTTTGTTGTTAGTGTATAGAAATGCAACAGATTTCTTTATTTGTATCCTACACCTTTACTGAATTCCTTGATGAGCTCTAGTAGTTTTTTGGTGATGTCTTTAGGATTTTCTACGTATAGTATCATGTCATCTGCAAGCAATGACAATTTTAATCTTCTTCCTTTCCAATTTGGAGTCTTTTTTTCTTGTCTGATTGCTGTGGCTTCAAAAACTATGTTGACTAAAAGTGGTGAGAGTGGGCATCCTTGACTTGTTCTTGATCTTAGAGGAAATGCTTTCCGCTTTTCACCATTGAGTATGTTGATAGCTGTGGGTTTATCATATATGGCCTTTATTATGTCGAGATATGTTCCCTCTATACCCAATTTTTGGAGAGTTTTTATTATAAATTCGTGTTGAATTTTGTCCAAAACTTATTCCATATCTGTTGATGACCATATAATTTTTATTCTTCAATCTGTTAATGTGGTAGCACATTAAGATTTGCAGATACTGAAAAATTCTTGCATCCGTGGGATAAATCCCACTTGATCATGATGTATGATTCTTATCATGTATTGTTGGATTCAGCTTGCTAATATTTTGAGGAATTCTGCACCTGTGTTCATCAGTGATATTGGCCTGCAATTTTCTTTTTGTGTGTCTGGTCTTGGTGTCAGGATGATGTTGGCCTTGTAGAATGAGTTCAGAAGCATTCCTTCCTCTTCAATTTTTTTGGAATAGTTTGAGGATAGGTGTTGACTCTTCTCTAAACGTTTGATAGACTTCACATGTGAAGCCATCTGATCTTGGACTTTTGTTTGTTGGGAACTTTTTCAATTACTGATTCAATTTCATTACTGGTAATTAGTCTGTTCATATTTTCTATTTCTTCTTGGTTCAGTCTTGGGAGATTGTACAGTTCTAGGAATTTGCCCATTTCTTCTAGTTCTGGTTTTTTGTTCTTTTGTTTTTCATATAGTTCATAGTAATCTCTTATGTTCCTTTGTATTTCTGTGGGTTTGGTTGTAACTTCTTTTTCGATTCTGATTTTATTGATTTATGCTCTTTTTTCCTTTATGAGTCTGAAAATTGATAAACCTTTAGCCAGAGAACCACCTTTTAGTTTCATTGACATTTTCTATTATTTTTTAAGTTTCTTTCATTTATTTCTTCTCTGATCTTTATGATTTCCTTCCTTCTACTAATTTTGGGTTTTGTTTGTTCTTTTTTTAGTTCTTCTAGGTATAAGGTTAGGTTATTTGAGATTTTTCTTGTTTCCTGAGGTAGGCTTGTATTGCCATAAACTTCCCACTTAGAACTGCTTTTGCTGTATCCCATAGATTTTGGATCATTGTGTTTTCATTCATCTCTAGGTTTTTTTTTTCTTTGATGTCTTCAGTGATCCACTGGTTGTTTAGTAGCATATTGTTTAGAATCCACTCTACTCATTTTTGAATTGGATTTTTTTTTGCTAGTTTTATGAGCTCCGTATATATTTTGTATATTAACCACTTATCAGGTATATGATTTGAAAATATATTTTCCCATTCAGTAGGTTGCCTTAGATTTTGTCGGTTTCCTTTGCTTTGCAAAAGCTTTTTAGTTTGTTGTAGTTCCACTTGTTTTTCTTTTGATGGCAAATCCAAAAAATCATTGCCAAGACCAATGTTGAGGGGCTTACTATATTTTCTTCTAGTTTTATGGTCAGGTCTTACAGTCAAGTCATTAATCCATTTTTAGTTAACTTTTGTGTATGGTGTAAAAATAGTGATCTGGTTTCATCTTCTGCATGTAACTGTTCAGTTTTCCCAACGCCATTTATTGAAGAGACTGTCCTTTCCCCATTCTATATTCTTGGTTCCCTTGTCATAAATTAATGATCATATATTAGTGGGTTTATTTCTAGGTACTCTATTTTGTTCTATTGATCTATGTGTCTGTTTTTATGGCGATACTATACTTTTTGATTACTGTAGCTTTGTAGTAGAATTTGAAATCAGAGAGTGTGATGCCTCCAGCTTTGTTCTTTCTCAATATTGCTTTGGCTATTATGGGTCTTCTGTTGTTCCATATAAATTTTAGGATTGTTTGTTCTAATTCTATGAAAAATGCCATTGGAATTTGGATAGGGATTGCATTGAGTCTGTATATTGCTTTGGGTAGTATGGAGGGGGTTTTTTTGTTTGTTTTTGTTTTTGCGGTATGCGGGCCTCTGTTGCAGCCTTTCCCGTTGCAGAGCACAGGCTCCAGATGCGCAGGCTCAGCGGCCATGGCTCATGGGCCTAGCCGCTCCACGGCATGTGGGATCTTCCCAGACCAGGGCACAAACCCGTGTCCCCTGCATCGGCAGGCAGACAGTCAACCACTGTGCCACCAGGGAAGCCCTAGTATGGAGTTTTTAATTGAAATATAGTTTATTTACAATATTATGTTATTTTCAGGTGTCCTACATAGTGATTTTACATACATTATGTAATGATTACCATGATAAGTCTAATAACCATCAGTTCCCATACAAAGTTATTACAATATTATTGACCATATTCTTTATACTGTGTATTACATCCCTATAGTTTATTTATTTTATAACTGGAATTTTGTACCTCTTAATCCCCTTTCCTATTTTGCCCAATCATCCAATCCCTAACCTCCTGAACTACTCATTTGTTGTTTATATCTATGAGTCTCTTTTCATTTTGTTTTGGTTTTTTGCTGTTGCTTTTTAGATTCCACACATAAGTGAGATCATATGGTATTTATTTTCATCTGTCTGACTTATTTCACTTAGCATGATACTCTTTAAATCCATCTATGTTGTGGCAAATGACAAGATTTCATTTTTTATGCTAAGTAATATACTATATATATATATATATATCACATCTTCTTTATCCACTCATCTATCAGTGGACACTTAGGTTGCTTCCATACCATGGCTATTGTAAATAATGCTGCAATGAATGTTGGGGCACATATATCTTTTTGAATTAGCATTTTTGTTTTCTTTGGGTAAATACCCAGAAGTAAAATTACTGGGTCATGTCATAGTTCTATTTTAATTTTTGAGGAACCGCTGTACTGTTTTTCATAGTGGTTGCACCAATATACAAATCCCACCAACAGTGAACAAGAGTTCCCTTTTCTCCACATCCTTGCCAACAATTTTTATTGTCATTTTGATGACTGCCATTCTGAGAGGTGTGCAGTGGTATCTCTTTGTGGTTTTGATTTGCATTTCTCTGATGATTTGTGATATTGAGCATCTTTTCATATGTCTGTTGGCCACTGGTATGTCTTCTTTGGTAAAAAAAAAAAGTGTCTATCCAGTTTAGTTTGATGTAGTCCCATTTGTTCACTTTTGCTTTTGTTTCCCTTGCCTGAGGAGACAGAAAAATATTGCTATGCCAACGTCAAAGAGTGTTCTGCATATGTTCTCTTCGAGGAGTTTTATGGTTTCAGGTCTTACATTTAAGTCTTTAATCCACTTTGAGTGTATTTTGCCTATGGTGTGAGATACTCTTCCAATTTGATTCTTTTGATATAGCTGTCCAGGGTTCCCAACACCATTTATTGAAGGGTTGTCTTTTCCTTATTGTACATTCTTGCCTCCTTTGTTGTAGATTAATTGTCCCTATAAATGTGGTTTTATTTCTGGGCTCTCTGTTCTGTTCCATTGATCTATGTGTCTGGCTTTGTGCCAGTAGCATACTCTTTGGATTATTATAGCTTTGTAGTATAGTCTGAAATCAGAGAGTGTGATACCTCCAGCTGCATTCTTTTTTCTTAAGATTGCTTTAACTATTCAGGGTCTTTCCTGATTCAATACAAATTAGAATTATTTGTTCTTTTCCTGTGAAAAATGCCATTGGTAGTGTGATAGGGATTGCATGGAATCTGTAGATTGCCTTGGGTAGTAGGGTTATTTTAATAGTCATTCCTCCAATTCATGAGCATGATATATCTTGCCATTTGTATGTGTTGTCTTCAATTTCTTTCATCAATATCTTATAGTTTTTAGTATACAGGTCTTTCACCTCATTGCTTAAATGTAATCCTATGTTACTCTTTTGATGCAATTATAAATGGGATGGTTTTCTTAATTTCTCTGACACTTTATAGAAATTCATCAGACACTTGTATATTGATTTTGTACCCTGCAACTTTACTGAATATTAGTTCTAACAGTTTTTTAGTGGAGCCTTTAGGATTTTCTGTATATGTCATATGCAAAAAGACAACTTGGATGTCTTTTCTTTTTCTTACCTAATTTCTCTGGCTGAGACTTCCAATACCATGCTGAATAAAAGTAGGAAGAGTGGTTACCCTTGTCTTGTTCCTGATCTTAAAGGAAAATCTTAGTTTTTCGCTGTTGAATATGATGTTAGCTGTAGGCTTATCATATATGGCTTTTATTATGTTGAGATACATTCTATTTGTTGAGTTTTTTTAAATGGATGTTGAATTTTGTCAAATGATTTTTCAGAACCTATTGAGATCATATGATTTTTATCCTTTACTTTAACGTGGTATATCACATTAATGAACTGAATGGTGAACCATCCTTGCATCACTGAGATAAATTCCACTTGATCATGGTGTATGATCCTTTTACTGTATTGGTGAACTTGGTTTGCTAATAATATTTTTGGTAAGTAAGTACTTTTGCATCTATATTCATCAGGGCTATTGGCCTACAATTTCTTTTCTTGTGGTGTCCTTTTCTGGTTTTAGTATCAAAGTAATGCTGGCCTGGTAAAATGAGTTTGCTAATCCTGTCTTCTGCTTTATCTAGCCTGCTAGTGAACCCCTCTGTTGAATTTTCCAGCTCAGTTATTCTTCAGCTCTATGATTTCAGTTTGGTACTTTCTTATATTTTCTGTTTCTTTGTTGAAATTCTCATATCATTCATGCATTGTTCTCCTGACTCTGGTGAGTGTCCTTATGACAATTACTTTGAACTCTTTTTCCAGTATATTACTTATCTGTTTCACTAATATTTTTTCCTGAGATTTTATCTTGTTCTTCTGTTCAGAACATATTCCTGTTTATTCTGCTTGACACTCTGTGCTGTATATGCATTAGCTGCATAAACAGCCACCTCTCCCAGTCCTGACCTTATATAGGAGATTAACCTTATCGTACAACCCATACCCTAATTCTTGGTTGTTTGTTTTTCAAAACTTTGTGAATGCCCAAGCAGCAACATGGAGGGATTTAGAGATTATCATACTAAGTGAAGTTTAAGTCAGACAGAGAAAGGTAAATATCATATGATATTGCTTATATGTGGAATCAAAAAAAATGATACAAATGAACTTATTTACAAAACATAGAAAACACATTTATGGTTACCAAAGGGGAAAGGGGGGAGGGATAAATTAGGAATTGGGGATTAACAAATACACATTATTATATAAAAAATAGGTAAACAACAAGGACCTATTGTATAGCACAAGGAACTATTCAATATCTTATAATAACCTATTATGGAAAAGAATCTGAAAAAGAAAAAGAAGATACATGTATAAACTGAATTACTTTGCTGTACACCTGAAACATTGTAAATCAAGTATACTTCAATAAAGAAGATAATTTTTTTAAAAAACTTCCCAAACCTAAAGAAGGAAACAGATACTCAGGTACAGGAATGACAGAGGGTCCCAAAAAACATGAACCCAAACAGACCCACACCAAGATATATAATTAAAATAGCAAAATTTAAAGAGGATTCTAAAGGCAGTAAGAGTCATATAAAAGGGAACCCCCATAAGGCTATCAGCTGATTTCTCTGCAGAAGCTTTGAATATATCATGTCACCCTTTTCTGGCTTGCAAAGCCCTGAAAGCGAGAAACCTACAACTTAGGGTACCCTACCCAAAGGAGAGATAAAGAACTTCTCAGACAAGCAAAAATTCAGCAATACTAAACCTACCCTAAAAGAAATGCTGAAGGGTCTTCTCTAAATAGAAAAGAAGAATATATAGGAAACGGAAAATCCAAATAGAAAAAGCAAATATATAGTAAGGATTGAAGATCACTTAACATGTTATTGACCGGAGACATAATAACATTCGGGCAACAAAAGGTGTATTACTGACCAGAGACGTATCAATACATTTTTAGAGAGTGATACAATTAACATCACCATGCGAAGTTGTTTGTTAGAGCTTAAAATTGATCAAGAGGTTCATTATACAACTTATAATTGTCATAGTCATTCACATTTCATAGTCAAAACCTCACTCCGTTAGGTTTTTTATACCATAAAATTTTCAAAAACGACACATTGCAAAATTTTGAGCGAAGAATTTTATGCAGATGCTTTCTCTGACTGTCCGAGTGACATATATACCAGTGTCTCAGAAGATAGTTCTTCAGAATATAGTTCTGATTCAGACGATGTGAATATTAGACCAAGAGAAAGATAAAAAACCTTAGTGATTGATTCTGATACGGAAAGTGAAAATGAAATTCACGGAGCTGGAGAATGCTCCTTTGCTTCTATAGAAGAGTGGATTGAAGACAACATTTCAGGAAAATTAGAAGACTTTACATATGTGTCAGGTGTAACTATTGAATGTAATAACCTGCAAAGTGTGTTAGTGAAATAACAGAATTAATTTTTGGTAATGACTTTTTCAAATTGGTCGCCTCTCAAACAAACGTGTATTACCAACAGAATGAAAAATCATATAAAAAAAGTATGATAAGGCTCTAAAATGGACTGATGTAACCAATAATGACATGAAGAAGTTTCTTGGATTAATTATTTTGATGGGACAAATAAAGTCACACTGGAGAGAATACTGGTCAACTGATCCCTTATTTAAAACACCTATCTTTCCAAAGATGATGACAAGAAGGTTCAAACAAATAATGACATTTCTTCACTTTTACAGTAAGTTGGAAACTCTTGGATTATTTTCTACCAAAATTTCAGTCGATCTGTATACCCAAACAAGAGCTATCACTTGATGAGGCAACGATAAGGTGGAGAGGATGACACAGATGCAAAACATATAATTCTGGAAAACTTACAAAATATGGAATTTTGGTCAGGATGGTTAGTGAAATTTTGAGATTTACACAAGTGAAGGAAAGAAACTGCAATAAACAATATTATCAGGCCTACAACCTCATCTTGGTTCATGGCACCATATTTACCAAGACAATTATTACAACAGTGTGTCCACATCTGAAATATTGTTGAAAAATAAAACCAGAGTTTGTGGGACTATAAGAGAGAATCGTGGTCTACCAAACCAATTAAAGGAGAAATCTAAAAATCTACAGAGGGGAGAAATGACATTTTTATGTAAAAGGGAAATGATTCTTCTTATATGGAAAGACAAGAGGCTACTCCACATGGTGATAACTATTCATGTCTCCATAGCATCTACAGGAAAGGAAGACAGGAGGACTAGACATCAGATGACTAAGCCCACTTGTATATTAGAGTATAATAAATGTATGAAAGGAGTTGATCGATCTGATCAATATCAAGCAAACTTCAATATCCTCTGGAAAACCTGAAAATGGTATAAGAAAGTGGGTTTCGATTTGAGTAATTGCAGTTTATTCAATGCATTTAAAATTTATTGTAGCCTAAATGCACAGAATAAAATGACTTACAAGCAATTTTCATTAGCAGTAACTAGAGAATGGGTAACTAACCATTCTGGTGAGTGTAGTGGTAGTCCCACCCTGGTCCTTCTTGTGGTATTTCTAAAAGAGCCCCCCACAAAGATCCACCTTGTCATCAGGTAAAATAAAAGAACATATTCTAGAGGAAATAATACCCACAGGACTAAAACAAAATGCTGCCAGAAAGTGGAGAGTCTGCTCTTCTGGGGAAAACACAGTGAAACATGATATATTTGTAATAGATGTTCTATTTCCCCTACACAGAGGTGCCTGCTATACTGCATAACACATTCTAACAAAATATTAGAACGCTTTAGTAAGACGTACAAAGTTTCAAACAAATGTGTTAAATGCAAAAAAGTTATTGATATTTACTCAAATGCAGGTGTTTCAGTATTCACTTATGTAACAAATGACTAGCCACAGGTATTAGTTTCTGCAAAAATCCCCCAGTCAATAATGTGTTAAGTATGCCAGTACATACATTAAAAGACAAAAAATATTATAAAAGCAACTATATAACTACAGTAAACACTAAAAGGATAAACATGAAGATATAAAACATGACATCAGAAAAATTGAGGGAGGAGAGTAAAAATGTAGATCTTTTAGAATGTGTTTGAATTTGACTATCAGTTCAAAGCCAGTAGATATAATTATGGGTCAACACATATGAACCCATGGTAACCAAAAATCAAAAACCTACAGTAGGGGCTTCCCTGGTGGTGCAATGGTTGAGAGTACTCCTACCGATGCCGGGGACACATGTTCGTGACTCAGTCTGGGAAGATCCCACATGCCGCGGAGTGGCTAGGCCCATGAGCCATGGCCACTGAGCCTGCGCATCTGGAGCCTGTGCTCCACAATAGGAGAGGCCACAACAGTGAGAGGCCCGCGTACCGCAAAAAAAAAAAAAAAAAAAAACCTACAGTAGACACACAAAGAAACAAAAAGAAACCAAAGCACACTACAAAAAAAAATCAAACGACAGTGAGAGAAACAAAAAGAAATGAACAGAGAAGAACTACAAAAACACCTGGAATACAAGTAATAAAATAGCAATAACGACATACTTATCAATAATTACTTTAAATATCATTGGTCTAAATTCTCTAATCAAAAAACATAGGTGGCTGACTGGATAAAACAAAATAAGACCCTTAAATATGCTGTCTTCAAGAGACTCACTTCAGGGTGAAAGACACGCAGACTGAAAGTGAGGGAATGGAAAAACATTTCATGCAAACAGAAACAACAAGAAAGCAGAGATAGCAATTCTCATATCAGACAAAATAGACTTAAAATAAAGGTTATAAAAAAGACAAAGAAGGACATTATATAATAAAGGAATCAATACAAAAACAGGATATTACACTCTTTAATATCCTTTTAGGTCCTCCTCCAATACAAGAGGACCTAAATATATAAAGCAAATACTAACAGACATAAAAGGAGGAATTAATAATACAACAATAGTAGGAGACCTTAAACACCCTACTGACATCAATGACAGATCATCCAGACAGAAAATCAGTAAGGTTACGGTGGTCTTAAGTGACACAATGGACTAGTTGGACTTAATTGGTATCTATAGGACATTACATCCAAAAAAAGAATACACATTCTTCAAGTGCACATGGAACGTTCTCCAGGATATATCACATCCTAGGGTCACAAAATAACCCTCAACATATTGTGAGAGGATAGAAATTATACTAAGCACTTTTATGACCACAATGATATGAAACTAGAAATCAACTACAGGAAAAAAAAAAAGGAAAAGTACAAACACAGACTACACACAACATGCTACTAAAAAACCAATGGGTCAATGAAGAAATCAGAAAATCCATCAAGACATAAAAATAGAAACAAGTTTCCAAAACCTATGAGATGCAGCAAAAGCAATTCTAAGAGAGAAGTTCATCACAATTCAGGGCAATATAACCTACCACCTAAAAGAATTAGAAAACAACAAACAAAGCCCAAAGTCAGCAGAAGGAAATAATAAAGATCAACAAGGAAATAAAGAAAATAGAAGTGAAAAAAATCAATAAAAGAGATCAATGAAACCAAGAGCTGGCTTTGAGAAAGATAAAATTGATAAACCTTTAGCCAGGCTCACAAAGAAAAGAGAATCCAAATAAACAAAATATGAAAGAAACAACAACTGATATCCCAGAGATACTAAAAAATCATAAGAGAATACTATGAACAGTTATATGTCAACAAATTGGCAACTTAGAAGAATGTACAAATTTCTAGAAACATACAGCCTGCTAAGACTGAATCAAGAAAAGACAATTTCAATAAACTGATCACTACAAGATTGAATTTGTAACCCAAACAAAAGTCCAGGAACAGTCAGCTTCTACCAAACATGTAAAGAAGAACTAATACCTATCCTTCTCAAACTACTCCAAAAAATTGAAGAGGAGGGAACACTCCCAAATTCATTTTACAAGGCCACCATCACCTTGATACCAAAACCACACAAAGACACTACAAAGATATTGGCTTGTAATTCTTTTTTTTTTCTGATGACTATAGATGCAAAAATCCTCAACAGAATATTAGCAAACCAAATCTAACATAAAAAGTATAATACATACATAAAAAGGATCATACACCATGATCAAGTTGGATTCAGCCCAGAGACACAAGGATGGTTCAACATACACAAATCACACAATGTGATACACCACATTAACAAAAGGAAAGATAAAAATCATAGGATCATCTCAATAGATGAAGAAAAAGTATTTGACGAAATGCAACATCCATTCATGATAAAAACTCTCATCAAAATAGGTATAGAGGGAACATATCTCAACATAACAAAGGCCATTTATGACAAACCCACAACCAACATCATACTCAAGCTGAAAGCCTTCCCTCTAAATTCAGGAATAAGACAAGGATGTCTACTCTCACCACTTCTAGCAATTGGAAGTCCTAGCCACAGCAATCAGACAAGAAAAAGAAAATGTATTCAAATTAGAAGGGAAGAGGTAAAACTGTCACTATTTGCAGATGACATGATACTCTATATAGAGAACGCTAAAGTCTCCACCCAAAATCTATTAGAATAAATCAGTTCAGCAAGGTTGCAGGATATAAGATTAATACAGAAATATGCTGTGTCCCCTACATATGAATGAGTTCAGTTTCGAGAGCGTGTTTGTAAGTCCAATTTGTTGTGAGTCCAACAAAGTTACTGTAGGTGCACAATCGGCTATATAGTACTGTACTGTAATAGGCTTATAATACTTTTCATACAAATAATACATAAAAAACAAACACAAAAAAATAAACATTTTTCATCTTACAGTACAGTACCTTGAAAAGTGCAGTAGTACTAGCTACATCACCTCCACTCTTATACTTGCTTTGGGATATCCTGGGCTTGAAATAAAGATACTGTACTGTATACAGTACTATACAGTAAAGTATACAAAAGCACAACCACTTGTAGAGAATGCACACACGTTACAATGTATGCCAGACACGTGAACTAACTTACATGATTGGACATGCAAATGCACTTTTGCATCTTTGAAAGTTCACAACTTTAAGGTTCATATGTAGGTGATTTACTGTAATAATGTAATATTAGAAAGTAAAAATAAAAACCATTTAAAATTGCATCAAAAGAAAAAGACCTATACTCTGAGAAGTATAAATCAGTGATGAAAGAAACTCAGAATGTTTCAAAGAAATGAAAAGATATCCCATACTCTCAGAGTGGAAGAATTAATATTGTTAAAATGGCCATTCTAACCAAAACAATCTACAGATTTAATGTGACCCCTCTCAAAATGCCCATGACATTTTTCACAGAACTAGAATAATCCTAAAATTTGTATGGAACCACAAAAGACCCCAAATTGCCAAAGAAATCCTGAGAAAAAAAGAACAAAGCTGGAGGTATAACCCTCCCAGACTTCGGACTACACTACAAAGATACAGCAATCAAAAGAGCATGGTATTGGCACCAGAACAGACACATGGATCAATGGAACAGAATAGAGAGCCCAAAATAAACCCATGCACCTATGGTCAAGTAATCTATGACAAATGAGGCAAGACTATACAATGGAGAAAGACAGTCTCTTAAATAAGTGGTGCTGGGAAAACTGGACAGCCAGCCACATGTAAAACAATGAGATTAGAACATTCCCTCACACCATATACAAATATAAACTCAAAATGGTTTAAAGACCTAATGTAAGACCTGAAACCATAAAACTCTTAGGGGAAAACAGATGGAACACTCTGATTTAAATCATAGAAATATTTTCTTGAATCCGTCTCCTAAGGCAAAATAAATAAAAGCAAGATTAAACAAATGGGACCTAATTAAACTTAAAAGTTTTTGCACAAAGGAAATCAGACAAAATGAAAAGACAATCTATGCAGTGGGAGAAAATATTTTCAAATGATATGACCAATAAAGGATTAACATCCAAAATATACAAACAGCTCATACAACTCAACAACAACAAAAAAACAACCCAATAAAAAAAAAATAGGCAGAAGACCTGAATAGACATTTCTCCAAAGAAGGCATGCAGATGGCTAATGGGCTCATGAAAAGATGCTCAGCATCACTAATTATTAGAAAAATGTAAATCAAAACCACAGGGAGGTATACCACCTCATACCGGCCAGAATGGCTATCATTGAAAGGTCTACAAATAACAAATGTTGTCGAGAATGTGGAGAAAGGGAACCATCCTGCACTATTGCTGGGAATGTAATTTGGTGCAGCCACTATGGAAAACAGCATGGAGGTTCCTTAAAAAATTAAAAATAGGGGCTTCCCTGGTGGCGCGGTGGTTGAGAGTCCGCCTGCCGATGCAGGGGACACGGGTTCGTGCCCGGGTCCGGGAAGATCCCACATGCTGCGGAGCGGCTGGGCCCATGAGCCATGGATGCTGGGCCTGCACGTCTGGAGCCTGTGCTCCGCAACAGGAGAGGCCACAACAGTGAGAGGCCCACGTACCACAAAAAAAAAATTAAATTAAATTAAAAATAGAACTACCATAGCAATTTCATTCCTAGGTACATATCCAGAAGAAATGAAAACACTAATTCAAAAAGATACATGCACCCCAATGTTTGTGGCAATGCTAGTTATTGGGTTGGCCAAAAAGTTCGTTTGGATTTTTCATAAGATATTCGGGTTTTTCCGTAAGATGTTACGGAAAACCCCGAACGAACTTTTTGGCCAACCCAATACAGTAGCCAAGACAGAAGCAACTCAAGTGCCCATCACCACATGACTGGATTAAGAAGATGCTGCATATATGCAATGGAATATTACTGAGCCATAAAGGAAATACTGCCATTTGCAGCAGTGTGGATGATCACAGAGAGTATTATACTTAGTGAAATAAGTCAGACAGAAAGACAAAAACTGTATAACATATGTGAAATCTAAAAAACTACATTTGAATGTATATGCAAAACAGAAGACTCACAGAGGTAGAAAACAAACTTATGGTTACCAAAAGGGAGAGGGATGTGGGGAGGGAAAAATTAGGAGTATGGGATTAACAGATACAAACTACTATATATAAAATAGACAGGCGATAAGGATATACTGTATAGCACAGGGAATTATACCCATTATCTTGTAATAACCTATTATGAAGTGGAATGTACAATACTAAACCATTATGCTGTACACCTGAACTACAATATTGTAAATCAACTATACTTCAATTAAAAATAATAAATTTTTAAAAAAAGGACAGTAATGGATTACAATTCATTGAATAAAATTGTAGAAGTACATACTGATATTAACATATGAGAGAGAAGAAAATGCTTTCCCTTACAGTTGAGTATCAACTAATAAATGTAGAAGAAATGAGGAAAATAACAAACCATTTGGCAACCATTACAATGCTGATTGGTTCAGGTGGGAATTATCAATGGATGTTAAGGCTGGTAGATAGAAATTTGAAACTAGGCCAATATCCCATTTCTTATTAGAAATCTCCCCACAAAATACGTCTCAATTATGAAGGACATCAGAAGGGGGAAATGGCAGGCTTCTCCACCTGTAATTCAGACCCCAACTTGAGCGGGTTATCAAGGTTAACATAAACAGTAGTGGGATGGGTCAATGTCATGTGCCTCCTGATGTGATACACTGAGAAGAACACAGCATCACTTCTGGACAGTAGTTTTCTATCAGTGTTGATATCCTAATTTGGATGGTTGCATTGTTGCTTTATAAGTAAGAGAGGGTCTTTGTGTTCCAGAAATATACACTAGATTTAGAGGTGACAGGGCATCATGTTAGCAACTAGCTTTCAAGTGGCTCAGAAAACAAATGATGGCAATAGATATTCACATAGAGATGCTTGCAGAGCAAATACATTAATAATTGGGGAATCTTGATGATGGGGATATGCTGTACTTTACTGTCATTGCAACTCTTCTGTACATTTGAAATTTTAAAATTTACTAAAATACCTTTTTTAAAAATAATATTTATAATATAAAATGGTTTGATGATTGGCCTTTTGGCAAGGAGTTGGGAAAAACAACTGCATAGATTTCTAGGTGGGAAAGTATATAAAAGTGCTGTTTCTTATAGAGTGCTGTTTGTCACTCTCAAATTTTAAAATGCATATACACTTTGACCCAGTAATTCTACTTTTAGGAATTAACGCTACAGATATATACACCTATGAACATGGGACACACTTCAAGTTACATGAAATGCAAATAATCAAGCACAAAATGGTGTGAATATATGACCATTTGTGTGAAAAAGGAACCATGCATACATGTTTACCTATAATTACTGATAATATCAGAGAATAGAAAAGAAGCTGGATGGCTAGGTAAAGTGGTAGGCAAGAGACTTTGTCCATCATTCGAAAAGTAAAAAAAAAAAAAAAAGATATTGGAGAGGTGGAGAATTGAGGCTATTTTTGGAATTGGTCTTAGGTTCTACCTCTTCATGGGAGGAACCACAATTTCCCCATTCCTTGGATCTGGACCTTGGCCAATTGAATGTGATAGAACTGACAGTGTGCCAACTCCAAGCCTAGGTATTGGACCCATGCAGTTGCCATGAGAACTTGCCTAGGGAATTTGGTTGGAAGATGAAATACATAGAACAGAGCCAGTAACGCCAGCTGAGACCATTCTAGACTAGCCAACAGCAAGCCAGTCACCAGAGTAAGCCCAGCCAGGACCAAATGAATTGCCCAGCTAAACCCAGCAGAACAACCCAGTGGACCCGTAGTCTTGTGAGTATAATAAATGGTTGTTTTAAGCCACTAAGTCTGGTATAGTTTTTAATGCAGCATTAGTGTGGCAACAGATTATACCCAGCATGAACCCCTTCTTATTGGGTCCTGTGTGAGTCTTGGTATCTAACAGAGCTACCTCCTGCTACAAATCTAGAAGTCCAAAAGTATATTCAACTTTTCCTTGTCATCTTGGTAACCGGGCATGGGCACATGACCTGGGCTCTGTTAATCAACTGCTTGCATATGAAATTTTGAATCCACTTCGCTGCATCTACTAATTAAAATGTCAAAATTCTCCAGTATCCTTATTTCTTGGTGTTGCTTGCTTCAGATTTATTGATGGTGGAATTGCCTGCTACATGAGGTCCTAGCACTGATGCCTGTATCTTCATTTGTTTCTCTGGGGAGTTTTCAGCTCTGCCTCCATTTGTACATTTTCTGAGCCTGATCCTTCTGGCTCCTGAAAATTAGAAGGTATTGGGCAGTTCATGGAATTAAGTTTATTTTCTGTTTACAGGGGCCAGCGGGCCATTTTGTTTTTAGGCTGAACATCATTCATTTAGACTTTTGAAATTGATTAGTCAGGAATCTGCTGGTGTGGACATAGAATAGAGCTTCACATTGGTGAAGTGAGAGAAAGAAGGTAGGGGAGAATTTTAGGAGTGGGGATGGTATTAATGTGCCTCTACTTTATTCCCTTTTGAAACACAAGCAAAGAGATTAGCTCAGTATATCTCAATTACTATGATATAGTACAAGCAAAGTAGAGATCATTCATTGTGTGCCTTTGCATTGAAAAATTATACCAAGACTCAAGTCCTAGCAACCTTTCACATTAGGAATGACCAGGATTCAAGCTTTGAACTTTATCCCTAACCCATTACTTCCTTAGGTTTGTGGTTTATAAGTTTTGACCACTCTCACACTATCCTGAAAAGAAATTTAGAATCCCAAGTATTAGTGTACTTAAATGCCTTCTATTGTCCCTGAAAAAGTGCCTTGGATATGGATATATCAAGTAACTCAGGAAATCTTGAATCAGACAAGAAATTGGATAACTACCAATTTTCCCATCTCTTGGCTGACCATTGTCTCCCAATTAGTTTGAGACTCAACAGCACTAGGACCCTGGCTAGGTTTCAGCTGGCATTGATTCAGTCTTTAAATCTCTCACATCTATCATGTCTCATTCCATAGCTTAGGCCCTCATCTCTCATCTAGATGATTACTGCAATGTGAGACAAGATTGGAGGCGGACAGTCTGAGTGCTTAACAGGGGGCAGGCCTTCTGTGATTTGGGTTTTCTTACTTCCCACTGCAACTCCTGCCAATCCCAGGATAGTAAATAGACATCTGCCTGATTATACCAATTATTTTCAGAACGCCAAGCACTTACATGCTGTTCCTTATGACTAGCATGCCCTCCCCACTTGATAAATGTCCACTCATCCTTCAATTCTCAACTCAAGCATCACCCACTATGTCCATCTCCAAGTAGAGCTGACTTTTCACCTTCTCCTGCAGCCATGCTATCTATTTAACCCTATCCGTACTGTGGAGCATTGATTTCCTTGTTGTCTCTCCCATTGTTCAGAGTTCTCTTGTAACCCCAAGACATAGGCTATTGTACTAGAGTACTCAAAATAGCCAAGAAAGAAACAAAGAAGGAAAAGACAGAAAGAGA
>NW_020174050.1:5391647-5450263 GCF_003031525.2 Neophocaena asiaeorientalis asiaeorientalis | reverse complement strand
AAGAAGAGAGGAGAAAAGAGAAAGAAAAAAGAATCTGAAGTCCCAGGGGCTCAATTCTCTATTCTACAAAATAATTGTAAATGTTCATCCTGCCAACAAGAATGTCCCTGACGATTAAGAAAATACTTAGCAAAAGAGTGACAAGATGAAAATGCATGATAATTACTGCCTTGGATTTCAAAAATTATTCTCAAGAAATCTATCAATCACATTAGTAAGAGTCATTTCTTCCTTATTAACTATATAAGCTGAAAGGCTGGCAGGATTTCATGGAAATTTTATGATCACTGGCATCAGTCATGGTTTAAATCTGGCCTTGGATAAAGTTCTTGCCCTCTGGAGCTCAGTTCCTTGAATTGAAAGGATTGCATTACACTGCTAGGAATCTTTCTTTATATACATATATATATATATATATATATACACACACACACACGTACACATATATACACACACATACATACACACATATATACACACACACACACACATATATATATATATATATATATGTATCCTTAAATAGTTTTGTTGCTTTTCCAGTGAACAGGCTTACGGGAGCTAAAAACTGGACACAGCCAAGATTTTCATTACATGGAAAATGTTTAGAAAAAAATCACGATATCCATACTATCCAGTTTTATACAGCATTTAAAAAATACTGAAGTGTAACTATATACTGATTTGGAAACCTGTCCATGTCCTGTTTAGTGGGAAAAAATATTGAACATGTGCAATTATGATCTTATTGATCAATTTGGACAAGATATCTGTATATAAGAAGGTACATATATGTGCATAAAAGTGCTTAGGGGAACAATCACCAAAACCAAAGTGTGTAATATATGAAGGGGGGGAGAAGACATTACAAAAGAAAAAATTGCAATAAACAATTCTATTTTGATTGATATAGTCCATTCAGGATGCAATAACAAAAAACCACAAACTGGATAGCTTACAAACATATTTCTCACAGTTCTGGAACCTGGGAAGTCCAAAATCAAGGCACCAGCATGGTCACATAGAAACTGCCGACCAAGAATAGTTTACCCAACAAAGTTATGCCTCAGAAATGAAGGGAAGAGAAAGCTTTTCTTAACAACCAAAAGCTGAGGGAATCCATCACCACTATACCTGCCTTAGAAGAAATGCTGAAAAAAGTTCTTCAAGTTAATATGTAAGCTCGTGAAAATACACATTGCACTGGCAAAGCTAAGTATATATTCAGATTTAGAATACTCTAATACTATAATATGATGACATATAACCACATAACTCTAGTTTAAAGGTTAAAGGACAGACTCTGCCCCTCCTGACAGGCGGTTGGTGCCCTGTCACTGCCCGCTCTGGCCATGGCTAGGGCCCTTGGCTTGTAATTTGGCGACCAAATCTCCCGAGGCAGCACTGGCTGTGGCGACCCCTACCTCTAGCGATGCGGCAGGCAGCAGAAGCTGGAGGGCCCATCGCAGGCCGAGACCTCTCCTGGCCGTGCTCCTTCCTGGCTGCAGGTGTTGCTGGATGCTGTGCCAAAACAGGTGCTCCTTTATATCTGGCAAAGGTTTTATTACCAGCTCACAATCACCATTACAAACATTTGGGAGTGTTTGCTGCATTGCATGCTGTTCCCCGAAGGAGGGATACCTTGGGGATTGTATAAAGGGAATGGTGCAGTGATGATCCAAATCGTTCCCTATGGTGTGATCCAGTTTATCGCGTTTGAGCATTATAGAACATTAATTACTACAAAGCTGGGAGTTTCTGGTCTGTGCACAGATGAATGGCTGCACCGATAGCAGGTTTAACAGCAGTTATCGGTACTTACCCTCTTCACGTGGTTAGAGTAGGCCTAGCCCATACCTATACAGGAATTATTCATGCATTCAAAACAATTTATGCAAAGGAAGGTGCCTTGCATTTTACAGAAGCCTGATGCCTGCTGTATTAGGAACGGCTCCTCGTGCAAGTGTTTCATTTTTTTTTTTTTTTTTTTACTTTTGGTACCTTTCCCATGTTCCCACCCTTCTTCACAGACCTTCAGACTACCCTAACGTCTGAGATTTGAAAACTCACATAAACTTACATTATGGTGGTGCTGCTGGAGCAATAACACAGACAGATCTGACCCATTTGATGTAACTCATCAGTGAACGCAGTTAAGGACTGTTCTTCCAGAATTTGAAAAGTTCCATACCATGGAGGTCACTATAAATTACGTCTATACGGCAGAGAATTCAAAAGGATATCATGGTTTCTCTCAATTACATTCACTGTGTTCTTTCTCAAGCAGTTGCTTTTACAGTACATGAACTAATCAAGCAGGGTTTTCTCCTCAACTAAAAAAGGTTGTTGTGATTTCTTTTCCTTCCTCTTTGAGGGGGAAATAAAATGTTAATTTGGGGGGAGAACATTACTTGAAGGGGAATATATACCCTGTCGCAGGAAACCATGGGTATTTTAGCACTTGATTTTTTTATTCATCACAAAAGTGCTTACTTATACTTTTGGATGTCAAAAGTTATATCTTAGAACATTGAGAAAAATGTAAGCTGTTGCTGACTAAAAGTGTTATTTGGGGGCTTCCCTGGTGGCGCAGTGGTTAAGAATCCGCCTGCCAATTCAGGGGACACGGGTTCGAGCCCTGGTGCAGGAAGATCCCACATGCCACAGAGCAACTAAGCCCATGCGCCACAACTAAAGAAGCCACCACAATGAGAAGCCCATGCACCACAACAAAGAGTAGCCCCCGCTCACTGCAGCTAGAGAAAGCCCACATGCAGCAACAAAGACCCAATGCAGCCAAAAATAATAATTTTTTTAAAATGTGTTATTTGGAAGTAGAACTAGCTTAAAATGGTTCAAGAGGTTGCCTTTAAGTTTACTTAAAAAAAGAAAAGTAGAGCTACCACTTGACCCAGCAATCCCACACCTGGGTATATATACAGAAAAGACAAAGTAAAAGATACACGCACCTCAACGTTCAGCCCTGTTTACAATAGCCAAGATATGGAAACAAACAAAGTGCCCATCAACAAATGATTCGCTTAAGAAGATGTGGTGTGTGTGTGTATATATATATATATATATATATATATATATATATAAAACATATATACATATATATGTATGTACATATATACACACATACAATGGAGTTATTACTCAGCCATAAAAAGGAATGAAATATTGCCATTTGCAGCAACATGGATGGACCTAGAGAATATTATGCTTAGTTAAGTAAGTCAAAGACAATTATTATGTAATATCACTTATATGTGGAATCCAAAAATGATACAAATGAGTCTACATACAAAAGAGAAACAGACTCAGACAGAAAACAAAGGGGAAAGGGAAAGGGAAGGGGGAAGGGATAAATCAGGAATTTGGGATTAACAGATATACACTAGTACATGTAAAATAGATAAGCAATAAAGATTTACTATATAGCATAGGGAACTGTATTCAATATCTTATAATAACCTATAATGGAAAATAATCTGAAATATATATATTCAGTTATATATATACATATCACTTTGCCATACACCCAAAACTAGCTCAATACTGTAAATCAACTATAATTTTAAAAAGAGGTTGAGTCGATAAAGAAGATGTTGTGTGTGTGTGTATATATATATATATATATATATATATATATATATAAAACATATATACATATATATGTATGTACATATATACACACATACAATGGAGTTATTACTCAGCCATAAAAAGGAATGAAATATTGCCATTTGCAGCAACATGGATGGACCTAGAGAATATTATGCTTAGTTAAGTAAGTCAAAGACAATTATTATGTAATATCACTTATATGTGGAATCCAAAAATGATACAAATGAGTCTACATACAAAAGAGAAACAGACTCAGACAGAAAACAAAGGGGAAAGGGAAAGGGAAGGGGGAAGGGATAAATCAGGAATTTGGGATTAACAGATATACACTAGTACATGTAAAATAGATAAGCAATAAAGATTTACTATATAGCATAGGGAACTGTATTCAATATCTTATAATAACCTATAATGGAAAATAATCTGAAATATATATATTCAGTTATATATATACATATCACTTTGCCATACACCCAAAACTAGCTCAATACTGTAAATCAACTATAATTTTAAAAAGAGGTTGCCATTAGCTTTCTCATGCTATTCGTTTTTATTTATTTATTTATTTATTTGCGGTACACGGGCCTCTCGCGTTGCGGAGCACAGGCTCCGGACGCGCAGGCTCAGCGGCCATGGCTCACGGGCCCAGCCGCTCCGCGGCATGTAGGATCTTCCCGGACCGGGGCACGAACCCATGTCCCCTGCATCGGCAGGCGGACTCTCAACCACTGCACCACCAGGGAAGCCCGCTATTCCAGTTTTTAATTGTAATCATGATTTTCAAAGACTCTGGCGTCGGTTCTTATCATAAACAGGCTTGGTTATATTGCAGCAGAATCACAGAACTGAAAATTTAAGTTATATGAAGCATGCTTAGAAGCCAACACTGAAGTATTATTATTAATATTGCTCTTCTTGTAATTCTCTACTAAATAAAAGGACACTTTCTCTTCATTTCTTAATAAAAATTGTATTTAAAAAGTAGCTGTGTGGAGACTCAACAATAAGAATTTTCAGGAATTGCACAAATGTCATTTCCAGTTTCTATGAGTGATTTAAATGTTTTTTAAAGTCGATGTATTGGGACTTCCCTGGTGGCACAGTGGGTAAGAATCCGCCTACAAATGTAAGGGAATGAGCTCAAGCCCTGGTCCAGGAAGATCCCACATGCCGTGGAGCAACTAAGCCCATGTGCCACAACTACTGAGCCTGTGCACCACAACGACTGAGCCCACATGCCATAACTACTGAAGCCTGCATGCTTAGAGTGCATGCTCTGCAATGAGAAGCCACTGCAAGGAGAAGGACATTCACCACAGCAAAGAGTAGCTGCTGCTCGCCACAGCTAGAGAAATCCTGTGCACAACAAAGACCCAACACAGACATAAATAAATTAATTAATTAAATAACTTTTAAAAAAAGTGTATTTCCCAAAGGCAGTAATAAATACTGGGTATCTCAGCTCTTAAAACAGATTAGCATTATAGATTTGATTCTGTTAAATTTTTTAGTATACACCAAATCATCTAAGTGGACTGTGAAATATCCACTAATATAGATGTGAACATCAAAGAACATTTCTAAGGTATTATGTCATGATACATCAACTAGTTCATCCCTGTAAAATAGTTTTAGTGCAATGTAAACTTAAGTAGAAATGTAAAATATGATTTGAATTGTTATCCTTTATACTAAAATGGTTTAAAATGTAAGAATTCCATTTGTTGTGTTTAGAGTACTTTTTATGTTTTATCATAAGCATGACTAAAACACAAGGCAAACAGTTATGGTTCTCTCCTCAGAAATAACAATTTGTAGAATAGTTTTCTAATGTCTTAAAAAATCATAAGTTGAAAGTCTTATTTCTGCTTCAATTTTTATTTTTTGCATAAAATATTTCTTGTCATACCTTGGTAAAAATTAGATGAACTGGTTTCACTTTCAAAGTTTTTAGTTTAAAATAAATATGTACCTTTGTATGATTTATAAGTGTACACACAGGTAAAAATACATGTGTTCCTAGAACTATTTTGTATATTTTAATTTCTGGGTTACAAATGTATCTAAATACTGTCATCAAATCTCAAGAAAATTTAAATGTATAAAATAAATATCTCAGGTTACCAATAGAAGGACGGCAGATTTTTAAAATAAAATTTTGCATTCTATGTCTGTTATAGAATACATAGGATATTAAAAATAAATTTTATTCAAAAAGGTTAAAGAGGAGATTGGTTCAAGATGGCAGAGTAGAAGGACATGTGCTCACTCCCTCTTGCGAGAGCATGGGAATCACAACTAACTGCTGAACAATCATTGAGAGGAAGACACTGGAACTCACCAAAAAGGATACCCCACATCCAAAGTAAAGGAGCAGCCACAGTGAGATGGTAGAAGGGGCAGAATCACAATAAAATCAAATCCCATAACCGCTGGGTGGGTGACTCACAAACGGCAGAACAATTATACCACAGAAGTCCACTCACTGGAGTGAAGGTTCTGAGCCCCACATCAGGCTTCCCAACCTGGGGGTCTGGCAACTGTAGGAGGAATTCCCAGAGAATCAGACTTTGAAGGATAGTGGGATTTGACTGCAGGACTTTGATGGGACTAGGGGAAACAGAGACTCCACTCTTAGGGCACACACAAAGTAGTGTGGGAGACTGAACCAGACCTACCTGCTAGTGTGGGAGGGTGTCCTGCATAGGCGGGGGTGGCAGTGGCTCACTGCGGGGAGAAGGACACTTGCAGCAGAAGTTCTGGGAAGTACTCCTTGGCATGAGCCCTCCTGGCGTCTGCCATTAGCCCCACCAAAGAGCCTGTAGACTCAAATGCTGTGTCGCTTCAGGCCAAACAACCAACAGGGAGGGAACTCAGACCCACCCATCAGCAGACAAGCAGATTAAAGTTTTACTGAGCTCTGCCCACCAGAGCAACACCCAGCTCTAACAACCACCAGTCCCTCCCATCAGGAAGCTTGCACAAGCCTCTTAGATAGCCTCATCCAACAGAGGAAAGACAGCAGAAGCAAGAAGAACTACAATCCTGCAGCCTGGGGAAAGAAAACCACATTCACAGAAAGATAGATAAAATAAAAATGCAAAGAGCTATGTACCAGATGAAGAAATAAGTTAAACCTCAGAAAAACAATTAAATGAAGTGGAGATAGGCAACCTTCCAGAAAAATAATTCAGAATAATTATAGTGAAGATGATCCAGGACCTTGGAAAAAGAATGAAGGCAAAGATCGAGAAGTTGCAAGAAATGTTTAACAAAGATCTAGAAGAATTAAAGAACAAACAGATGAACAATAAAGTAACTGAAATGAAAAATACACTAGAATGAATCAGTAGCAGAATAACTGAGGCAGAAGAACGGATAAGTGACCTGGAAGACAGAAGGGTGGAATTCCTGCCATGGAACAGAACAAAGAAAAAAGAATGAAAAGAAATGGAGACAGCATAAGAGACCTCTGGGACAACATTAAATGCACCAACATTCACATTATAGGGATCCCAGAAGGAGAAGAGAGACAGAAGGGACCCAAGAAAATATTTGAAGAGACTATAGTCAAAAAATTCCCTAACATGGGAGACAAAATAGCCACCCAATTCCTGGAAGAACAGAGAAGCCCAGGCAGGATAAAACCAAGGAGAAACACACCAAGATACATAGTAATCAAACTGACAAAAATTAAAGACAAACAGGAGAAAGACCTTCAAGATGGCAGAAGAATAAGATGTAGAGATCACCTTCCTCCCCACAAATACATCACAAATACATCTACATGTGCAACAGCTCCTACAGAACACCTACTGAACACCGGCAGAAGACCTCAGACCTCCCAAAAGGCAAAAATCTCCCCACGTACCTGGGTAGGGAAAAAGAAACAAGAAAAAACAGAGACAAAAGAATAGGGACGGGACCTGCACCAGTGGGAGGGAGCTGTGAAGGAGGAAAGGTTTCGACAAACTAGGAAGCCCCTTCACTGGCGGAGATGGGGGGTGGGGGGGAAAGCTTTGGAGCCACGGAGGAGAGCACAGCAACAGGGGTGCAGAGGGCAAAGCAGAGAGATTCCCGCACAGAGGATCAGTGCCGACCAGCACGCACCAGCCTGAGAGGCTTGTCTGCTCACCTGCTGGGGTGGGTGGAGGCTGGGAGCTGAGGCTCGGGCTTTAGAGGTCGGATCCCAGGGAGAGGACAGGGGTTGGCTGTGTGAACACAGCCTGAACAGGGCTAGTGCGCCACAGCTAGCAGGGAGGGAGTCCGGAAAAAAGTCTGGAACTGCCTGAGGCAAGAGACCATTGTTTTGGGGTGTGCGAGGAGAGGGGATTCAGAGCACCACCTAAACGAGCTCCAGAGATGGGCGCGAGCCACAGCTATCAGCGCGGATACCAGAGACGGGCATGAAATGCAAAGGCTGCTATTGCAGCCACCAAGAAGCCTGTGTGCAAGCACAGGTCACTATCCACACCTCCCCACCTGGGAGCCTGTGCAGCCCGCCACTGCCAGGGTCCCATGATCCACGGACAACTTCCCCAGGAGAACACACGGTGCATCTCAGGCTGTTGGAATGTGACACTGGCCTCTGCCGCCGCAGGCTTACCCCACATTCCGTACCCCTCCCTCCCTGCAGCCTGAGTGAGCCAGGGCCCCCTAATCAGCTGTTACTTTAACCCTGTCCTGAGTGAAGAACAGATGCCCTCAGGTGACCTACATGCAGAGGCAGGGCCAAATCCAAAGCTGAACCCCAGGAGCTGTGCAAACAAAGAAGAGAAAGGGAAATCTCTCCCAGCAACCTCAGGAGCAGCGGATTAAATCTCCACAATAAACTTGATGAACGCTGCATCTGAGGAATACATGAACAGAAAACGAATCATCCCAAAATTGAGGCAGTGGACTTTGGGAGCAACGATATATATTTTTTTCCTTTTTCTCTTTTTGTGAGCATGTATGTGTATGCTTCATTGTGTGAGTCTGTCTGTATAGCTTTGCTTTTACCATTTGTCCTAGGGATCTGTCTGTCCTTTTTCTTTTCCTTTTTTTTGGTGAATTTTTATTTATATTTTTTAATATAGTTTTTAGCGCTTGTTATCATTGGTGGAGGATTTGTTTTATGGTTTGGTTGCTCTTTGTTTTTTTTCTTTTTAATTATTTTATTTTTATTATTATTATTTTTCCTTTCTTTTTTTCTCCCATTTCTTCTGAGCCATGTGGCTGACAGGGTCTTGGTACTCCAGCTGGGGTCAGGCCTGTGTCTCTGATGTGGGGGACCTGAGTTCAGGACATTTATATTATGTGGAGCTGGGAGGTCTCTGGTGGACCAAATGGGGAAAGCTCTCCCAGAAATCTCCAGCTCAATGCTAAGACCCAGCTCCACTCAACAACCAGCAAGCTACAGTGCTGGACACCCTATCCCAAACAACCAGCAAGATAGGAACACAATCCCACCCATTGGAAGAGACACTTCCTAAAATCATAATAAAGTCACAGACACCCCAAAACACACCACCAGATATGGCCCTGCCCATCAGAAAGATAGGATCCAGCCTCATCCACCAGAACACAGGCACTACTCCCCTCCACCAGGAAGCCTACACAACCCAATGAACAAACCTTACCCACTGGGGGCAGACACTAAAAACAACGGGAACTACGAACCTGCATCCTGTGAAAAGGAGACCCCAAACACAGTAAGTTAAGCAAAATGAGAAGACAGAGAAACACACAGCCGATGAAGGAGCAAGGTAAAAACCTACCAAACCAAACAAATGAAGAGGAAATAGACAGTCTACCTGAGAAAGAACTCATAGTAGTGATAATAAAGATGATCAAAAATCTTGGAAATAGAATGGAGAAAATACAAGAAACATTTAATAAGGACCTAGAAGAACTGAAGAGTGAACAAACAATGATGAACAACACAATAAATGAAATTTAAAATTCTCTAGAAGGAATCAATACCAAAATAACTGAAGCAGAAGAATAGATAAGCAACCTGGAAGATAAAATAGTAGAAATAACTACCACAGAGCAGATAAAGAAAACAGAATGAAAAGAATTGAGGACAGTCTCAGAGACCTCTGGGACAACATTAAACACACCAACATTTGAATCATAGGGGGTCCCAGATCTACAAGAGACCCACTTCAGACCTAGGGACACATACAGACTGAAAGTGAGGGGAAAAAAAGGAATACCATGCAAATGGAAATCAAAAGAAAGCTGGAGTAGCAATACTCATCTCAGAAAAAACAGACTCTAAAATAAACACTATTACAAGAGACAAAGAAGGACACTACATAATGATCAAGGGATCAATAGAAGAAGATATAACAATTGTAAATATTTATGCACCCAACATAGGAGCACCTCAATACATAAGGCATATGCTAACAGCCATAAAAGGGGAAATCTACAGTAACACAATCATAGTAGGGGACTTTAACACCCCACTTTCACCAGTCAACAAATCATACAAAATAAAAATAAAGAAACACAATCTTTAAATGATACATTAAACAAGATGGACTTAATTGATATTTACAGGACATTCCATTCAAAAACAGAATACACTTTCTTCTCAAGTGCTCATGGAACATTCTCCAGGATAAATCACATCTTTGGTCATAAATCAGGCCTTGGGAAATTTGAGAAAATTGAAATACTATCAAGTATCTTTTCTGACCACAATGCTATGAGACTAGACATCAATTACAGGGGAAAAAAATCTGTAAACAATACAAACACATGGAGGCTAAACAATACATGACTTAATAACCAAGAGATCATTGAAGAAATCAAAGAGGAAATCAAAAAATACCTAGAAACAAATGACAATGAAAACACGATGATCCAAAACCTATGGTATACAACAAAAGCAGTTCTAAGAAGGAAGTTTATAGCAACACAATACTACCTCAAGAAACTAGAAACATCTCAAATAAACAACCTAACCTCACACCTAAAGCAATTAGAGAAAGAACAAAAAAAACCCAAAGTTAGCAGAAGGAATGAAATTATAAAGATCAGATCAGAAATAAATGAAAAAAAATGAAGAAAACAATACCAAAGCTCAATAAAACTAAAAGCTAGTTCTTTGAGAAGATAAACAAAATTGATAGACCATTAGCCAGACTCATCAAGAAAAAAAGGCAGAAGACTCAAATCAATAGATTTAGAAATGAAAAAAGAGAAGAAACAACTGATACTGCAGAAATACAAAGGATCATGAGAGATTACTACAAGCAACTATATGCTAATGAAATGGACAACCTGAAAGAAATGGACAAATTTTTAGAAAAGCACAACCTTCCGAGACTGAACCAGGAAGAAATAGAAAATATAAACAGACCAATCACAAGCACTGAAACTGAGACTGTGATTAAAAATCTTCCAACAGGGCTTCCCTGGTGGCGCAGGGGTTGAGAGTCCGCCTGCCGATGCAGGGGACACGGGTTCGTTCCCCGGTCCGGGAAGATCCCACATGCCACAGAGCAGCTGGCCCCATGAGCCATGGCCGCTGAGCCTGCGTGTGTGGAGCCTGTGCTCCGCAACGGGAGAGGCCACAGCAGTGAGAGGCCCACGTACCACAAAAAAAAAAAAAATCTTCCAACAAACAAAAGCCCAGGACCAGATGGCTTCACAGGCAAATTCTGTCAAACATTTAGAGAAGAGCTAACACCTATCCTTATCAAACTCTTCCACAATACAGCAGAGGGAGGAACAGTCCCAAACTCATTCTACGAGGCCACCATCACCAAAACCAGGCAAAGATGTCACAGAGAAAGAAAACTACAGGCCAATAACTCTGATGAACATAAATGCAAATATCCTCAACAAAATACTAGCAAAAAGAATCCAGCAGAACTTTAAAAGGATCATACACCATGATCAAGTGGGGTTTACTCCAGGAAAGCAAGCATTCTTTAATATATGCAAAATCAATGTGATAAACCATATTAACAAATTGAAGGAGAAAAACCATGATCATCTCAATGGATGCAGAAAAAGCTTTCATCAAAATTCAACACCCATTATGAAAAAAACCTTCCAGAAAGTAGGCATAGAGGGAACTTAACAGAATAAAGGCCATATATGACAAACCTACAGCCAACATCATTCTCAATGGTGAAAAACTGAAACCATTTTCACTAAGATCAGGAACAAGACTAGGTTGCCCACTCTCACCACTATTATTCAACACAGTTTTGTAAGTTTTAGCCACATCAATCAGAGAAGAAAAAGGAATAAAAGGAATCCAAATCAGAAAAGAAGTAAAGCTGTCACTGTCTGCAGATGACATGATACTATACATAGAGAATCCTAAAGATGCTACCAGAAAACTACTAGAACTAATCAATGAATCTGGTAAAGTTGCAGGATAAAAAATTAAGGCACAGAAATCTCTTGCATTCCTATACACTAACAACGAAAGATCAGAAAGAAAAATGAAGGAAACACTCCCATTTACCACTGCAACAAAAAGAATAAAATACCTAGGAATAAACCTACCTAAGGAGACAAAAGACCTGTATGCAGAAAACTATAAGACACTGATGAAAGAAATTAAAGACGATACAAACAGATGGAGAGATATACCATGTTCTTGGATTGGAAGTATCAACATTGTGAAAATGACTATACTACTGAAAGCAATCTACAGATTCAATGCAATCCCTATCAAACTACCAATGGCATTTTTCACAGAACTAGAACAAAAAAATCTTACAATTTGTATGGAAACACAAAAGACCCCTAATAGCCAAAGCAATCTTAAGAAAAACGGAGCTGGAGGAATCAGGCTCCCTGACTTCAGACTATACTACAAGGTACAGTAATCAAGAGAGTATGGTACTGGCACAAAAACAGAAATATAGATCAATGGAACTGGATAGAAAGCCCAGAGATAAAACCAGGCACACATCATCACCTTATTTTTGATAAAGGAGGCAAGAATATACAATGGAGTAAAGACAGCCTCTTTAATAAGTGGTGCTGGGAAAACTAGACAGCTACATGTAAAAGAATGAAGTTAACACACTCCCTAACACCATACACAAAAACTCAAAATGGATTAAAGACCTAAATGTAAGGCCAGACACTATAAAGTTCTTAGAGGAAAATATAGGCAGGACAGTCTATGACATAAATCATAGCAAGATGCTTTTTGACCCACCTCCTAGAGAAATGG
Organism: Neophocaena asiaeorientalis asiaeorientalis; assembly: GCF_003031525.2. Classification (NCBI taxonomy): domain Eukaryota; kingdom Metazoa; phylum Chordata; class Mammalia; order Artiodactyla; family Phocoenidae; genus Neophocaena; species Neophocaena asiaeorientalis. The sequence goes on along the minus strand of NW_020174050.1, from coordinate 5,437,440 downwards.
AAATAAAAATAAACAAGTGGGACCTAATGAAACTTAAGCTTTTGCACAGCAAATGTGGATGGACCTAGAGTCTGTCATACAGAGTGAAGTAAGTCAGAAAGCAAAAAACAAATACCATATGTTAACACATATATATGGAATCTAAAAAAAAATGATTATGAAGAACCTAGGGGCAAGACAGGAATAAAGATGCAGATGTAGAGAATGGACTTGAGGATATGAGGAGGGGAAGGGTAAGCTGGGATGAAGTGAGAGTGGTATGGACATATATACACTACCAAATGTAAAATAGATAGCTAGTTGGAAGCAGCCACATAGCACAGGGAGATCAGCTCGGTGCTTTGTGACCACCTAGAGGGGTGGGATAGGGAGGGTGGGAGGGAGACACAAGAGGGAGGAGATATGGGGAAAAATGTATATGTATACCTGGTTCACTTTGGTATAAAGCAGAAACTAACACAGCATTATAAAGCAATTATACTCTAATAAAGATGTTAAAAATTTTTTTAATTAAAAAATTTAGGAAAAGACAAAGAAGAATTATTAAAAGCAACAAGAGAAAAATGACAAATAACTTACAAGGGAACTCCCATAAGGTTAATAGCTGATTTCTCAGCAGAGACTCCACAAGCCAGAAAGGAATAGCACAATATATTTAAAGTGAGAAAATGGAAGAACCTCCAACCAAGATGAACCTACAACCAAGTTGACTCTACCTGGCAAGGTTCTCATTCAGATTCCACAGAGAAATGAAAAGCTTTACAGACAAGCAAAAGCTAAGAGAATTCAGCACAACCAAACCAGATCTACAGCAAATGCTAAGGAACTTCTCTAAATGGGAAAGACAAGAGAAGAAAAGGACCTACAACAACAAACCCAAAACAATTAAGAAAATGGTAATAGGAACATACATATTAATAACTACCTTAAACGTGAATGCATTAAATGCTCCAATGAAAAGACACAGACTAGCTGAATGGATACAAAAACAAGACCCATATATATGCTGTCTATAAGAGACCCACTTCAGACCTAGGGACACATACAGACTGAAAGTGAAGGGATGGAAAAAGATATTCCATGCATATGGAAATCAAAAGAAAGCTGGAGTACCAATACTCATATTACATAAAATAGAGTTTAAAATAAAGACTGTTACAAGAGACAAGGAAGGACATTACATAATCAAGGGATCAATGCAAGAAGAAGATATAACAATTATATATGCACCCAACATAGGAGCACCTCAATACATAAGGCAAATGCTAACAGTTATAAAAGAGGAAATCAACAGTAACACAAAAATAGTGGGTGACTTTAACACGTCACTTACACCAATGGACAGATCATCCAGACAGAAGATTAATAAGGAAACACAAGCTTTAATTGACACAAGAGAACAGATAGATTTAATTGATATTTATAAGACATTCCATCCAAAAACAGCAGATTACACTTTCTTCTCAAGTGCACACAGAACACACTCTCCAGGATAGATCACATCTTGGGTCACAAATCAAGCCTTGATAAATTTAAGAAAATTGGAATCATATCAAGTATCTTTTCTGACCACAGCACTATGAGACTAGATATCAGTTACAGGAAAAAAATCTGTAAAAAATACAAACACATGGAGGCTAAACAATACTTTATTAAATAACCAAGAGATCACTGAAGAAATCAAAGAGGAAATCCAAAAATACCTAGAAACAAATGACAGTGAAAACATGACAACCCAAAACCTATGGGATGCAGCAAAAGCAGTTCTAAGGGGAAGTTTATAGCAATATAATCCTACCTCAAGAAACAAGAAATATCTCAAATAACCAACTTAACCTTACACCTAAAGCAATTAGAGAAAGGACAAAAAAAAAAAAAAAAAACCCAAAGTCAGCAGAAGAAAATAAATCATAAAGATCAGATCAGAAATAAATGAAAAAGAAATGAAGGAAACAATAACAAAGATCAATAAAACTAACAGGTGGGTCTTTGAAAAGAAAAACAAAATTGATAAAACATTAGCCAGACTCATCAAGAAAAAGAAGGAGGGGATTCAAATCAATAAAATTAGAAATGAAAAAGGAGAAGTTACAATGGACACTGCAGAAATTAAACGGGGAAGGCCACAACAGTGAGAGGCCCGCAAACGGAAAAAAAAAAAAAAAAAAAAAATCTTCCAACAAACAAAAGTCCAGGACCAGATGGCTTTAAAGGTGAATTCTATCTAAAATGTAGAGAAGAGCTAACACCCATCCTTCTCAAACTCTTCCAAAAAATTGCAGAGGAAGGAACACTCCCAAACTCATTCTACGAGGCCACAATCATCCTGATACCAAAATCAGAAAAAGATACTACAAAAAAAAAAAATTACAGACCAATATCACTGATGAATATGCATGCAACAATCATCAACAAAGTACTAACAAGCAGAATCCAACAGCACATTAAAAGGATCATACACCATGATCAAGTGGGATTTATCCCAGGGATGCAAGGATTCTTCAATATATGCAAATCAATCAATGTGATACACCATATTAACAAACTGAAGAATAAAAACCATATGATCATCTCAATAGATGCAGAAAAGGCTTTTGACAAAAGCTCTCTATATTATTTCCACTTTCCCCCAACCCATTTTCAAAAAACAATGTCAAAATTCCTCAGCTGATTAAGGCAACCAGCCTATCTCGGTACAAACAGACTTTATCCTGCATTGATGAACTATAAGGAGAGTCCACTGAAAGTGATGAACTGTAGAAAATGAGGGATGGCACTACTCAGGACATGGGTCAGGAGGTGGTTTTTCCACCTTGCGTTTAAACGCAGCTTCCAGAATGTCCCATCTCTTTACAATGTCATTATAAACAAAAAGATTTGTGTCCAGGGGGCTGCCACCATAAAGAGTCACTGGTCTTTTAAGAAATCACTGGTACTTATGCACAACTCACATGGCCCCCAAACTTACAATAGGAGCCCTTATAAGTCTCCTCCTCCTATTCTTCTCTTCTGTTACAGTTCAGGCTCTAAGTTGAAGACTTGTTATCACAAGGCACACAAAGGCTTCTACCTTGCTTCCCTTCATTGGAAAGGTTCTTCCACTGACACACACAGGGTAACCATTGCACATTGCCTTCCACCAAAGGCTCTAGGACCTTGAACCATTTGGCCTGGGCAGGGAAACAAATCTTCTATGTGGTCCAAACCACAGGGGACTCAGAAAACAGCATTTGAACTATCTCATTTTGTACAAGTTAGAGGTTACACTTGAGACACACAGACTATTCCTCCCATATGTGCTCTAGGACAGTTCCGAGTTAGAATCTTATGAACTATATTTTCCTACATTATTTTCTAGGCATGAAGAAAGGAAGTTCAAGTACTACTTGTCCCTAGTTCTATTCTTGTCCCTAGTTCTATTCTAAGTAGGAAGTGAAACTGCACCAACTATACTCCCCCATGGCTTCTGTCTCACTTGCCAAGAATCCAGTAACTAAAGCTCAGATTTCATTTAGGAGACTCTGTAGGAAAGGCAGTCACCCTCAGGAGGAAACCTGTTCTGAGCACATCCATGTGTAATAGCAGGCCTGACACAGAATAGTCAAGTTCACAATGTCACTGGATATGGATGACCTGGTGTGGCCTTCCAAAACTCACTTCAAGGAAGGTCTTCTTGCTCCAGTTCCTGGGAGTGCTGTTGGCTGTCCCCTCCTCCCGAGTTTGTCTCTGCTGCAAAGCCATGCCCTTCCGTGGCAGCCCACACCCACTAACTGACTGCAGAAGCCATAGAGCAGCCAGCCATCAGGCCACCACCAAGCAACCCTGGACAGCCATACACATGCCAATGCTCCCATTGGCCTGGACACGGCACTGCTGTGCCTAGACTGAACTGCAACCACTTCTTAATCCCACTTCCTTTCCCACTCCTTTCACAGGATTTCTTCTCTAATAAGGGCTCTTCATGCCAAATTCCACCTCAATATCCAATTCTGAACAATCCGTCCTACAACAGGGGATAAAAGGGACACAGAGAAGCATGATTCTACTCTTCCTAGCCCTGATGCCTGGTCATCTAGTCAAAGTCCTTCCCAATCTACACCCTGTCAAATGAGGGGATCTGCCCAGTTCTGGCATCTCTAGAATATACCATGATTTCCAGACTCCTCTAGTTTCTAACGACACTCCAAGTCTTACACATTTTAGCAGCCCTAGAGTCCAACTGTATCTTCTGATATGTAATCTCCTCACCTATTCTTTCATCTGTACGCTGTGCCTGTTCTATGTGTCTATCTAAACACAGATGTCTAAAAAGCAAAGTTGGTCTTCCTCCTAGACTTATAGTACATTCAAGGGCCATCCAATGGTCTGGATAGAGTTCAAGAACTGGCTGTACACGTTCTTTCATTCCAGGGAGGATCCCAACACAGTCACCCCCAGTAGAGGGAAGTGAGTTACTATATTTCCATGTTCCATCACTAGAACACTCAGAAATTGAAACTCTGTACTACTTTCTCTCCCAGGAGACCTAAAAATGATGTAGATGCATTCTCTGCTCATGAAGTTTGATGGTGTCTAGAAAATCTACTAGATTGAGTCAGAACTGGGTTTTATGCCTAGTCTAAAACCCAAGCTGAATTACCTAAGATGTCCACCCATAACTTCCAGATGTGGTAAGAGACTAGAGCCCTAAGGTAGTCAAAAACATAGGATTTTATAAGAACTGTCTTGACAGAAACAGCATTTTAACTGATGTTCTACCTGAATATTCAGCTTCTCTGGAAAACCCCAAAATTCGGAACATTTTGAAGACAAGTTAAATACAGATATTCCTTGCCATCTGAACTTCCCATATGTAATTTGTTACAATGATCCGTAAAATGTCACTACTCAAGTGGCAGTGTACAAATTGCCAACCCAGTACAATGAGCCTGTGGGTGACACCTGCAAGTTCAGCTGCACACAAGTGCACCGGGGGATGGTGATGAGCTGTGGTCTTCTCGGAGTTTCCTCACAAGGTCCACATCTCATGCTCAAATTGTTTCATTTGCTGTGCTTGATCAGTTATCTTCCCCACCTGAGAAATATTACATGAATCCAGGAGGCCAAGAAAAGCTCCTCTGTTCTGGTAGTTGTTTGCTATAAACATCCCAAAACATGAACCCACGGAATATACACTCAGCTGTGTATTTACCCCTAAGATGATCTATGCCCAACTCCAGCAAGAGGAGCTGTATTTCACCCCACTCACATCCTCTGAAAGAGAGGCCTCTGGGAACCTGGGTAGAGAAGTGGATATGTGAGCAGAAGGGGAACTGTAGTGACCATTAGAGCCATACCTCCCACAGGCTGTTTCCAACCAACAGCTGAGTGCAGTAGGGACATTGGGGAAGGACCATTCCTGGGAGACCTGGGTTATCCTGAGGGGTGATTTCTGGTCTCTTAGTTTCCACTGACCATACCAAGACACTTAGTATTGCACCACAGTCTATCCCACTTCCTATCCAACAATTCTACCTTCTTACCTTCAAGGGTTAGACCAGCATTGTGGTTATGGCACCTCCAGATACTCCAGCCCCCTCTAAATTTCCTTTGCTGGCCTGTTTCACACCACAGAAAATTTCTTAAACACTCATCCCATCTCGGCACTGGCATGTCAGAGAATGCAAACCCACCTTTCAGATCTCACCACAAATCTTAAGCACCACATTAAAGAAACCTCTATATCTGAATATATCATGCCTGAAGATACCACCAAAGCTACTCCATTCAGAGGACAATGACCACCCAGGACAGAGGAGGTGGCAGGGTAACTCCTGAGTTACTGCATTACTACGGATTTTCATTTATCACATATCGATGGGATGCCTGAGATAAGGATACCTCTGTCCCAAAGTTGGTCAAGAATAAGGATTAGGAGACAGGAGAACTATTTACTGAGTTTCCACCTCACTGTTCTCGGGTCCAAATCTTTTGGATTCCTCTGTCCTTGTCTTCACGTTCCACCATATGCCACTTCATTCTTCTATTGACCCCCATGAACTTACTACCATCCCAGATGTAGCTGTCGACTAGTGGCAGCCATCAATATCTTCATCCTGCCTCAGAAAGAGGTAGATCACTGACCATCTGAAATGTAAGCGGCTGGAAGGACTCAGACTGACCAGGGAGGCCAGGACTCAGATCTGTTTCTTTGGACGGAGGCTCACTGAATACAGGCTGACTGGTACCTAGGCAACTCTATATGACCAATGCTGGCACAAGGGCTAGTGTTAATAACCATGACTTCAGTTAGCTAATCCTCCGTTTGGCATATGTTGTTTCTATTTGAAGAAATTTCCTTCCGAGTGCAACCCCCAACCCTGCCCAAGTCCACACCGCCGCCTTGCTCGGGAGGCACCCCTCCAGCTGAAGCCCTGCCCACCCTCGGGGTCGCCCACCAGGGGCCTGGGATGCACTATAAGAAGCTCCTGGCTCACCCCTGGATCCATCCTGAACATCATGTGACAGAGAAACTGGCCACGTGGATCGGACAAAATGCTGATGTGGGGCTGCTGCTGTGCTCTCCTTCTGGTCAACCATCCCTACTCAGCAGAGATCCGAGCTGCCCCTGGTGTTTCAGCCCTTCTATCCTGTGAGTTTTCTCAGTGTGTCAGCAAGACAAGAAAGGACAGAGACTGCCAGAACCAAGGTTGGCATTTCAAGGACCTTCAAGATGGCAGAGGAGTAGGATGTGGAGATCACCTTCCTCCCCACAGATACATCAGAAATACATCTACATGTGGAACAGCTCCTACAGAACACCTACTGAACGCTGGCAGAAGACCTCAGACTTCCAAAATTTTGCTTTCTGCTTTTTATTTGTTTTTGGTTTTTTGGTTTTGATAGTTTAGCTTTTAGTGTTTGTTTTTATTTGGGGGTTAGTTTGGTTGCGATCATTTTTGTTTTCTTTTTGTTTTTCTGAGTGTGGGTGTGTGTTTCTTTGTGTGTTATTGTCTGTTTGGTTTTGCTTTTACCATTTGTCTTGGGGTTTTGTCTGTTCGTTTCATGAGTTTTTTCCCTTTTCTTCCACACTGTGCAGCTTGCAGGGTCTTGGTGCTCTGGCCAGAGGTCGGGCCTGAGACTCTGAGGTGGGAGAGCTGAGGCCAGGACCGTGGACCACCAGAGAACTCCTGGCCCCAGGGAATATTAATCAGCGAGAGCTCTCCCAGAGGTTTCCATCTCAACAATAAGACCCAGCTCCACCCAAGGGCCAGCAAGCTCCAGTGGTGGACTCCTCACGGCAAACAACTAGCAAGACAGGAACACCTCACCCATTAGCCAACAGGCTGCCTAAAGTCATACTAGGCTCACGGACATATAGACGCAGTGGGGAGAGGGGATGGTGGGACAAACTGGGAGATTAGGTTTGACATATATACACTAATATGTATAAAAAAGATAACCCATGAGAACCTGCTGTATAGAACAGGGAACTCCACTTCGCTGTACAGTAGAAACTAACACAATATTGTAAAACAACTATACCCCAATTTTAAAAAAAAGGTGGGCATTTCAGTGTTTCAAGGTCCTTTTGGAAAAAACAAAATTTCCTTCCTTGCCTCAAGTTTCATCATCTCTAGACAGAAGTCCCAGAATCAAGGGTGGCTTCCCAAATTTTCTAGACATGGATTATTCATGACAGATTGTTTCCATAGCACTACCTTTCTTTATAAAAATAGCACCATTATTGGCAAACTCAGTTACAAGCAGGATAGCCTTGCGGATATAGGCTTTGTAACATTGGCCTTGGAAAAGACTTGCCAGCCCCCTTTTAGGAGCCCTTTCTTTCTCCTTCTGCCCCATTGTGAACTTAGCCTGAAAAGCCTTTAACATACATTTCTACTACCTAAATACCCAAGTTTATTAAGTTGCAAATTTGTTTTCATCTTGCAGATGATGGAGGAAACCAGTTTAATGTAATACCTACATCTCTCGTATGTTCCACTGAGCTCTATCACTTAGGATTGTTTGGTTGTAAGTGACGGAAAACCCCAACTGCAATTTCCTTGAGGTAGGAATACACTATCTTACAAAATGAAGAGTCAAGGTGTTTTGTCTCCTGAAATTGGTTCAAGAGGTCAGTTTTACCAAGAACCACATAGATTTCTTTCCTCGTCTGTCCTCTACTCAGTGTTTCTGCATTCATTCCTCAGGGTCCACATAGGGGTCTCACATAGGACCCTTGCTCCCGCCTTCTGGGACGGCTCTCCATGACAGCAAATACTCTAGGCTTCATTATCACTCCAGAATTTCTTCCAAAATATCTTCCCCCCAAAACGTGCTCCTTTCCAGCAATACCTCCTTGGGTTGTAGGGGCTAAAGAGACAGCATGTCCACACCTGAGTGAGTCACTATGGACATCAGTCTATGGGATAGAAATGGGACACTAATACGCTGAAGCCAGTCAGACCTATAACTGAGACTGACTGAGACTAACAGGAAACGTAGGAAGAGATGATTTCCTAAAAAAAAAAAAAAAAAATCAGGGGTATGTGTGACAATATGGGAATAAATGTTGAAGGATATGACAAGTCTCTTTCCTAAAACAAAAGCTCAGAGTAGGATGGCCAGCCTTCTGAGTTTGCAACTCCAATCTCACTGAGGAGTTCCCACTCTGAAAATCCCAGGTCTAGCTTTGACATTAAATATCATCCTTTGAAACATGTTACTTAGCCTCCCTGATCAAGGGCAAGGAGAAAACAAAAAATCTTAACTAGCATTTGGTACCGGATTGCCTACTCAAAGATAAGAAGTTCAGTTTTGTGATCTATTTCTCAGATGAATTTGGATGGGGGTATTATACTTCTGCAACATTTCCTCAGGAAATTGTAGATATACTACAATAGTTACTGTGGGTGCTCTCATTCACTTGGCCCCAAAGATGACCCAGTAACAAAATAAGCAATACATCTGAGGCAGAGCTGTTGTTGCATTGCATTTCCAGTAAGTTTCCCAAACAGACATCCAGCCACTTGACCACTTTTACGGAAGAGTTGAGTTGAAACCTATGACACAAGAACTCAGGCATAGAGCTGATAGGGAAATTTTCTCAATGCCAATTGCAGCTGAGATAAGGAACCATTAAACCAGCTGATAACTTATGATCCTATGAAGTGGAGGTAAGTTGAAGATTCAAACCCTCCCTCAGAGGTAAGTAGGTTTTCAAGTCTCTTTTGGGGACTCAGTGATTGGAAGCACAATCCTAGACTTCTTACATTTCGTGCCCTACTACAACGTCTGCAGATCCATGTTCATAGCAAGAGGGCCCAGTAATAGACATAAGGGCCAACACAAGGCCTGGCAAACAATATAGCTCAGGCACAAGTAAAGGGAATTACAAAACTGATACAGCTCATAGTCAAGGCCACCTCCTCTGTTCTCCCACCCCTGCACTGGTACCAAGGAATCTCCTCTGAACCCTCTGCGGGCAGAGCCTAGACTTGCACTGAGACCTCAGAGTCACTTGTCCACCAGGAACAGGGAAGGAGAACTTCTCCCTGACCATGAGGCAGAGTCACATCCCACGTGTACACATTACATGGTGGTGCCGCCTGAGATTCTCTCATGTCCTTGAGGGAAAGAGCTGCCTCATTTCATGTGAGGTCATCCCATTTTACATGCAACGTGGGTATGCCTCCTTGACATCTCCCACAAATTCTCGTCTTCCTCTCAGTCCCCGACCAGAGAGAACGAGAGCATGTTGTCCTATCTTGATGTAATAGAAGCTGTTCTGGGAAGAGCATGGCCTGGTATGTAAAATCAAATATTTTCAACGCCAACTATTGCCTCTTTTATTCTTCACATGTTTTCTATGCCAAGGTTTAATTTCTGCTGAGGAACAGAGATCTCAGACCTCTGGTTATAGAGCACAAGCAGGTACTTTTCAAAATGGTGAAAAAAGTCTCCCACGTTTTAGCGTCGCACGCATCGACACTGGAGGTGGCCACTCAGTCCTAACAACCAGTAAGATACTGAGAATGAAAAGAAAAAAGACGATGCCTCCCAGATGCATACAAGAAAGGACGGTCCAGGGCAAACTGTTGTCCCCTAGATTGGAGAGACAGGCAAATACAGAGAGGCCCTGCACTTGTACTGGGAAACCACAAGGGGAAACAGGAGGGCGAGGAAAACCTGAACTATACTTGACCAACTGCTTGATGTTAAGTGCAGACATACCTGAGATTTAAATACTCCAGGGGGACCCAGCCATCTGGAGCCCTCACAATAACATGAGGTTTCCCTGTAGGACCTCGACTAGGTTCCCACAGCAACATGAGAAAAATCTACCCTTGTGTCTGGCAGGGAAAGGAGAAGAGGAACCATTTAAAAGAGGCCACAGCCCTCTGTAAAGAATAAGAGTGACCTTAAGGCAGACAGTTCTAGAGTCTGGACCTACCTTTGCCCAAAGGCAGAGAAAAAACATCTTCCACGTAGTCCAAACCTCCTGGCATGAAGGAGAGCGTGTTGATGTTAGTCAATTTGTACAAGCTCCAGAACTGACATCTGACAGGAATACAGACCATTCCGGGTAAGTGTGCTCTAAAATGGTCCCCCAAATTGGAACCCTACAGATTTGTTTCTCCTGCAGTAGTTTCTTGATTCCCTAACATTAAGTAGGTTAAGAGAATGGAAGTTCAATGTATCCTGCTCTTCTGCGAGTCTCCAAGTCCTACTTGGAATAGGAGTCACTCTAGCTCCCCCGTGGCTTTTTGCTCAGCTGCCGGCATCCAGTAACTAACGCTCCAATTCCATAGTAGGGGCTCTGTAGGAAAAGGAGGGGCCCTCAGGAGGAAAGCCGGCTGAGCTCATGCATGTGTAAGAGCAGGCCAGGGACTAAGGAGGAGGCTCCTGTTCACAGAGTCACTAGATACGGAGGACGTGGAAATGTACCCCTGGCGCTTCGTGAGGGAAGGGTTTTCTGTTCCAGCTGCTGAGAGGGCTGTCAGCAGCCTCCAGGTGTGAGGTCCCTCAGGGTTTGCTTCAGCTCCAAGGATGTGCTCTTCCCCTGACAGCCAACATCCAATTACTGAGTGCAGAGACATCCAAACGCCAGCCACTTCAGGCCACCGTGGGGCAACTCTGATGGACCACAAACATGCCGATGCCCGTGTGGGCCTAATGCCAGGGAGGACCCAACAGAACCACCATTAGTAGCAGGAGATGAGTTTCCAGATCGCCGCATTCCTACCACTAAAACGCTCAGAAAATTGAACCTCTATACCTCTCTACCTTCCAGGAGACCTGAAATAATGTAGATGCACTTTCTGCTCATGTAAACATAATGGTGTCCATAAAAATACTCTAGACCAGTCAGAACTGGGTTCTACATCTGGCCCAACACCCAAGCTGAATTACCCTAAGATGTTTACCTGTAACTTCCAGATTTAGTAACATTTAGATCATAACCCCCTAGGCTGTAAAACAAACAAACAAAAACCCATCGGATTCTATAAAAACTGCTCTAACTCATATAAAGCACTATAACTAGGATTCTTAGTTTTCCACCGTCTCAGAAAGAGCTAAAAAATTTCTTCTGAATCAAAGTTCAGTAGAGCTGTTCCTTACAATCTGGACTCACCATCTACGGTTTGTTTTAATGACTGGCGGTACGTTCTACAGACGAGTCACTATGCAAACTGAAAATGAACTAAAAGGAGCCTGTGGAGGACAGCAATGAGTTCAGCGGCGCAAGGGCAGGGCGGATGCCACTGAGCTGCGGTCTTCTCTGCTGTTTCCCCATAAGGTCCCCATCTCATGTTCACATTGTTTAATTTGCTGGGCTTTATGCACCATCTTCCCCACATGAGGAAATTAGATGAGCCCTAGAGGCCAAGAAAACTGCCATGTCCAGGGAAGAGTTATATGCAGTAAACATCCTGCAAGGTAGACGCATAAAAGACACATTTAGCCATGCACTGAATTCCTTCTGATGCCATGGGGTTTTTTTCTGTGTTTAAGAGGAAAACATAAATGTTGGTTTTTGGAAAAGGAAACAAACTGCTCAAGCACAGGTCCTTTTGAAACTGATATTCTCCACTATGTGACACTCCAGCCACTGACTGAGGTGTGTCCCATTGCTACATAAGAGCCAACTCCACTTCTCTGGAGTCCTTTGCTCTGCTCTATCCTTCAGAGTCCATGCTGCCCCCACTGAGGTGTTCTTTCTGCTAAAAAACTTCAGCTTTGCATTTTCTCCTTGAGATTCATTTTCTTTTTAGCTTATTCTCCATTTTTTTTCCTCCAAAACCACCTCCATCCAGGGTTGTATAGCCAGGATATCCCTTAGGGTCATCCATAGTCAATCACTGCTGTCTCTTTTTCCCTCCCAAGCCCTCTAGGAGGCTGCCCAGCTCAGGCTCCAGCCCACAAGGGCCCAGGAAATACAGCTCTTCTGTGTGATCGAGTGCTGCCATCTCCTGGCCAAAACACAGAACTCAGTTCTAGGATGTTTATTCCACACTTCACCCTCGGGCGTTGTGGGATTCCCCAACCTGCTCTGCCAGCCAGGATGGGAGAGGAACTCAGGACCACCTACTTCTCATAAGGCATAGAACATCTTACAGTAAGTCAATATCAATGTCTTATGAACCCAGAAACCTCACTGCTTCTAGATTCCTAAAACATTTCCCTCACTGAGGTTGAGCCGCAAAAGTATTGATCCTCTGGTCAAATGAGCCAGGTGAAGGCGTCTAGAGAAGCGGTGCTGCCCGGCTTTTAGCTGCAGACTTCCTTCACATGGAGTACAAGCTCGATTCATTGTCATTTGGGGTTGGCTCCTGAGTGACAGCACATGGGAAGTATACATTCTGATGTAAGATTTGTTATAAATACAGAGCATCTCTTATTGGTCTGAATGGGTAGATGAACTCTGCTTCCCCCAAAGACAAACTGACAAATGAAAGGCAACATTGCTACGTAGGATCAAAGGATTTTCTACCAAGTATCTGTAACCAAGGATAAGTCTTCAGCCTCCCATTATATACAAATTCATCAGTTTGAAGTGTAGGTACAAAGTAGGACTTTTTTAAACCTTAACCTTTTTTTTTAATATCACGTCTGTAACATCAGTAACACGCCACTCCATCATCTGACAGAAGTGGCTTAATAGGAGCTTCCTCATGTACATCCAGGGGTCCACTGTAGTTGAGTGAACCCAGGCCCCTCCAACTAGAATCATAAGCCTGACTGTGATCTAGGATTCTTCAAGTGACCTAGAAGTTCCCAAATCTGGATACAGTTTATAGCACACTGACCCAAGAGACTAGAAACGCAGGTATGTTGTATTTCCTCCAAGGTCAGACAAGTTTGCGTATACCTCTTATAGAATTCTACCTGGCCTTAGAGAGCTCATCTATCAGGAAATTAGGAATATCAGCCTTCACAGGAAACTCCATATAGGAATTCTATATAAAAGCAGACCTTTCAATAGCCAGGTCATGGAAGCAACCTAAATGCCCATCGACAGACAAATGGATAAAGAAGATGTGGTACATATATACAATGGAATATTACTCAGCCATAAAAAGGGACGAGATTGGGTCATTTGTAGAGACGTGGATGGATCTAGAGACTGTCATACAGAGTGAAGTACGTCAGAAAGAGAAAAACAAATATCGTATATTAACGCATATATGTGGAACCTAGAAAAATGGTACAGATGAACCGGTTTGCAGGGCAGAAATTGAGACACAGATGTAGAGAACAAACGTATGGACACCAAGGGGAGAAAGCGGGGGGGGGGGGGGGGGATGGTGTGATGAATTGGGAGATTGGGATTGACATGTATACACTGATGTGTATAAAATTGATGACTAATAAGGACCTGCTGTATAAAATAATAAAATTAAATTTTAAAATTAAATAAAATTACCACTATTCCCTTTTAAAAAAAGAAAGAAAATCAGCTATACCCCTTTATAAAAATAAATTACAAAAAAACCAAACAAACAAAAAAAGCAGACCTTTGATGTAACTTGTTACTGTAGATTTTCAGTCCATTCTGAAGGACAAGAAAAATGACAGGTGACTCATCACGCATTGTCCAAATAGAACAGGGCTTGAAGTCTGGGTCTACCAAATGGGTAAGAAATCCATCTCAGCCACCAACACCCTCTCTGCCCAAAAGTGACAGGTGTCACTCATTTCTTGTTCCCTAACCAGCATGGTAAATGGGATCTTGCTACTACGGAACAGGACCTGCGATCCCAAGGCAGCTTCTACCTTCTACTTTTGTCAGTAAAAGAATCACAACTACACAAGTTTCCTTATTACCCGATGATCAAGTGTTTCTTTCACCCCTGATCTGAAGGGACAAAACACCAAAGAGTTTTATTCTTGAACTACAGCCTAGATTCTTCAAGCATCTGTCAGCATCACTGATACTGTTTTAGGATTAGGAAAGAGACCAAGTTATGTTCCACATGCTAGCCAAAGCCTCTTTCCAAGTCAAAGCATCTTGGCCATAACCTATGATTGTAGCAGCACTTAAAACACCCCTCACAGACCCCCTACTTAGGGAGAGTAATTGACAGCTCCAGGTGCTATACTACAAATCCACTGAAGTGAAATAAGTGGCCCAAGATGAGTATATACTTGTCCCTAGGCAGTGGTCAATGACCTGGCCATCTAGTCCACGCCCAGATGAAAAAGGACTGCAAAAATCAGAGGAGGAGTTGTAGGAGGAAGCATAAGGATGTGTAAGATATGCAGATTTAAGTCACTTGGGGGATGAAGGCTACATACATGCCCAACTACATGGATTGCCAGTTTTGAAAGACAATCTAGAGATGACTGTTGAATCCCATATATGGCACTGTTTAAGGAGGCCAACTTGCTACTTAGTAGCAAGTTAACTACTTTGACCACGTTAAGCCCCTTCCATTCTAGAAAAGCCAGAAATTGAACCTCCTAATCTTGATATGTATTTGTCTTTCCTGTTTGTAGAGCCTCAAACATTACTACTCTGGTGACGTCTGCCATGTTCCGTCCATAGGCTTGGATATCACAGAGCGAAGCACTTGACCAATGGACTCACTTCACAGAATGGAGGTGGGGAATAGCCCTCTGTTCATGGGGTCCCACTCCTCATATCACATCACACACACTACCAACCCTTCAGAAGCATCTAGCTTCTGAGAAAGTTGAAAGAACATTCAGAAAGCATAGCAGAAGCACTGAGTTAACAGGCTGTTAAGTCTTGGCTGTCTTCTCCAGGACACAGTCTTTACGTTAAAGATACACTGTATCCCTAATAGAAGACATCTATATACTCTATCCCTAGTAGGAAGACTCCTTGTGTCCAAGAATCAGGAGGTAGAGACTAGAACGATCCCATTCTCCATTACTCCAAATAGCCTAGTGAGTCATTTTATGAGTCATATTCGCAAGGATAACCGATCCTTAGCAGCGGGAGGAGGTTGGGCTACCTTTACATGATGAGAGCGGGGAAGCATGTGTGTGGAATCCAGGTGATCCACTTGATATGTCCTTATACATCCCTCCTTGCCCCATCATACTTGATACATTCAGCAGTCCAGGCTTGAAAGGGTATGAATAGCAAGGATTCAGACCCCCTTAGGATGACGGTTCTGGTCACACCACCAGACTTCAGATGAGGGGATAGCCAGGGGTGAAGAGAGTTTAGAGTGGAGAAGGGAGAAGATGGGTATTTGTTGTGACCCACGATCAACTCCAGCAAAGGGAGCTGTACTTCACCCCACATCCTCTGAAAGAGGGACCTCTGGGAACCATGATGTGCTGCTCTGCGGACCTGGGTAGGGGCTGTGGTAGCCATTAGAGACCGTGCCTGTTTCCAACCAATGACTAAGTGCAGTAGGGACACTGGGGAAGGCCTATCCCTGGGAGACCTGGGTCTTCCGAGGGGTGATTTCTTGTCTGTTACTTGCTCTTGACCAAGGCACTTAGAATTGCACCACAGTCGAACTCACTTCCTATTCAACATTTCTTCCTTCTTTCCTTCACAAGATCACACCTGCATTGTTCTAATGCCTCTCCTAGAATCCTTCAGCTCCTCTCCTCAGTTTCCTTTATTTCTTTTTTCCTGAAAAGTTTCCTTAATGAATCACGTTTTGTCATCTCAGATGACAAAAAAGAGTAGAGAAGTTTGGGATCTCAGTGAAAGACTAAACCTGTACAATACATTCAGCTGCGACAATAAGTTTATATGTGCCTGTAGTTACCTATAAGGCTATTCCAAGCAGAGTGAAGATGACCATCCATCTAAGGCAGAAGAAGGGGCTAGGCACAGCTCCCGAGTTACCTTAACACTATGGATATTAACTTTACCCCATACTGATGTGCTGTTTGAGGTATGTGGATCCTCCTTTTCAAAAGTTAGCCCCTACCCATTCCAATCCTAATATCGCGCTACTGGCCACTCTACCACCTCACATCTGCTCGTGGCCAATTACTTTGGACTCTTCTGTTCTAGTCTACTCATTCTGCCGTATGCCATTCTCTCTGCCATTGACCCAGATCAACTCATGACTTTCCTGGGTATAATTATCTATTTGTGGGCCCCATCAATGTCCCCCATCCTTCCTCAAGAAACTAATCACTAAGTATCCCAAAAAGTGGCTAGAGGAACTCAGACTGACCAGGGAAGCCAGGACTCAGATCTACTCCCTTGGGTTGGAGGCTCACTGGATCCAGGCTGACAGGACCCTGGGCAACTGTATACCACCAACGTTAGCGCAAAGGCTGGTGCTATTAGCCATGATGTCACTCAGCTAATCCTTCGTTTTTAGCGTATGTTTCCACTTAAGCTTCTTCCTTCCTTGCAAACTTTATTCCTTTTTGGACAGAAATCCCAGAAGTGGTGCTAATTAAGTTTTGACTTGTATTATTCATGACATACTCTTTGAAAGCACCACCTTGCCTTTATAAAAATGGCATAGATGCTGGTCAAGTCAATTATAAGCAGGACATCCCTTTGGCTAAGGGATCATTTTTATTTTATATTGGTCTTGACATAGCCTTTCCACCTCCCTCTCGGGTATCCTCTCTTCTCCCCTGTCACGCATTGTGAATTGTATAGTCTGAAAGTCTTTAGTATTATGTCACTACCTCACTGCCCAAATTTATTAACTAGCAAGTCGACTTTAACATTGCAAATGAAGGAAACCAGTTTATTCTAATACCCACATCTCAGGGATATTCCACTGGGCTGCAACCATTAGGATGCTTTTGGTTGCAAGGGACAGAGAGCCCAAACTGATTGTCTTAAGATGGGAATACATCAGCACAAAATTGAGACGTCTCAATCTAGAGTTGTCTCCAAGTAAGACTGGTTCAAGTGGCTCCAACTTCTGGGAGGTTCAAGGTTCCTCCTTAATGATAACAAGTATTCTACCTTGTTATCTTAGACGTATTTCTTCCAAATGCACCTCTTGAAAATGAGTTTCATTTTCAGCAGTATTTCCTTGGGTTTATAATTGGTGAATAGATAGCATGCCCATTCCTGAACTAGTCGCTATCATCACTGGTGTATGGGTAGGACTGAAGTAAGACCTATGGTTGAGAATGACCAAGGTTAGAGAGAAACGGAGGAATCATTTCCTAAAAGAAAGTCGAGGATATGTTTGTCTGAAAATGTGGAAATAGCTGTTCAGGAAGGATCTGACAAAGTCTCTTTTAAGACTCAAGTCCAGAGTTCATAACTCTAAGTTCACAACTCCTTTCTATTGAGGATCCCCACTCTGAGAATTCTAGGTCCATCTCTGACATTAGTTATTATTCCTTAAGACCTGTCAAGTTTACCTCCATGATTAAGGGCAAGGGAAAAACGACAAAAACAAAATGGTAGCTGGACACTTGGTGTTTATATGCCTACTCCAAAACACAAAGTTCGGCTTTATGAACTATTTCTGAAATAATTTGAGATGAAGGTATTATACTGAAGCCACAGCTCCTTAGACAGCTAAGGAAATTGTGAGCATACTACAATAGTTACTGTGGGTGCTCTCCTACCTGATACCAACCCTACCAAATGACTACCGATTAACAGATTCTGCCATACATCCAGGGCAAAACAGCAGTTGTATTGCATGTCTAGTAGGTTTCCGTTTAGACAGATAGTCGCTTGGTCAGTTTTTAAAGACTTGTGAGTTGAAACCTAAGACACGTTAAACTCAGGTATACAGACATTGGTAAAGTTTGTCAATTGCAAGTGCAGCGGGGATGGAGAACCATTGAACCAGCTGATTACCTTCACCCCATGGAATCTAGAGATAACAGCTTCAGGATTCATACACTGCCTCAGACATGAGTGGGTTTTAAACCCTCTTTGGGGGACCCAAAGATCTCCAACCTATTTTCTAGGCTTCTTGCACTTCATTCCATGCTCCACTGTCTAGATCCATGTCCACACCAAGAGGGACCCCATAGTAGAAACAAGGAACAACTCTGAAGACAGCAGAAAAGAGCTCCACTCAGATCTCCTATAATGGGCAGTGTAATTGACAGGTCCCGTACATAACCCACGGCAGGGAGACTACGGCAACCCCATTTCTACAAGACACTGGACCCCTCTTCTCAGGCAACTTTGAAAAATTCCCTATCAGCCTACCCAAACCTCTTGTATAACTTCATTAAGTCTGAGACTTTATCCCCACCTACCTTCTTTCCTCCCTTGCACGGTGAAAGCTCTCCTGCCTTCTGAGGCTCCTTTTTCCCTTTATAGGAGCTTCCTTCACTACGGCCCTGCCCATCCAATTCTGTCTTGGCATTTTCTCCAGGGATTTCACCCAACACAAGATATCACTTTTCATTCTTACATTCCTTCTATGCCAAGGTTTAACTTCTCCAGATCTCGGACTGTTTTGGTTGTAGGGGGCAAGCAGGTGGTATTCAAAATGGCAGAAGAGATTCCAGTTTCCACCTCCATATGTATGTGCTTGGAAATCACAACTCTATCCTAACAAGTGGAAATCTAAACAGACCAAAAAAAAAAAAAAATACACAACCCAATTCTAGGATTCATATGAGAGGGGAAGACACAGGGCAAACTGTGATTGAGGAGACAAACAGGTGAATAGAGGGAGTCCCAGATTATAAGAGGAGAGTCAAGGGGAACCCACAGTGCAGCCGATAATCTCAGCAGTTCTTGACCAACTTCTGGAAGTTTAACGCACACAAGTCTGAGTTAAATACAACAGGGGGACCCAGCCATAGGAAGCCCTACAGTACAATGAGGTTTACTGCCAGGAGCTCTACTAGGTTCCCACAGTTAGGAACAAAGACAAACTCCTTCCCACAGGGGGAGAGGAAGAAAGATCATTTAAAATATGCCAGAGTGCTCTGTTCTTAACAAGGCCTGGCCTCAGGGGAAACTAGTACATTAGAGCCTTACCTTACTGACCTGGAATGGAAATACCCAACTCCAACCCACTCAAGCCATCATGTCCCACCTACAGGGGAGAAAAACAACTGATACACTTGTGAAGTGTACAGTCCCAAGACATGGGCTTATCGAAACCCTGATACCTAATCATATGACTATGGAATACTTCTCCACACCTCACCACCATATTACTAAAGTCTTATTTACAGTAATTCCTTTTACCTGGTATATCAATCTGACTGTCATGAAAAAATTACAAGGCATACCAAAGGTAAAATAGAAGAAAAAGCACAAATTGTTACGTGGTCTCCATTTTATTCACTTTGTTTCTTCTGTCCATCCCCTGCATGGTATTTTTTCAACCACTTGGACAAAACCACAATGACACAGATTCCTCAATTGGAACAAAATCAAGAAAACTTATTCATAATGGGCAACATATGGACACGGTGCATTTCAAAGTAGAACAAAATCCCCTGGGCACTTTAGCAACAAAACCAAGTCACTTATAACTTCAACAGTAGCACTAAGCCAGAAGATAGCATAGAAAATTTAAAGAAACTATGACCCAAAGGTTTTATAGAACAAAGAACTGATTTTCACAAGTCCGCAAGCTCTCCTAAACATACAAGGCTTAGAATGCTGCTCCAAAAAGCCCTTCCTTAGACCCCACTACAGAACAAGCTTCAGAACAAAAGTGACCGGTGAGACGCCAGTATTGAGACTCTTATCCCTGCTAGGAGGCAGTGCCAGGATGTTCACTGTACAGCAAAAAAACCACGAAGTGCTTCCGTACTGATCTGTTGTCTACCCCTCTCCCCCATGATGACCTACTTCAGCTTCCAGGTGGCCCCAACAGTAGAAACTTCTCAGCCTGCAACTGGTTGAAATTTTGGAGCGTTCCAGAAGATGAAGTAGGTGTCTTAAGACCAGAGCAAGGGACTTCAGGAATCTACCTGGAGAGAATTTCTTCTGTGGTTAAGCCCAAAGGCAAGCCTGTGCACCATGAGGGATCATGTAGGAAGGTATTATGTGAAGGAGTAGAGGCAAAAGAATCTTACCTCCCCCCTATTTATCCTTTTCCTCCTCTAACCACAGGATTGTAAGTGAACCATGTTGAGGCCGTGCCCATATCTCTTCAAGTTCCTTTCTACCATTTCTCTACCCTCAGCTCTGCCTCTCATGTGACTTCCAGGGCGAGCTCCTGCATCTCTTCCTGATCGCTGGCCTTGGATTATTTCAACTGTTTTGCCTATACACCCTAAGATCTAGATGTCCCTGAGGGTTTATACTTTCCAGTCTCCAAAGTAAGGGTATATTAACTAATGACTGTCAAACACGCCTTTGAAAGTCTAACTTGCAACTGAATGTAACTTGTAGTCTAGTGCTCCCCAACACGATCCAGGTGGATAATACAGAGAACAGGATTTTGCCCGAGATCAGTTGCCCTTGGCTTACGTACTAACCCCTACCCAACTTCCCCATTCCATCACTGATTTCTCCTGGGAATACTTCCATGATTACATCTATTCGAATCTTTCAAGGTCTTTTTTCCAAGAGGCCCAAACTAAAATGACATTTCACCTCCTTTTAAATTCACGACGTTCATGGCACTTCTGGTTTTGGTGATCTGCTTCTTTATTTAGTAGTGTTATAGGATTAACACACTGGGGGTTTCCCCTTCTAGCCCTGGGCTTCAGGGAAACCCTCTATCAGAGGCTGTCAGTGCTCAGCCCACACCTCCTTCAAGCCCCTCCCAGTTTCAGGCAGAATAGCTCCTGGTGATTTGAGTGCCAACAGCCAGTACTTATGTCTCTGTTGTGGGAGGAAGGGGTTGCCTAAAGGCGGCCCAAGGGCTTGGGGATTTATGTCACCCCAGTGGCAAACTTTATTTCAAAAGGGATGAGATGGTATCAATACTTTTGTGCTTTCCCTTCACTGGAACAACTGAGGTATGACCCAATACTGTCTCCAGAGGTCCTCTGCCATATGCCCATGTTTCCCATTTATGAGACTCTACTGGATTTCACCCCATGTTTTACCTCCCCTTGGTACTTCTCTACCTCCCTATGAGGTTTTACCTTTAAGGCGGCCCAAGGGCTTGGGGATTTATGTCACCCCAGTGGCAAACTTTATTTCAAAAGGGATGAGATGGTATCAATACTTTTGTGCTTTCCCTTCACTGGAACAACTGAGGTATGACCCAATACTGTCTCCAGAGGTCCTCTGCCATATGCCCATGTTTCCCATTTATGAGACTCTACTGGATTTCACCTCATGTTTTACCTCCCCTTGCCCATCTTACTTCTCTACCTCCCTATGAGGTTTTACCTCATTATATGTCCTGATCCCTCATGAATTCTCGCCTTAAGGTCTGCGTCTAGAAAACTCAACTTACACACTCCAAACTTCTGGCCAGCCCTTTCCCCAGCTAAGTCTTTCACACACAGCACCTGCCTCTCACAAGCTTCCATGTATTCCACAGCAGTTCCATTCAAGCAGATGCTGCTACCAACCACCTGGTCCATTTACATCTCAGCACCCTCTAGTGGGCTATTTTGACCGCAGTGATGTGGCACTAGAAGACATGAGCCATTTTCTCTGGCTCCTGGCAAAAGAAAGTTGTGAAGATACCAAAAGTATCCTGAAGTTGCTGTGTGAGTCCATCAGCTTCACCCTCTTCCCAGAATGAATGAGGTCACATCCCTTTTACACGGACCAACATCTGAACCTAACACCACCAAGATCCACATATCTTAGGCTCCGCAAACCATGAATATGACCATCCCTGTGATTACCTGGAGCACCACTTCCTAGAGGAAGTGAAAGGCCTCAAGGATATAGGTGACCACCTGACCAGAAGGTGCAGACAAGCCTCAGAATAGGTGAGAGGTACCTTTCTGAGAAATTCAACCTCAGGCATGAATGGGGCCACCTGAGCTCAGCTGCCTTCACTACCAGTTTTCCCGTGTTGACTGTCTCATCCAGGCTCTTAGTGCTTTTGTGTCTCAGGCTAATTGGGTATGTTTCAGCTAGATTCAAATCAACCCTTAAATATCCCCAATATCGTCATATCCGTCAAATTATACTCTAAGTTGGAGCAATAGCCATGGAAATGACTAGTCTTAGCCATTAGAAAAGCTGTGTTATGGCATTAAAGCAGGAGACTTGACCTTGTTCCTTTTTCCCCTTCTGGACTTTACAGAAGCCTCTTTGGTAGAAGTGAATTAAGGGAAGATTTGAAACCAAGAGTCTTTGTTTCACCCACAGTGGTTTTTCAGTTAAGTTGTGCGTTTGGTTTTACACAGAATACATCTGGCTTAAAGGGATCAAGGATAGTTCTCTACATACAGCAAGTCTGGAGATGGGCAGTTATTGAAGTTCTGCTACTTAGTGGTATCTTCAAGGACTCTGGCTCTTTCCATCTTCTCTTCTATCATCTTTAGCTTGTTGACTTGCCAACATGCTTTTAATTGAGGCACAATAAGGTGGCAAGTGCCGCTGTCACAATGATGTTACAGGCACAGAGAACCAAATCCTTTTCTATTTGATTTTTAATCGACTGAGAACTAGCTTTTGCAGAAGCCTTCCAGTGGCTATATGTTTTGTCTCATTAACTCTTTCTTAGCTCTTCTTGAAGCTAAGTGTAACGATATTTAGTTTTCACCACCTCTTTTTTGGAGGCAGACAATAAGAGGAGTTAGGTATGACTGCTAGGTTAGCCAGCCGACAACACCACAGAGGTCTTGAACCCAATTTGAAAGCCCCAGGCTTAAAGTAGTAGGATCCAACTCTTCTCCTAGGGCACACATATCCCTACTCTCATTGCTTGGTAACCATTTCTTCAAGGCAAAGGAAGCGCAAGTGCCACAACCACTTATAGACCAACGTCAGTGGACTCTGGGATGCTGGCGACTAGGTCCAGCACAAGGCACAACATACTCCCTCCCTCTTCCACCCCTGGGAGATCAGCTTTGAAACGTTTGCCCAGAAAGCCCCGAATCAGGAAAGGAATCTAAACAGTGATATCGCCCATACTTTGTTTCAACTGACTCCTGAGGCAACAAGGACAGTCACAAGCACAGCTGCCATTTCCACATAAAATATTGCCCAAGGATCACACGTGAAAGTAGGAAGCTCACATCATGGACTCCAGGCCCACCAGAAGGCCCACAGCAGAAAATAAGAGGGAATTACTTCCTGCTACTGCCTTCACTCTTCACCAGGACTGCCTGAGTAACCTCATTCTCAACTCTGTTTACCTCTCTACAGCCAACCTCTCTGTTTACCTCTCTACCTTTCTCTGTGTACCTCTCTACAATTCAGGGCTTTGCTACTATACCTCATACAGGCCAAGCAGCCACGCCCCACACTGCTGCTTCACCTGGATGTTGATGAGCTACTGAAGACAACATCAGCCTTAGGGCCAAGACCTGCTCAAACACCAGGGTGACAGGCCTTCCACGGGCTCATACGCTTTTGGTCATATTTCAACAGGAGGTTCCTCAGTGGTAGAATTCCACTTGAACCTGACAGTAGGTGGATGTCTGACCACTACACTCAAAGTCAGACTGAGCTCTAAGCCAGCTAGCTAACTTCGAGGGGTTAGACATGATCTCCCCACTTCATTATGGAGGTAGAAGAAATCTGAGCAGGTGAACTAACAGCTCATTACAGATTATAGTTCAAGTTGGCTCCAAGTCTGGGAGGTCTCCTTTAGATACATGGTGGTACAACCTACCGCTGGTTATCTGATATTCATTTTCTTCTTCCTTTTAGTAAGAGTCCCCCAGGTTTAGGTAAGCACACAATCCCCCAGCTAAGATTATACGATGAGCTTTTTTATTCAGCTAGTTGTGACCATGCAACTAGATACTGGGCAATGGGATGTTGACAGAAATTAAGTGCAAGTGTCATCATGCCTTTACAAAAGAAGCTGCAGACCTGCCACCTTCTTTGGGTTCCCTTTTGGCTGTCTGGAAAACAGATGGTGGTCATGACGAGTCATCTTTGACAACCCAGAGAAACAGCTTGGAGGATGCTTCATCAAAAAGATGGACAGATCCCAAATCTATGATTGGCCCCGAAGAACAAAACCACCCTATGGAGTAATTACTAACGAACTTTCATGACAATGTTTTCCCTCATAAATTTTACATCTGTTAAGGTGGTCGAATATGAAAGTGGCCGAATACGAATATCCTAAGATGAATGGATACAAAATGCTATCTACCCACTTTTTCGACGCAAGTCACCCAAAGAAGCAATCCTCTCCAGTACAATACTCCAGTAAGGGCAATGGACCAACTCCACCTTTTGAAAAGTTGCTCTACTCTAGAACCTCCTACAGCGATCAGAACAGATCCTTCCACAGAGACACGCGTTGTCATCTTTAGTTCTTACAAGTACTTCCTGACATAGAGATTTCAATAAAACCGTACTTTTTCCGGCCAGTTCTTTGTTTAGATGTTAGTGATACCATAAGTTGCATTCTGGAGTAGATACAGAAAGGCAAATACATGCAAGATATTGCTTACTGTAGAATCTAAAAGTCAAATACATTGAAGCAGAGAGTAGAACAGTGGTTACCAGGGACAGGAAGGTAGGGGAAAATCGGGATTTATTAATCAAAGGGTACAAAGTGGTAGCTCTGTCAGGTAAGTCTAGAGAAAATGTACAGCATGGTGACTAATACTGTATTGAATACTGGAAATTTGCTGAGGGCATCAAGTGCTCTCATCACAAAATAAAAGGATAGTTATGTGAGACGATATGTTAATTAGCTTGACTGTACTTCATATCCAGCCATCCCCAGGCCTTTAGAGTCCTTGCCACGGTGCGAGTGCCTACCACATACCCCCATGGGCAGCACCAACATTGCAGACTGTTCACATGACTCCTTCCATGAGCACCTGCCCCTTTCCAGGTGGAGACTGCTTCCAAAACCCTTCTGTGGTAGGTAGAATAATGACCCCTAAAAGGTTTACATCCTAACTCCCAGAACTTATATATTATGATTACGTAACAGAAATGAATATTATATACGAAACCAAGGTTACTAATCAATTGATCACAGAATAGGAAGACTATCCCAGTAGGACCAGTATAGTCATAAGGGTCTTTAAACATGGGCAAGGAAGACAGAAGAATCAGTTCTAGGGTGAAGTGACATAAGAACGGCTTTGCTAGCCATCACTGGTTGTAGAAGGAAGGGGGCCATGAGCCAAAATACACAGGCAGCCTGTAGTAGCTGGAGAAGTGGAATGAATATCCCATCCAGATCCCCCAGGAGAGTATGCAGTACTGCCTACAACTCCACTTTGAGACTCAATTCAGATCTGAATAGATAATGTCTCCTATTTTAAGACTTAATAGTAGTTTGTTACAGCAGCAATAGGAAATTAGTGTCTTTTCTATTAGGACTCGGTGATCCATACAAAGAACCTGGAGTGCAGGGGAGAGCTTTCTGAGCACAAGTTTTCTGCTAAGGAATGACTAGCTCCACTCTCTACATCCCAGCAGTACCAAGCTGCTAGCACACTCGACAATGGGAAAATTATAACCGTTACCACCATCAGGACTACCGCTTGAAGATGATCAGACTCACAAGCAAGGGCACCATTTAATGAGCTTCCAGCTGCAGCGCTTCAGGATCTGCCGTAGCAATCCAGCCTAGATTCTTCTTCCTAGGGAGCAATTGGCCAAAGACTGAGCACAGGGCAGTGCTGGGGCCTCACCATTTCCACCCAATCCAAGTTTCCTCCCCTGGTCATCTCTGTACAACATCTCCCTCTTAGAATGGCCAAGTCTCTACCGCAGAGCTGTGCTGCAGTCTCCGGCTCTTTCTGTCCTTCCCCTTCTTTCTCGGGTGTTACAATGACGTGTAAAGATTTTTTCAGCCTGCCCCTTCCATCTGCCCCCTTTTCCCCCCTGGCTTTATGCCCACTAAGTCTCTTGGGTTTTCAACTCCAAGGGACCCAAACTTGACAGCAGTAGAAGTTCCTCCTCCTACGAGGACTGCCTGCCTGTGAGGGCATGCCCTCTAGACCTACATTCAGTGCTCTACTGCATACAGAAATATGCAAAATAGAATCCAACACTTCTGTTCTCATGCCTCAAACAAGTCAAGAAATTGGCCACAGTCCATAGTTAAAGGTCACACGCTTGTTGTGGATGAGTTTTAGGAAGTACAAGATGCTGTTAAAAAAAAGGTACCATCCCCCAAGAACCTGGGATCTCATTCTACTCCTTCCTGGGGCTGGCAGCTTTAAAATATCTCAACCCCACGGGCTTGAAGACAGAAATGCTCTCTAGCAGATAACTGCCTGTGGTTTACTGAAGCAGCTTCACAGGACAATTAAAGCTTCCTGCTCCTGCCCCCCACCACCTCAAGAGGTACTAGCTCTGGTCGCAAGCTTCTCTAAGCTTGTCCCAGGAGGTCCCTCTTGACCCTCAGCCTTTCTCACTTCTTCCACGATGGGGGAGTCTTCCCCCAACAGTACTTCAGATACCTTCCCACTGTATTCCCTCTTGCCTAGACTTGGCCACAGCAGAGGTATTCTTCCAAGTATTTCATTTTTGCCCTCAATTTAACCCACCCAATCTGACATTCCCCCTTAGGGCAGAAACCCAAGCCTCTAAGACCTTGGAGAGGGTCTTTCCTCTGAACAACCCCTGATGTCGACTCTGCTGTTATGAATTTACTTCTGACAGTTAAGAACTAAACATATAGTAGGGGCAGTGGAACTGTGAACACCACCTTCAAGCCACACACTAGCACGGGAAGCGGTTCAACATCCCAAGACCTTCTGAAAAGACCAGACCCAGCCGGTAAGTCTATTCTCCCAGGAGATTCGAGTCAGATCCTATCCTGGGAAGCCAGGCCCACTGTGTGCCCACACCAGTTTAACTGGGAAGAAATACTGCTCTAGAATTTCTGTGATAGAGAACCACGGAATTTGACAGGCCCCATTGCCCAAGAACACTAGACTCACCTCCATACGTAGGAGGATCTGGCTGAGCTCAGGTCCGTCTGACCACCCCTTTAGAGTAACTGCCGGGGAGAGCAGTCTTCCCCACCATGAAGGGGAGCCTGACCCTGCTGCTCTGCTGGTGCCACGCGTTGTCAAGAGCACCTGGGAGACTGGAAACCCTTAGCCTGCCCTCAACTCTTCTGCAGGCTGGTATGGAGCCAGGGATACAGGACCAGCAGTAGCACGTGGCTGGTGGGTCTCTGTAGGCTGTCTGGTCATGGCACCACAGCAATTCAGATACCAGGTCAGACTACCTTGGTGACACTGGATCAGAAGAACCAAGCTTGGGAGAAATGGTCGCCCTGAACCAGGCTGAGTGAACCTTTTGCCATAAGGTGGAGAAAGCCGGCTTGGTTAGCATTTTCCCCCACACAAACTGGAAAGGGCACTGCTCTGAAAACGAAAGAGGACGGTTCAGCTACATATGCCCCATGAATTGTTCCCCATCTCATTAACCCAATTCTTCTTCTTCCCTTGGATAAGACAGGTGATAGGAAAAGACTAGAGAAGGACTTCCCCATATTTCAAAGAGAAAAGGAATTCTACTTCACAGGGACAGCAAAGCCACACTGTGAGCCAGAGTTTTTTTTTTCCAGTCTCCCAACTCACTTGCCCAAACCCACTTCCCATTCCAAGGGACCCCTTTAAGGTACTCCAGTTACATGTCCCAGTGGATACTGGGAAAGCAACACTGACATTACCCACCCACAGAAGACACAGTGTGAACTTCAAGCAGCCAGCTGTGTCTTGTCCTAGTCTCCAAAACAAACGAAGCCCTTAAGCCTTTTTCTAGGACTTGTCAACTCCCTAACAAAGGTTTTCCCCACTCTTTAAAGAGATTGACAACTACAGATAAGAACCCTGTATATTTGTTATGTGGGCCAAGACTGATTTCCTTTCTCTTTTTGAATAGACTAATAGTAAACTGGGTAACTTTACTAGTTTTTTCCTTGAATTTATTCTTATTTAAGGAACCCACAGTTGATTCTTACAAAATATAGCAAGACAAAAAAAAACTTGTTGAAAACAATTTTTCAACAATCATGCTACCGTGCTTCGGTGTTAGCAACTTTTTCCTATGATATATCCCCAACTCTATTTCCTTTCCCTTAATCTAAACCTTGGCGGTGCCAATTAGGAGTTTTATCCCTCTAGTAAAATGCGGTCATCTATGACATCTAAAGATATGACAAGACCAGTCAGTCAGCACCACAAGAAATACATGACCAAGTAGGTACAAAGTAGGCTTCTCCCTGCCACTCCACTGCATACTCAATTTTATGCGGTCTCTGGCACCATCTAAAGCAATGATCATGGCCTCAATACCCCCCAGCTCCCATGTATCCAGTGTTTCACTGTTGTCCTTCCCAGAGAATGTAGGAGTCCCATCCTTTCTTTCCCCCTAAAAACAAAGAAACAAGACTTGATTCAGGCAGCCCTCGAATCCTTGCTTTTTGGGAGCCAGCTTGAGTGAGACAGTCCCCTTGAGGACAACTGTAATTCCATGTCTCTTCTCTAGACACAGACTTGAACAAAAGGCAACCCTTTTGATAAGAAGGACCTAAGGATCTCTGGCCAGCTTAGGCTCAGGTGTCAATTCTGATAGTGACCATAACTGTGTCCCAACTTCAATGTTTAAATTGTCATTTGAAGACAGGTTGAGAAAGCCCAACATAGAAAAGAGATCCAGTCACAGCAGTTCTTGTACAGGCAAGCATGGAGACGGTCCCAGAGCCTGTGTCTGGGTACACCTGTTGGAACTCATACCCATTATTTGATCAAAGACCTCTGGGCAAGGTCCAATGACTAAGATGTGACTTAAATCGAAATGGTACATTACAAGGTCAAGACAGTGCTTTTTGCTTTCCATACCTTCTTTCCCTGATTATCAACCCCACCAAAAGACTCCCAAGATCGACTCAATTTGAGTAGTTGAGAATCGTATCTAATCCCACCTTTAACCTTCTCATTTCATACACAAAATGAACCTCAGAAGTAGCAACCTACCCAGCCAATAACTGGGTCATGGTGGTGGTCAGTGGTAGAACAAGTTGCACCAGTGTTGGTCAGGACACGAAGCTCCGCCTCGGGAACAGCCACTGCTCCTGGGTAGATTGCACGGTCCATTGCCACAGTCCTGGAAGACTCGGCATCTAAGCAAGGATCCAGTTCTTGGGACTGCTGTTCAAAGAAACAGAAGAAAAGAGCTTAGAAAATGGCAGGAACAAGGGATCAGTCACTAAAATTTGATAGCAGTCAGCATAGGACCAATAACAGATCTGACTTAAAGCTAAGTGACCATTGCTGGCCTGTTACACCATAAAAAATAGAACTGACACTAGATCCCGAGTTAGAGCTAAGAAGCTTTACCTGTGAAGATGGGATGCTCTGGACACAAGCCAAGCAGGTCACCTTTCCAGCCAATGCCCCTCCATCTACCCACTAGAAATAATTATTCGTGTTTAAGAATGACCTTCAGATTTCCTCAGCATGCAGACTGTAGTCTGAAATATGTGTTTCTAGCAAGTTCTCTTCATCTTCAGAGAGATTTTCTCCAATCAGAACATCTCTGAGCAAAGCTTCCCACCTAGCAAGCCACAGGATAGCAGGTTATGTTGACAGGTGTATGACACAGCTCTCATTCCTCAGGAGGGCTGGGGCCTTCAGCCATCTAGCTTCCAATCCCCTCCAGTGTGTGAGTTATACAAGCGAAACTGTAATCATTAAATCCATTTCACCTGGAACCTGCCTTCACTAATCAAGGTGGTTTAACTGTTGCTACAAAAGACTTGCATGTCCTCCAAGGGGCACAATGCCTAAATAAGATGTTGTTTGCCCGAATTTTTTTCTCCAGGAACTTAGAGGCAGCTGTGTCTAGTTCAAGCTGATCCAGCTAAGACTGGATGGGAACCACCGACCCTCCGACTGGGCATGCGCAACTGTGCACTTGGTGACCTTTTGACATCAGAGGGCTGAAAACTCCACCTTCAGGTCATTCTAAGCACCCCCAGTTTTAATGTGCAGAGGCCTGTAGCTTAGTTACTCCCGCTCAGAACTACAATTACCATACTTTTCCCCAATCACCTTTCCCCATGCAACTCATACTCCAAGCCTCAGACCGCTCTGCTTCTTTATTCTTCATCCTATAAATACCCCGAGCCTCTTGCCTTCAGGGAGGTATGTGAGATGTGTTCTCCCATCTCCTCACTTGGCTGCCTTGTGAATAAACCCTCTCTTTGCTGTCAATCTAGGAGTAACTGCATTTTGGCTTGATACCTGAGCATCTGGCAAGATGCACCTGATTCCGTAACACCAATATTTTCCAATGGAAAATGATGTGAAAGTGTGGTGCTAGAAATACTCTGCTGTGGGACTCTGTTCCACAGTTCTGTGAGCAGCTTGTTATAAACATCTCCTGTGCAGCTCTGGATTTTAGCCATTCTTTCTCACCTCTCTTCCCTTTACTATCAAAGAACCTCATCTTAGACAACTATTGTTGCAGAACACAAGTCCTGTCTCAGGCCAAAAAATAACGGCCCCAACTTCTGAAAAGAATTTTGTTGTCCTATGCAAAATATCCTCTGTACACTAGTCCCAGCAGCTCTATTTCTAACCAGACAACTGAGGCTTGGGGAGGGTGAGTGATTTGCCAACAGGCTACACAGCCAGAAGATGGAAGATCTGGAACTCCAGCTCAGGCCAGGGAGCTAAGTCTGTTCTCATCACTACATTATGTTGCCTCCCTGCAGAGCTCAGGCTATTCCTATGGAAAAGCAGTATCTCAAGAATTCCTATGTAGAATGGGTTTAGAGAATAATAGCCTGGTCTGCAGGGAAGTGCACTCATGGCTTGAAACCAAGTTAACATAAAACCATATTAAGCAAGAACCAGAGGGTGGGGTATGTTGGGAGAAAGGTGACTAGGACTCAGCCACCCCTTGGCATAGTCACTTAAGGGAATTTGGAGACATGGCATCAAGTGCAGTGACTTCTAGGATTTAGCCACCTCTGAATCTTTCCATAGGGAAATCCTGGCAACTTCAGTTCTCCAGTTTTAAAGGTCCATCTCATATTTTCTTCCTCAGCCACAGAAAACTCCAAAAGCTATAGCTCTAACAGTGGACATCATGTATTCATAACCTGCCTTCCTCCAACGGTATTTTGAGATAACCTGATTGACAGAATGATCTAGTAAGTGAACAGATAAGGGGGTTGTCCATTCTCTCTGTTCTCCAAACCATACCAACAACCTTTAAAAGCTCCTAAACATCAAAATGGGTATCAGTTACACGTAAGAACAGCAAAAACAAAAGTTAGACTCTTGAAGGACTAAGTTATTACATGTTACATAATTTGATCAGCGAAACAGGAGTTCTTGATGTTGCCCATCTGCAAAACAATCAAAAACTTTTTGAATTAGAAGATCCTGAATTTAGCTTTTTATCAAGAGACCCATGCAGGCAAATTCAGACCCGGAATCCATTCATCTTGAAGGTAACCATAGCTTTACAGGATATACTTGTAATTGGCTAGTGATAAAGGATTTAAGGTATATTTTTAGTACAGCATCTAGTGATTATTTTGGCTAGGTTAAATAACCCCTGAGACTGCTGTGATGGCTTTAAAATCCTCCGTTCTGATCAATATGCCTACAGGAGATTAGTCTCCCTACTAGGAGAGTTATTAAAATGTAGTCTAGTAGTTTAGTTATATTATCCCTTGTGAGCAGCACTGCTGTCAATCCAACATAGATTTAGTAAGTTAAGAAGAAAACTGATTTGTCATTTAAAACTTGAAGTACTGACTTGAAGTACTGACGTTCAGTACTCATTCTACATACCATTTCATGCAGTAAGTTATACTACACTTTCACTCTTGATAACACCTGTGATTCTGATTGTAATTTTCAGTCACCATTTAAAAAAATATATTTTATAAATATAAAATTTGTATTTCTTCCTCTTTTGATTGTCAAAATGTAATTTTGTGTCTATTAAGTCTAGTAAGACTTGGCTTCTATTCTTCTGATAATTCACTCTTACTCTATATTATGAAGTGTCGACCCATGACAGATTAGAAGCAAACCAGTCCTACACCAGATAGTCTGAGATGCTCTCATCTGGGCCACAACAACCTTGCAACTAATGATAAAATTACTGCCTAGAAAATTAACCATTTTACTCCTGTCATCCCATTAGGTCCAGGTTTTAAAACTTCCACTTCAAAATAGGGAAGTTGGGGAGAAAGGGTTTTTTCAAGACGAGTCAGAAGCCAGTGTACTGGGCCCCAACCAGCCCCAAATTTCAAGCTCTACCCATTCTCAGATATTTTGAGCAAATGAGAACAAAACAGCTAGCCTTGGGTGGGAGGTATGGAAGAATGGTGTTGATAAGTATTAATACCAGCTCTAAAAGCATCACCCTGGGGTAAGAGACCCACACTCGGGGAGGCCCAAACAATAAACACTGTGGCAAATACGTCTTAAAGTAAGACCACAGGGAGATGACCTAATGGGGTCTAACCTCAGCCCCATGTTTTTGGAACCTTGGCCTCCCTTCAAGGATCTAACACAGGGTCTTGCTAGTTAAGCAAGACAGGGCACAACCACCAATTAGAGCCTTAAACACATCCAACAGGGGGCACTTAATAATCATAGAAAAAGGAAAGTTTGACTAAGTTGTGAAACCTTGACTGCTTCTGCTAATTTGCCTGAAAAACGAACTGAAAGTGTGGATACTCCCACTTTAAACAGGGAATGAGAAGCAAGAAGAACTACAATCCTGCAGCCTGTGGAACAAAAACCACATTCACAGAAAGATAGACAAGAAGAAAAGGCAGAGGGCTATATACCAGATGAAGGAACAAGATAAAACCCCAGAAAAACAACTAAATGAAGTGGAGATAGGCAACCTTCCAGAAAAAGAATTCAGAATAATGATAGTGTAGATGATCTGGGACCTCGGAAAAACATTGGAGGCAAAGATCGAGAAGATGCAAGAAATGTTTAACAAAGACCTCTCAGAATTAAAGAACAAACAAACAGAGATGAACAATACAATAACTGAAATGAAAACTACACTAGAAGGAATCAATAGCAGAATAACTGAGGCAGAAGAAGGGATAAGTGACCTGGAAGACAGAATGTGGAATTCACTGCTGTGGAAAAGACTAAAGAAAAAAGAATAAAAAGAAATGAAGACAGCCTAAGAGACCTCTGGGACAACGTTAAACGCAACAACATTCACATTATAGGGGTCCCAGAAGGAGAAGAGAGAGAGAAAGGACCAGAGAAAATATTTGAAGAGATTATAGTCAAAAACTTCCCTAACATGGGAAAGGAAATAGCCACCCAAGTCCAGCAAGCGCGGCGAGTCCCATACAGGATAAACCTGAAGAAATGGACAAGTTCTTAGAAAGGTATAACCTCCCAAGGCTGAACCAGGAAGAAATAGAAAATATGAACAGACCAATTACAAGCACTGAAATTGAAACTGTGATAAAAAAATCTTCCAACAAACAAAAGTCCAGGACCAGATGGCTTCACAGGTGAATTCAATCAAATATTTAGAGAAGAGATAACACCCATCCTTCTCAAACACTTCCAAAAAATTGCAGAGGAAGGAATACTCCCAAACTCATTCTTTGAGGCCACCATCACCCTGATACCAAAACAAGTCAAAGACACTACAAAAAAAGAAAATTACAGACCAGTATCACTGATGAATATAGACACAAAAATCCTTAACAAAATACTAACAAACAAAATACTTAACAAAATACTAACAAAATACTAACAAACAGAATCCAACAACACATTAAAAGGATCATACACCATGATCAAGTGGGATTTACCCAATCCAAAAATGGGCAGAAGACCTGAATAGACATTTCTCCAGAGAAGACATACAGATGGACAAGAAGCACATGAAAAGCTGCTCAACGTCACCAATTCTTAGAGAAATGCAAGTCAAAACTACAGTGAGGTACCACCTCACACCAGTTAGAATGGGCATCATCAGAAAGTCTACAAACAACAAATCCTGGAGAGGGTGTGGATAAAAGGGAAGCCTCTTGCACTGTTGGTGGGAATGTAAATTGATATAGGAACTATGGAGAACAGTATGGAGGTTCCTTAAGAAACTAAAAGTAGAATTACCATATGATCCAGCAATCCCACTACTGGGCATATACCCAGAGAAAACCATAATTCAAAATGACACATGCACCCCAATGTTCACTGCAGCTCTATTTACAATAGCCAGGTCATGGAAGCAACCTAAATGCCCATCGACAGATGAATGGATAAAGAAGTTGTGGTACATATATACAATGGAATATTACTCAGCCATAAAAAGGAACGAAATTGAGTCATCTGTTGAGACGTGGATGGAGCTAGAGACTGTCATACAGAGTGAAGTCAGAAAGAGAAAAACAAATATATATTAACTCATGTATGTGGAACCTAGAAAAATGGTACAGATGAACCAGTTTGCAGGGCAGAAGTTGAGACACAGATGTAGAGAACAAACGTATGGACACCAAGGGGGGAAAACCACGGTGGGGTGGGGATGGTGGTGTGCTGAATTGGGCGATTGGGATTGACATGTATACACTGATGTGTATAAAATTGATGACTTAAAATAAATAAATACAAATAAAATAAAATTGATGACTAATAAGAACCTGCAGTATAAAAAACAAAAAAATTTTTAAATAAAAAAATAAAAAATCAAGTAAGAGGGAGTACTCTATTAAATTCAGGGGAATATTTTTGATCGGAGTCAGCCAAAAGATCCTTGTCCTCTGGAAGATTGTATGAAATTGAGAACAGGTAAGCCATGACTGTCTGCTAAGCTGGTTAGACAGTTACCCAAGACCTCTTAGGATAAGTGGTTCATAGCCGTGGAACTTTGTCATGTTCAGAGCCCTGATGTCTCTGGAAGCACTTTGGAGAATTTCTCACATAATGAGTACCATCATCCCAAGGGCTCTCTCCTTGTGTCCCTGCGGCCAGGGACACAGTCCTGGGACTTCACCTCTAGCAGAGAGATACCAAAGAGACTGATTCAGAGAGAAGGAAGTCTGTGGGTGGGGCCCATCTTAGAACATGGCAGGTACTTAGGGTGGTAAGCTTACTATGAAAGAACCAGTGACAGTAAGTGAAACCAAAATACGAATGTCAACACATGCTACATTGATTTGTAGTTCATAATGCATGTCTTACCATCTTACCTGTAATCTCTGAAGGCAAGGGAATGATGTTACAAGGACAAAGCAAAAGTTACCTGGGTTTTGGGTTTGTTAAGGAGATGTCTAAGCTTAAGATTGCCCAACAGCCCTGTTTTTCTGGCTTCTCTTCCTCCCACTCTGTGATATCTGGCAGTTGGGAGAATCCAAAGTCAGTGGTGAGTTTAGAGGCACAAATCTACCTTAGTCTTTATAAATTCAGCCCAACTCTGTTTTTCCAGTGTTAGGACAAAGTAGATACTTCGTTTCACACAGGGTTGAGGTTTAACAGAAAGACCTAAAATAGAGCTACAAAATTGGCACTTGGGAAAAGACATGCTAAGAAGGAGTAAAAGCAGCAGCTGGAATATTGAAATAATGGGGTCAATAGGCTGGAGATCAATATGGAGGCAGCCATCTTAGTAGGAATGAAGTGGGAAGAGTTGAGCAAGCTGGAGAGGAAGAAAGGTCATTAAGTGAAACAACTGGGTTACTTATTTGGGAAAGCAAAGTGTATAGTGTTAATCACCTATGCACGAGGAAGTAGAGTAGAAGCAATCGACAGTAAGGGGAGTCAGGGGATGAAGGAGGTGTTTCCATAACCATCCCATCATCTCTTCATTCAATAAAACTAAGTATCTGGCTTTGGAACGAGACCTGGGGTTCAAATCCCAGCCTCTTTTGAGGGAGACTTTGGGCAGTTAACCTCAGAGTATCACCTATAAAAGTTTGTAACTGCCTGAAACTGAGTAGCTGAGATTCATTTATCTGGCCAGTACTTCAATGCTTTCTTGGATAAGTCAGAAGTAGAAAGTGAGCGTTGTAATACCTCAGAGTAAGATGTCTACATCAGTTCTAGTTTATCAGGTGACAGGTACTGCTCGCTTCACTGAATCAGACAGGTATTCTGTTAAATGATCTAGATTTTACAGTTAAGGAGAATTAAATACATGCACGTGATAATCACGTATTACAAACAACAGCCCTTAACTGGTTTATTGACACAGCCCAGAGATCTTAGGTGGAGTTAAGCCACAAAAAAATACAGGGAAAATACAGCAAGATATGTTCCAAGCTAGACAGATTTATTCTACCTTTTACATCTATTTGGTCATTTAGTCTGACGCAAATGTGTACGTGACTAAGCCCATGATATTTAACCAGTCATCTGGCCACACCAAAAGCTTCTGTTCACATAACGGTAAAAGCCCCACGTTCCCCACAGTTGACATTTGAGTCAGTGTACAGAGGAGCCTGGTAATCGGATAGGACTTTGTGATACAGGAAGTGACTACTCTTCCCCTAAGACATCTAGCTTCCTGCTGAGTAAGACAAGAAAGACAGTTACCTGATTATGTGTCGTTTGGGGTTGAGATTCAGTCTGATATTTATGATACCTCACCCTTAACTGCAATATTCAGTAGTTAAAAGGTTTGTCCTATAGGCACATTATAGTAAATCATTGTAAGGGCGGTTTAATTGCATACTTAAAGACACTTAACCTAAAATGAACAATTTCCTAGGTAGAGAGATTGGGAAAGTGACAACTTGAGGCCTCTGATTTTTTTCCTTATGAAGTGCAACTACCCCTTAAGTCTTACTAAGGAATCAGTGTATAAAGCATTCAGAACAATGGTAAAGGCTTAGCTACTGTTGCTAATACTGTTTGTCCATAGTCACACATTTTATAGAGTGAGTCATGACTCTGATCTACTGTTTGCATAACCACCATGGTCCCACGTATCTGTGCAACGAACACGTGTATAGACTAAAAATGTCTACGACACAAGGAAAATGGGGAACCTACCATCAATACCCACTAGAGTTTCAAGCAAAATGGTAAAAATTGGCTGAGGATAGGGGATGGAAAGTGAACACGAGCTGTAAAGAGAAGTGGGGGAGAAAGCGATATGATTATGAAAGTGTAGATTGTTTGGGGTGCACACGGCGTTGTTTCAGTAGTCCTACTTTGCAGTTCGTCTGGGAGTGTATGTCCTGTTAATCTGATAAATCTTCCCCGCCCCTATGAGAGGTATAGGAACCTTCAACATTCTAAAATACACCGTATTCGAGGGAACGCTCTTGCACTGCTGGTGGGAATGTAAATTGATACAGCCACTATGGAGAGCAAGGAAACAGCTCTTGCATCACAACTGCCTCCTAGTCACAAGGTGGCCATTATACAAGCTAACTGGTTAAGAGCTCATTTGGAAAGTGCCTTAAGTATTGAACAAATACTGTATAGTCTAAGAACTGAGCCAGACAAAGCCACAGGCAGTACTTACGAAGATTCTTCATTACCTTTACTATTAGCTTAAAATCAGACAGGGTCATTACCCATTTATCCAGAGCTTATAGATTCTTGGACAATGCAAAATATCAACTGGACTTCATCTGTTTGCATTACCTGACTGAGACAAGCTGGGTATTTGACAGCTAGGACTATAGCAGTTTGTTTCTTTCAGCCTGTTAGGTGTCGAATCAAATCACCAGTTTCCCCAAGTCTATGTCCTTTGTCTATTGCTGGGCTTAGGCATTTACCTCAACTGGTGGTTTCAATAGGCAAGGGCAATTATGTAAGGCGACATGTGTAAGAACTGTCTTCAACTACATCACATGGCTCTGGCCACTCTTGGATTTCACCTTTGAGTAATCAGTTATATGAGCTCAAGACCACAAATGGCATTTGCAGACTCATCTTAGACAAATGCTTTTTATTGCTGAAGTGGTGGCCAGAGTTTAGCTTAGGAAAAACACTGGAAGTCTGTCTTAAGACTGGGTTGAGGGGACCACTGTTATTTCGTGAAATTTGAACTTCATCAAATAACTTGAAAGTAAAAGCGTTGCCTATAAGAACAGTAACTTCCCAGAGGTTGAAGTAACTTGACAGGTTGTAGGAACCCTTCCAGTTGCCATGAACTCTTAGTTGCCTCTCTAAGAGCCTAACTGCTGGTGATCCACAAGGTGAAGGAAACAGCTCTTGCATCACAAATGCCTCCTAGTCACAAGGTGGCCATTATACAAGCTAACTGGTTAAGAGCTCATTTGGAAAGTGCCTTAAGTATTGAACAAATACTGTATAGTCTAAGAACTGAGCCAGACAAAGCCACAGGCAGTACTTACGAAGATTCTTCATTACCTTTACTATTAGTCACACGAGGAACAAACTAGCATCATATAGAGGCAGCAGAGTGAGAAGAAAGCACCTGAGCATCCAGGTCAAAAGGAGTTATCAACGTTCAACAAAGTCAATGGGATCCCAGTTTCCTCAGATATATAACGGGGTAAAACACCTCTTAAGCTTAAGATGTAATTAGGGATAATACTCAAGATTTAACAAGCACATCAGTGATGGTATAGTAGTAATAGTGCCACCGAGTGACGAACCATAATTATTCACAAGTGTGTTTATAACCCCCAGTCATTCAATGAGTTTTATAGTATAGCTAAAGGTCTGAGTGATGCTCCCATCTAGCTATGATTTAACAAAGGAAGCCAATTACCTCCGGATGACTTCTCCGTTGGCCTAATGATCATTAGACTTCTGAGGACCTATTGCAGCTGGATGGTGGCTGGG
Source organism: Neophocaena asiaeorientalis asiaeorientalis (assembly GCF_003031525.2). Taxonomy (NCBI): domain Eukaryota; kingdom Metazoa; phylum Chordata; class Mammalia; order Artiodactyla; family Phocoenidae; genus Neophocaena; species Neophocaena asiaeorientalis. The sequence continues at coordinate 5,398,206 of NW_020174050.1, read as the reverse complement.
AGTTCAGCACAGAAGATGTGACAAGGTACGTCTTCATGCAAGCAGTCAAGGCAAGGTCTGGACTTTAAAATCTGTACCTCTTAGTTATAAAGCAGAAACTAACACACCATTGTAAAGCAATTATACTCCAATAAAGATGTAAAAAAAAAAATCTGCACCTCACCACCTGAGAATGTCACCAGTGTCTCATGCCCTTCACTCTCACCATAACTCCTTGACATAGGTCCAAGGTCCAGACACCCTTCTCTCCTCCACCTTCCTGCTCCAAAGCCAAGAGCTTCCCCTTGGCAAAGATAGATTCCTCCAATAAGTACAAACACCTGGAGGAAAGCCAGGCCAGCTGTGCTAAATTCCAATCCAGGTTGGATCAGTTTACCTTGAAAGAAGTTTTGGGTAAGGAGTTGTGGCCAGCAGAAGGATCTCCCCTGCTCTCGAAAGCAAACTTAGTTCAGTTTGATATCCATTTACACTGGTCCTTATACAGGCACATCATCCCAGGTCACCTAAGAAGGTGTATAGTCCTGTTGGCTTATGAGAAGTCTCCTTAACACAGCCCGTCACTGAAAAACACACTCCAAGCCTAATTTGAGTGTAGCTCAATAGTAAGAGGCATAGTTCCTCCACCGTGAGGAGACTCTAGCATGTGTTTTGAACGGGTGTGGTGGAGGGTGGAGTGTGAGGCCCTGGCGAGGTACATCAAGTTCCTAAGTACCTGATCTATAAATTACCACTAACTCAAATTGGAAAATAGTCAAAGATATCAAAGGTAAGAGCTACTTGTATCTTTCCATGGTCCTGTCCGTAGGATAGTCAGGAGTTAGAAGCTGTAGAATGTGTGCTTTGGGTACACATGGTATATAAGATTCCAGGACAAAGTCTGACAGCAGTAATCAAATAAAGTGACTGCTCGGGGTGTGGAAGACGTATTGCTGATGTCGGATGGTGTTAAACACAAAGGTAGTCATTCTAACAAAGTCTAAAGTAAACAGTTGAAGTGGTTCCAGTGTTCTGGTTCCTGGGAACTTTCACTCAGCTGACAGCAATACTCAAACTACATTCTCCCTAAGTCATTTTAGACTAGTGTATCTCTAAAACAGATGGCAAATGAGGTTGAACAGTAGGGCCCAAGGTTGTCTTTTATCTAGTCCAACATGACTAGCCACTAGCCAATGAGCACTTGAGATGGTGCTAGATTTGATGTGCTATAAAGTTAAAAGGCATACCAAATTTCAAAAGCTTAGGACCAAAATATATAAGCTCATTATTTTACAGGTTTAAATCTATTTTATCTACTGGGGTAACATTAAACTTCACTTGTTTTTTTAATGGGGCTACAACACTTAAAATTATATATGTGGCCTGTACTTCTGTTTCACATGTCTCTTGGATAGCAGCATGCTAGAGTTCCCTATTCTCTATAAAGACAACATTCAGAGAACTTTGATCTACAAGTTTCCCACATATAGTACTTCAGGTAGAAGTTGAGGGTTCTTTGGGGTGAGAACACTTGACTTCAGAAAACCAGAAGCCATCACAATATTGTTCAGTTTATACTACATCTTATCTCCCACCTGGAAGCTCCTAAACCCCAGACCAAAGACAAAAGAACAACATAGGTATATCTAGACAATTTCTGCTGGTCCTGTAGTTGACCATGTCTCATCTAAACATTCCTCCAAATTCACAGGCTGCTTTAGAAACCTCAGTAGCAGTACAGACCAAATGCCATCCTAGGCTTTACTAAGCTTTCTCTTCATTTTAAGGCTTACTCTTACCTCCATGAGGCCATCACAATTAGGGACCACGTCTTTGGTCACCTACAAGGGCTTTCCTGCTACTGAAGAGAGGCTTCATTCTCCTCCACTCCATACTTCCTAGTAGGTTCAAGCTCTATCATCTCACTGAGAAAAATCATGCCCAAATTAGACACTACAATTTAGACCCAAGGCACTGCAATGCAAAGTTGAGGCCAAAGCTGAAATCTACTCCAGCTTTCTTTTTTTTCAAAGTTGTTTCAAAGAAGATAAGCCAGACTTGAATGTCAGTTCTAATTCCCAGCCCGCATGCCCCCATCCTCTTCTGGGGGGAGATGTGCGTCACCATTGATTAAGCACCTGGAGCCACAGCTGGGTCTTTGTTCCTTCGAGCTATGCTGTGGGCTCCCAGAGGGCAAGGCCTCCCTTCCAGAGTATGCTCAGCCCAGGGGTGTTGACTACCTTCATCCTCAGACCAATCTCCTAAAACACAGGCTTCAGGAGAGTTGTTTGCTGCCAGCCAGTCCCTCACTCCAGTCAGTGGGTCTCATGACTATGACTCTAGTGTGAGGTGGGAAAAGGGGACCCGCTTGACCTGGGTAGCTTCTGGCCACCTCATCTCACACCACAGGCTTCTCAAGGATTCCCTGCAGGAAAAGATGCCAGCCATTCCTGTAAAACAGAATCAGATCCCTGAAAGGGCTGCTGGTAAGCAAACCGCTTTATGGATCAAAGGATTCAGAACTGTATCTAAGGCTCAAGCTCCCTCATGAGAGCATTTTCTCCAACTGCACCCCCATCCCATTTAAGACTTCAGACTTTCGATGTACCAAGAAACAGACATCACGGAAGCCAGAAGACCTAGGGGTCACCAGTTCTTCTTAAGCTTAATTTACCACATGAAGAAACAAGATTAGGCCTTAGAAACAAGATTAGTTTCCCTAGGAGCAGCCTAAAAAATTGGAGATGTTAACATTGTGACCACAGCTGCAAGCTTGAGGTATTTCCCTTAACAGGACTGAGTTTTAAGAACTCTTAATAGGCGAGCGTCTTTCAAGAAGCAGAAGTATCGTGTTCCCCAGCATCGTGGACATTCTCTGGGCCAGTTGTGGCAGTAGGCTAGTGGAAGGGTTCTGCATCCATTCTCCCCTGCTGCTCCAAGAGCAGGCTTCTACTTTGCTGTGTATCAGATTCCCCAAGAGTTCAAAGCCACTGGCTTAAATTACAACACCTAATATTGGCTTGCCTACATGGAGATTTATGGGGGAAGGGGTCTTGATCATCAGACAACTACCTTTAAGAAATCCCTCCAAAGAAACTAACAGCTTCTAGAGGCACAGGTTTTAATTCACCTAGTTCCAATTTCTATCATTAGTCTCACTTCGACCATTTTCTTACTACTCCCTTTTCATTGCTTAATACTTATCTGAGTGGCTTATTACAATTAAGATAAAGATAGTTGTCTTCAACTAGAGACAGTCTGAGATAGATTTGGTGCTAAGAAACAACATGTACACATGGCTACATCAAGGCTCCTGGGAAAGTAACCATTGGATTCTGGTGTTGACCAACTCTAGGGACACTGGATACTAAGCAGAAACCCAAAGAATGAGTTGAACCCAAAGTGGCCTTGGCAGAACTGAGGAATTTCAATTAAGGCCACCCTAAGGGCTAGTCAGGGTTTGAGCTTATAAAAGCTGAATCCCAGACAAGTTTTAAGAGAAAACATAAGCAGAGGTTCAGGCTGAACTGAACACAGTAGCCAGAAAGCAGGCTGAATGTACGTCAGGCCAAAGCTCAGAGGCATGCACACAGAAGTAGCCTAAGGCATGGCTAAATCCCCACGGGCAGAGGGGAATCCTGCACTATTCCGTGTCTTGTTGTAAAAGTTTTCAATTGATAGACGTTATTCAACCCCTTCTCTCCACTCCTCAGTTACCGTTAAAGTTGTAAAGTTGTCACCTCCTAATTCATCACACCATAGTTTGATATCTAGAGCCATGTGGCTGATTAGAAGCCAATGCAAAAACACCATCTATATAGACACCAGTTTCATAGGACTCACCTGCAGGAGTCCCTTAATTAACTGGTTAAACAAATAAATGGCAATTGTGTTGCCCTGCATTTCTAAAGGTGGGAAAGGCAAACTTTTCAGTATCTCCACTGTTAGTTTTCTATTGAGGTCAGTATTTTCTTTGTCCAATAATCCACTGAGGTATTTTGTAGATCTAAAGTACATTTGTGTATAAGGGTTGGCTTTGTTTCTATTTCCCTTGATTTTTATAGTGGTTGATAAAGTTTACAGAAATGGAGGGGGTTAGTAGACAAAACACCCACACCATGCACTTAATACCTTAGAATTCACACTTAAATGTAACCAAGTTTTTGGTTCACAGAACTAAGTCACTGGTATACCAGCTTTTGTAATTCAGAAGCAGAGAAATTTTTAAACGGTAAATTGACAATTGCAGGTGAAACCCCTGCAGGATGAGTAGTCATAAAATTGGTTTTCAGTGTTAGGCAGCCATGGAGAAGCAGCACATCAGCAGTGTTGCCTGGAAAGCCTGGGATTCTCAAGACCCCAGATCTCACCTGTCAAATTTTATGTCAAGCAGACTGCTGGCCCAGAACAACACATCTCTTGAGCAGGGTTATCTACGTGAAGCCAAAAATCTTTCTCTCCTTGAACCTTGCTTCCCTCATGAGTACCATGGAAACAAAATAACCCCCCCCCCCGCCCCCGCACTGGTAAGGATGAGAAAGACAAAGTTGTATGTCCCTGCTCTTGTATTTTTTTTCCTCCAGTTTTTTCAGATTTTTCTTAAAGCAGGTAGACCTAGGTGTTTGGGTATAGTATGACTTTTAAGAGAAGTAGATTTATGTAGTTAACATACAGAAACTTTAATTGGCTATGTAGCACCTGTGAAATCACAAGCCAAGATAATGAACACAGAATGATCTGAGCCTGTCACAAAGATGCCCCATTATCCCCTTTCCCTATGATAGTTCCTCATCTCGATAAGCTCAAGGAAGTGTTGCAACAAAAATAGAAATGAGGTTGTTTCCTCTCCTGATAACCAGAAAAATAAAGGGAACAGTGAGCAGGCTAGAGAAGAAACAAACTGGCCTCAGTTAATTAATCCTAGTTTTAACTGTTACTAATCTGTAGTGTCTGTAGTTAGATCTGTCCTTCACAAAGCTAACCTGTCACCCCTAACCGTGTGTAATTTAGGTAACTTACATCCTGCACCTGGTATTTACACTTTACTCTCCCTATAAACTCTTGTAGCAGATCACCCCTTGTAGTTGTTTGCATTTCAGAAAGGAGGTTGCAGACCTTCACCATTTTGATCCTTACCTCTCACTTTGGACTGCTAACTCCCCTACAAGAATCCCTGTAATTCCCCAGGAAGGGGGGGGGTCACAGTTCTTGAGGTGCCAGCTTGTGTCTTCCCTTTGCCTGGCAAAGAAAATAAAAATCCTCTCTACTTCTTATCTTCCAATTCTGTCTCCGTATTTTTATTCAGCATCTGTGCCACAGGGAGCCGGATTCGGCAACAGAAGCCTCCCGATCCTCAGCACTTCAGGCAACCACCATCTAACCAGAGGCAATTTCCTCACTATCCCAATTGCATAAAGTTTCCCCTGACCAGTCACCGAACAGAAGAGTGCTTTCAGGTGAACACATTTGACACTGAAAAGCCCAAGGTGAAGTAATACATTCCCCCCACGTCCACATCCAGGTAAAATGTGTCAGCCAGCCCACAGGTTTTATATTATCTTCAGATCAGACAATTGCTTTCAAAAGGAATGAGGTTAAGACTAACTACCTGGTAAGAGGGCTCAAAAGCCACATGAGGGGCTTCCCTGGGGGTGCAGTGGTTGAGAGTCCGCCTGCCGATGCAGGGGACACGGGTTCGTGCCCCGGTCCGGGAGGATCCCACATGCTGCGGAGCGGCTGGGCCCGTGAGCCATGGCCGCTGAGCCTGCGCGTCCGGAGCCTGTGCTCTGCAACGGGAGAGGCCACAACAGTGAGAGGCCCGCATACCGCAAAAAAAGCCACATGATACACCTGAAGTTCATCTTAGTTCTAGTCTTCACGAATACAGAGGATGTTTCCTTCCCTCAAAGAAGTATAATTCAAAACTAATCCACACTTTCCTCCCAGGGCTTTCACCCAAGCTGATCCGATCTTTGGTCTTTGAAATTCGGAGAGGTGCAAGTTTTCACTCACTTTCAACCATTATTCTAAACAGTTTCTCTCCAACAGTGATTTTACAATGTCAAGTGAAGGCTAGATGAAAGGCATTTAGAAACTTCATGAAGAAAGCCAGATTAGTGAGTTAACTTTAAGCACAGAAGCTCTAAACCTGTCTTTCATTTAAAGGAGGCTTATACAACTGCAGTAGGTTAGCAGGAAAAGTGATTTCGCTGAAGTATCTTTTATGCTGGAGGTTAAATAGAAACAATGAAGAACAGGTGACTTCTAAGATTTGAGCATAAGAAATTCCAAAATTCAAGATCCTATTTAAGCTACTCTAAGAACTCCCTTTAGAGATCCCAGTAACTAGAGAAGTTTCTCCTCTAGCTGCATCTCGAGAAAAACAAGCCTGAAGAGTGACTTCAGGAAGTTGCCATGAGCACCTAAGAGGTATTTTCTGTCTGCACACGACACGCTTCCCTTCTTTCAAGTTCCTCAATCTGTTGCTTCGAGTCTCTCGCCTTTTTCGTCGTTCACACTTCACTTCTAAAGTAAACTAATCCAAATTCCCCTTGAAATCTACAAAGTGTGGTTCTTTCCACCC
>NW_020174050.1:5380759-5391421 GCF_003031525.2 Neophocaena asiaeorientalis asiaeorientalis | reverse complement strand
TAGTCCGTAAAACTTTGGACCACATTCCCGCACTGACCTCAGGCCACACCCAGCGGCAGGAGCAGAGCAATCAACAGTTGCCTACCACCTTCCTCTTTTTTATAATCAAAGCCCCGCCTTCTTCTCGGGTGCGGACCTATGAGAACGCCTAGGAGCTACTTTCAGTTCTACAATTGGTCCCAGACTTCCCGCAGGTGAAAACCCGCCTGGATGCCCAAGGCCGTCTTCTTTAGGCTTCCTATTTTAAAGAGGCACTGCTCCTTCCTCCCTGCTTTTTTACCACGTTGTAAAGGACACAGAGTTGTTAAAGACATATTTTAAGGAAATAATTTAGAATCATGTTCGAAATGTGGCTGAATCATCTTCCCCTCTAGCACTAAGTCTTAATACGGAAGATTTTTAGTGTGCCCTAAAGAATTTCAAAAGGAGAAATAAGAATAGCTGATTGGTCAGACACAGGTACTACAGTCAAACATCCTAACCTGCGGACAACGCTAATGATTTCCATAGCTCGTCTGTGTGTGTCATTCATCTATTCTTCCATTTGCAAGTATTATTAAGGCCTATGATTCAAAGGAAGCAAGGAAGTGACCTAGTGGGGCTGGGGTTTTGTCTGTGCTTCTCAAACTGCATGCTAGGACGTATGAGAATCCTTAGGATACATATGTTTCTGGAAAATCAATTCCACTTGTAGATTTGGGGGTAAAAAGCACTATTTTACGTTAAGACAATAGCAATCCAGACCAACATAGGTAAATGAGTTAATTAACAAATAAGGGAGAAGAGACAAATCTTCCTAACAGAAGAATTTTAAATAACATATGCTCATACTCCCTCATCCGGGAGCTGGAGTTTAACCCCCCCTCCCCCTGAGGGTGGGCTGGACTTAGTGACTCAATTTTACAGGGAAGAAACCTGACAAACACTACCTTAACCACATGACCCAGGGTAGCAATGGTTATATAAGATGTTAACATTAGGGGAAACTGGGTGAGGGGTTTTGGGAACTCTTTACTCTCCCTGTAACTTTCCTGTAAATCTACAATTATTCCTAAATAAAGCATTTATTTAAAAGAAAAATAACAATAAGAAGAGAGAATACATTGTAAAATTGCATGAATTTTTAAGATAAAATGTGAGCCTTCAAAGAAATCTTAAGCTTAAAGCAGACGGCTCTAAACTATGCCTCCCCCAAACTTCCCTGAGACACTTCTCCATTTTTAGGGTTCATATAGAGCAAAAGTTTGAGGAGCAGCATATTTACCTAGATGAATCACATAGCTGCACAGAGGATGGATGCAAGGGGGATAAGACTGGAGGTGAGAGGTCAGCTGGAATCAAGCTGGGGTGTAACCATGTCTAAGGCAATAGGTCAAGAGACAACTAGTTACAAATTGCCTACTTATTCCTGTGATTGCTACCAGTGCTTTCTGTGAATTAGCTATTTCCAGACATTCACTTTCATCTTGAGTTTTCACATATCTGTAGTCAGGAGAAAGGAGATCCTCTTCCAAGGTAGCCAGATAGCATGAACAAAGTTGCCAAATACACTTGAGAAGAATGTGTTTTTAAAAAACAACACCTGGGCTCCCCTGGTGGCACAGTGGTTAGGAACCCGCCTGCCAATGCAGAGGACACAGGTTCGAGCCCTGGTCTGGGTAGATCCCACATGCTGTGGAGCAACTAAGCCCGTACGCCACAGCTACTGAGCCTGCGCTCTAGAGCCCGTGAGCCACAACTGCTGAAGCCCACGCACCTAGAGCCTGGGCTCCGCAACAAGAGAAAGCCACCGCAATGAGAAGCCTGCGCACCACAACGAAGAGTAGCTCCCGCTAGCCACAACTAGAGAAAGCCCACGTGCGGCAACGAAGACCCAACACAGCCAAAAATAAATAAATAAAATAAATAAATAAATAACAACACCTAAAAACAACAACAGAACACAATATCTACTGTGAGGGACAGGGTAAGTCGTGGTTAAGGACATGGACTTGGGAGGTAGCAGACAAACCTGGGTTTCATGCTCAATTCAATTGCTTACTTGCTCTGTGACCTCACACTAGCTAACCTGTGTAAGCTTCCATTTCTTCCTCATCTGTGAAACGGTGATAAAAATAGCGCTTACTGGGCTTCCCTGGTGGCGCAGTGGTTGAGAGTCCGCCTGTCGATGCAGGGGACACGGGTTCGTGCCCCGGTCCGGGAGGATCCCACATGCCGCGGAGCGGCTGGGCCCGTGAGCCATGGCCGCTGAGCCTGCGCGTCCGGAGCCTGTGCTCCGCAACGGGAGAGGCTACAACAGTGAGAGGCCCGCGTACCGCAAAAAAATATATATATAAATAATATGAATGAAAAGCATCTAGAATAGATCATGACCCAAACACATACAGCACTTACTATGACCCAGACCTACTCTACGTGCAACACTTACCGGTTCATTTAATCCTCACAACAAACCTATTATGAGTCTTTATGGTCCACGTGAGAAATCTGAGCCACAGGCGGATGACTCATCGGCCCGAGGTGACACAGCCTACAAGTGGTGGATGTCGATTCAAACCCAAGCAGCCTGGCTCTAGAATATTTGCTTTAAGCTGGCACACTGCAATGCCTCTTCTGCAAGGAAGGAAGAAGAGTACACCTGAAACTAATATAGTAAATGTAAATCAACTATACTTCAAGAAAACACAATTTTTTAATAAGTAAATTTTTACTTACTTATGGCATGCCCCCTTTGGGGAGGTCTAAAAAGGAAGGTACCTTTATAAATGGGAAATGGTCAGCCCTACATTGCAAATGTATAAATAATGCAGGATGAACTGGGAATGATACCAAATTTGTGTCAAAGTGCCAAGTGCAATACTAGCCCTTGCTTCTGCAGGCCCAAAAGTCAGTGAGAACATTCTCCTAGAAGTCATGTAATAACAATGCAAAAGTAAAGCTTACTAGGGCTTCCCTGGTGGCGCAGTGGTTGAGAGTCCGCCTGCCGATGCAGGGGACACGGGTCCGTGGTCCGGGAAGATCCCACGTGCCACGGAGCGGCTGGGCCCGTGAGCCATGGCCGCTGAGCCTGCGCGTCCGGAGCCTGTACTCCGCAACGGGAGAGGCCACAGCAAGTGAGAGACCCGCGAACCGCAAAAAAAAAAAAAAAAAAAAAAAAAAGTAAAGCTTACTAAATTGGAGAAGCCACCTCCCTACGTGCTTATCCCATGTTTTCTCAGTTGATTTCCTGGACAGAAAGCTCAAATACCAGATAGTCCAGTTCAAACCGAGACACATGACAATCCTCACTGCAGAGGAGCCAGCCAACATTCCATAGTTAATCATCAGCCTTGGAGATGAAAGCCAACCCAAGCTTGAGGCAACATTCCTTAAGGTTCCCACTGCTCCCCAGCCTAAGTGGATGGCAACCACAAAAAAGGAGCTCCAATTTAGGCTCCTAATTTGACCACTCCATCTCTGATTTGCGATTCAAATATTAAAAGTTACCACCTTTTGGGCTTCCCTGGTGGCGCAGTGGTTGAGAGTCCGCCTGCCGATGCAGGGGACACGGGTTCGTGCCCCGGTCCCGGAGGATCCCACATGCCGCGGAGCGGCTGGGCCCGTGAGCTATGGCCGCTGAGCCTGCGCGTCCGGAGCCTGTGCTCCGCAACGGGAGAGGCCACAGCAGTGAGAGGCCCGCATACCGCAAAAAAAAAAAAAAAAAAGTTACCACCTTTTGAGTCCATACTTTGAGCCAGGTAATCTACATAATTCGGCTCACTCAGCCCTCCTTGACTCCCACGAAATAAATATTGATGTTCCAAGTTATAAATGAGAAAACTCAGGTTCAGAGGAGTCAAGCAACTTTCCCAAAGTTACACAGCTAGCAAGAGGCAGAGCCAGGATTTAAACCCGGGTTGTTCACATTCCAAGGCCCTGCCTTTAAGCATTCAGCGCACCGGTTGAGGTTGTCAGGAAAGTGAGTTTGAAGGGCTGTAGGGTGTGGTAGAGCCACTAACAACTTGTGACCCTATTTTTCTTTTTTCCAGTGAGAGATCCCTGACCCATAAAAGAAGACAGACCAAATACTCTTCCTGCCACAGGAGCTCTCCTTAGGAATGGAAGCACAGAGCGAAGAGATCCGGGGAAAGCACTCCAATTTTTATTTCAACAGCTTTATTTCAATTCCATTACTTTTGAACCAAGCAAACTGCTTCAGAATCCTCATCCTACCCACCCTTTTCCTTTCCTGTCTCATTCTCCCCTCGCCCACCCCCTCGCCTCCCACCAGAAGGGGAAACAGTGTTTGTGCAAAGAACAATTCCAATTTCAGTTTTCTTAACTCATATTCTGAACTGGACTAATTCCAATAGGTTATTCACCAGAACCAACTGTCATCTCATTGCATTCTGATGCCTGCCTGGATCCTGAGCCTGTTCTTTGAAGAACAAAGGCAGCCAGGGGAACAGGTGGTAGAAAGTGGCTACCATCCAGCACAGCACGAAGCACTCTATATTGGTAGCCTGCCCTGCGGAAGCCTGAACTGGTTGCTCTCTAACTCATTACAGGCATACCTCATTTTACTGCATTTCGTATTTTTTCCAAACTGAAGGTTTGTGGCAACCCTGCGTTGATTGAGCAAGTCTATCGGTGCCATTTTTCCAACAGCATTTACTCACTCTGTGTCTGTGTCACATTTTGGTAACTCTCACAGTATTTCAACCTTTTTCATTATTAGGAAAGTTGTTATGGTGATCTGTGCTCGGTGATCGTTGATGTTACTGTTGCAAAAAAATTATGACTCCCTGAAGGCTCAGATGATGGTTTGCAATTTTTAGCAATAAAGTTTTTTTATTTAAAAAAAATTTTTTTAACTGGGGTATAGTTTCTTTACAATGTTGTGTTAGTTTCTGCTGTACAGCAAAGTGAATCAGCTATACATATACATGTATCCCCTCTTTTTTGGATTTCCTTCCCATTTAGGTCACCACAGAGCACTGAGTAGAGTTCCCCATGCTATACAGCAGGTTCTCATTAGTTATCTATTTTATACATATTAGTGTATATATGTCAATCCCAATCTCCCAATTCATCCCACTCCCCCTTTACCCCCTTGGTGTCCATACATTTGTTCTCTACGACTGTGTCTCTATTTCTGCCTTGCAAACAGGTTCGTCTGTACCATTTTTCTAGATTCCACATATATGTATTAATACATGATTTTTTTTCTCTTTCTGACTTACTTCACTCTGAATGACAGTTTCTAGGTCCATCCACGTCTCTAAAGTATTTTTAAATTAAGGTATGTACATTGTACTTTTAGACAATGCTATTGCATACAGTAGACTACAGTATAGTGTAAACATAACCTTTATATACACTGGGAAGCCAAAAACAATTTTAGTGTGACTTGCTTTATTGCAATATTCACTTTATTTCGGTGGTGTGGAACCAAACCCACATCATCTCCAAGGTATGCCTGTGTTAGATAGGGCTGATGGTGTTACATATACAGATATGTCATAATATTTATTTGAGATTTTACAACAACAATATGACATTGCACTTCAAAATGTACAAGCCTAATTTAGAATATAAACAGATCGAGAACTTTCCAGTACCTTCCCATGCCTATATTTCTATATCCTTTTGAAATTAGAAAGCAGCTGCAAGTTATGTAGTAAAAAGCCTACCCACGTAGACTTTCTCTTGAGTCCTTCCACCTCAGCATCCACTCTGCTACTGCCCTAACTTAAGCCCTTATTTCTCATTTATTCCTTTGTTTACCCTCCCACCTGTCTTCACTGCCTCCAGGGTCCCACCGTACACCATTCTCCACATTGCATCCATAGAGATCTTTCTAAAACACAAAATCCTTCTTTGGATCCCCATAATCTTTGGGATAAACACAGAATTTATGCCACAGCCAAAAAAAAAAAGACAAAAAGACAGGTCATTTTATTGACTGATCCAGTCTTACATCACTCATTCAAGTGCCTTCTGAACACTGGCCCCCTTCAGTTGGTCCTCCTTCTAGCATTTTCCAATGCTGCTTCCTCTAGTACATCCTGCTCTCTTCATCACCCTTCCCATCCACCTGGCTAGTTCCCACTCTTCCTTCAAAGATAAACACAAGTTTTATCTTCTTCAGAAAGCATTTCTCTGCTAGACTGCCCAAAGTGATTCAGGAACCTCCTCATGTCCTCTTAAAACAGAAATGCTAATACACCTGTTATCACAACTCTATTGTCAACATCTGCTCACTTGTCTGTTTCCTTCACCAGAATTGAGCTCGTAGAAAATAGAATGTCTTATTCTCCTTCGTGTCCCAGTCCCTGGAATAGTTCTTGGCCAAAAATGTTACTCAATCATGACTTTTGAGGGGATGAAGGGATGAACAAATGACTAGCCTGTTGTATCTAGAAACAAATGGTACAACTCAAATGGTGTAATTGAGGAGAGTTTAATAAAGGGACTATTTATAAAGATGTAGACAAGGTAAAAGAAACCCATAAGAAAAAGTGAAGCATCCCCGGGTCCAGCTACAGCAGGAACTGGGATCACCTTTAGGCCCAAAGGTATAAGGAGAAAGAGAGTAGTTCCCTGAACCCAGAGGGAGTCACTGCAGGGGAGGACCAGCTGATGGGAGATATGACCTTCAGTAGAGGATGCATCCAACATATAGTGACCTGGCATGATGGAAGCTGAGGGAATAAATACGTGAACGCATTCTCCTCCCATCCTTCAGTCTCCTACTGCTGCCTCTCACTGACCAAACCAACCAGAAGCCAGAGGGCAAGAGAGCCAATGATGCAATCAACATGGGTCAACCTCTCAGGGCAAAGAGCAGGGGATGGGAGTGGGGGAAGAGATCTGGATGTACAAATGGAAAATATCCAACACAGCTTCTCTCCAAGGAAAGCATCATTGACTGCATTCTAAAAGTTAAGAAGTTCAAGAGCAATGATCACAGAAAAATGTATCTTCTTTACAGCTGATAAGAGAATTGGTTCTAAGGAGAAATACTTGAAGTCAGTTGTGATCAAGAAGATAGCAATAGGCTGGCACCCAGGTTTCTTACAGAAGATGCACCTGTCTCTGGAAAATAAAGGAGGAAATGTGAAGGAGAATGGGGTTGAATGCATTTGGTGGCAAGTTTAAGAAGAAGAGGAAGACAGTGGCTGAGGACCAAGAAGAAAGAGTTGGGAGAAGAGTTTTCCAAGTGAAATTGTGGGCACTCTGTGTGATATCTTCCTATGACCATTATGACCCACAGTAAAAATGAAAAAAAAATCACAATATGCTCAGTGTGAATGGATTTCTTGTGAAAGTTCATGAAGGGATTGAGTTTATTTACATCAAGATTGGTATCGGGCTGCCGAAGACAAGGGTCCAAGACAACAAATTTCTTAGTCAAACAGAGAAGGAACTGGGGTTCAGAGAAGTACAGTGGCTGAATGAAGGGCCCAGCATTAGAGGAGGCAGAGCAGGACTCACGACCTGAGCTGTCTGAGTCCAACTTCTAGGTGTCTTCCTCTGCCAATGCACATCCTTCCATTAGGTCTCTGACATGGACGGGGAGAGGTGGGCATTGGAGAACACTTACACTGCCCTGAGCATAGAAGTTATGGCTACGTAATTCTCATAGTTTACAGACACATACTAATATAAGGGCTAGAATTTATGGAGTACGTACTGTGTGCCAAGGGTTAACTTGTCGAATCAAAGTAACCCAAGGAAGCTTCTATTACTATCCCATTTTACAGGTGAGGAAATAGATCAGAAAGATTGACGTGCGTAGTTCGAACTCAGAATTTAGACTCAGGCAATCTGTGTTTCTAGATCCTCTCAACAGCTACCCTGAGTACATTTACTCATTTCAAGCATTTAAAAAGGAAGTACATATACCTTTTTAAATGACAACTTGCAAATCGAGGTGGTTTTTGAAGCTGGGTTGCTACCGGCTCCAAAATACTATGGATCTGTTATCATAAGTCTCCCTTGATTTTTAGCCCTAGTTCCTCCTGTCTTGCATACCACGATACCCGCTGCAGTTGCTTTTCACATTTTCTCTCTGAAACAAGACTAACAAAGGCAGCTTTGGAATCCCACAGAGCTTCCTCAGGACCCATATGTTAGGAAAGGTCTCCTGCAAGGATCTCAGCGACAGCTCATCTCAGCACTTGATCCTCTCTGCAGGCGCCCTCCACGTCCAGGAGTCAGAAAAGGCAGACAGGTTCTTTGAGAACAGAAAAGAGGAGGCATTATCAGTGTCTGTGATTCACGTTCCCAACAGTCATTTCTCTGAGTTCTTAGCTTTGGGTAGTATTTAATCCCACTGTTACTTCGTCCTGTAGGAGTGATGTTCCGCCTCTATCTGGAATGTTCTTGTTGAGCACCATGGTCAAAAATGCTGGTTCCACATGTCTTAGGCTTTTCCTTACAACACTTTATTCACAGATAGCAAAGCATTTGTTAACACTGTCATTACATTTCACATCATCTGTGAGTTTTGAGAAGGTATTGTTATTTCCATTGTATAGACAGTAAAAAAAAAAAACTGTTGCACAGAAAATTAGGTGACTTTTCTGAGTCATAAGTCAGTGGCAAAACTAGAACCAATATCCAGTGTTTCTGACTCCAGATCAGATTAATTCGTCTCCTAAAAATACCCTGTTTTTCCTTCTCCATAGGTCCAAAGCCATCCTTACCTACAGAATAAATGCCAGTCCTTTAATAAATACCAGTATCTAAAAAGTACCTAATAAGTATCTAATAAACCAGCTTCTAATAAACCAGCTGTTTAACGCTATGTTAAGGTAAGAAGCCAGCACCAACCTTCCATTACAGCTCTACGGCATTTGCTTTGGAGTCAAAAAGAACAGACTCTGAATCCCAGCTCCATCGCTTATTAGCTGTGAATTGGGGGGTAAATTCCTTAGTTTTTTGCCAGACGGTAGACACTGCTAGTTGTCTGCCCAATATCTACTCCCCTTTTTCTGTCTTCCACTGGAAACCTGCCTTGGATCAGAGCCTCCATGCACCCAGGTAGAAACACTTGTTTCCCCAGACTCCCTCACAGCTAGCGGTGCCCACCTCCATATGGCGAAGACTGGGGCAATGAGTCATAAGCTGAGGATTTCTGGAAAGCCTTGCTTCCCTCCATAAGTGTCCACCCCCTACCCCTTCTTCCTATTCAGTCCCATTTTCTTTAACACTGATATTCATTTCTATATATTTCTCCATTATGTTACGCTTCAATGAAATAACGAGTTAACTAGTTGAAAGGAGAATTCTTATTCCTTTAGTTCCAGCCAAAAGTACATTTCCAAAAACCCTCCTCAGCATCTCCCCACAGAGCCTGCTGAATCCAAGTCTTACTTGAAAGACTGAAGTTTTTATTGATGTGTTTTCGGACGTGCTCAAATTTTGAGGAACAAGTTACACCATCTGCAGGTGATCCAGGCCTGGTTTCTTTATCTCTCTCTTCCTTGTCTTGGTCCTAGAGTTGTTCAGTGCCACCTCTGCAAGGACAGGGTATCTTCTCTTTGCCCTTCAGACCCACTCTCAGCTCTTGGCCTTTGTGATTTCTAGCCAGGAAATGGAACTGACGGACTGTATAAATGAGGCTCTCCTACACACTCTCTGGCTTCTGGCTGGGGTGATGGGGCGCCCTCGCAGAGATCAGAAGGAGGGAGGCGGATGAGGTTGGGATATTTTATCCCCCTGGCTCCCACAGCAAACAGAGCCACAGATTCTCTCTCAAGTCATCTTTTCTACACAACTCTTTCCTTTGGGTTCCAGAAACCATATCCTCCTTTCATCTCTTTGGGCCTAATCTGGTTACAGCTTTGCTGTTTCTGGCTCTGGCTCACTGCACTGTCCCTTATGCTTTCCCTATACGCTCGCTACCTTTTACCTTTGAAACAGTCCTTTTATTAAACCCTCTTTGAATTATCCTAATTTGAGTGTGTCATCTGCTCCCCTGAGAACACTGACTGATACAGATGAGAAAATCAAAACAGTATATTTTTGCTTCTAAATAGGGCCCCTCAGATGTCTCAGGCATCTAGGGTCCTCGTGCAAAGGCACAGATACCCTGAATGACTCCTGCCACAGCCCAGCAACGTGGTGGTCTCCACACTCTATTCCCACCCCACATTTCCTTCAACCATGTTTAAAACTTAACTACTCTGTATCCTTTTCCCATGTCTCTGTCTTCCAATGTGACAGCTAAATGAATTTACTCACGGGTGTTGACACACTGATGGGTGTTGATACCTTGATAAAAGAAGGCTGACACAATGTTTGTCTTCCATAAAAAAAAATTACATCCACTACTCATCTTCCTGTACAGCGCCCGTGATGTATTCCATAGTGTGTATTCCATAGTATTCCATTATTGTCCCACACACTATAATTAATCAGACCTGAAGATTCACCTTAAAAGTACAGGCTCTGGGCCTTCCCTGGTGGGGCAGTGATTGAGAGTCCGCCTGCCGATGCAGGGGACGCGGGTTCGTGCCCCGGTCCGGGAAGATCCCACGTGCCGCGGAGCGGCTGGGCCCGTGAGCCATGGCCGCTGAGCCTAAGCGTCCGGGGCCTGTGCTCCGCGGCAGGAGGGGCCACGGCAGTGGGAGGCCCACGTAATGCAAAAAAAAAAAAAAAAAAAAAATAAAGACA